>NC_083315.2:90549951-90849951 GCF_963455315.2 Globicephala melas
GGAATATTTTAGCATTAAAAAGAATAATTTATTGTAATTGATTAAAGTGCACTGAACATGTAAACATCTACAAGCTCATAATGAATCTTACAAAAAAGAGAACAAAAATAAAATAAAATAATAATCATCTGTCACTATTGATGAATACTTTTCACCAGCTCTTTCTTCTGAAAACTAATTAAAGGGAAATAAACATTTATCCTTCCTTTTCAGTAAGAACTGCAGTTTAATGTAATCAAATGGCCCCAGTTAAAGAGAGAAAGCTCTTCTTTACAGAAAATATGCCAGCTAATAAATACAGAATTGATAGAATTAGAAAATCACCACTTGACAGTCCTAATAAAGTAATTAAGGATCATCAGTGGATACTAACACAATTAGGTGAAATGTTGATCAGGTTCCACAGTGCCAAAGGATTACCTCTAATCAGAAGGGGAAAACTTTACAATGCTGAGATCTCATGGGCCCCACTTTCACTTTGTTAGTAAATTTAGCCTTAGTGGGATAATGAGACATTATGTTCATCCAGTATGATGCAATATAAAGTACACAGGATCACCTCTTGAAGTATTCTTGCCAAAGTTATTTATTTATTTACTTATTTATTTATTATTTTTTTGGGCTGTGTTGGGTTTTCATTGCTGCGCATGGGCTTTCTCTAGTTGCAACAAGTGGGGGCTACTCTTCACTGTGGTGCTCAGGCTTCTCATTGCAGTAGCTTCTATTGTTGTGGAGTACCGGCAGTAGGTGCATGGGCTTCAATAGTTGCAGCATGTGGGCTCAGTAGTTGTGGCATGCGGGCTCTAGAGCGTGCAGGCTTCAGTAGTTCTGGCGCACAGGCTTAGTTGCTCCGCAGTGTGAGATCTTCCCAGACCAGGGATCGAACCTATGTCTCCTGCATTGGATTCTTAACTACTGCACCACCAGGGAAGTCCCAAAGTTATTTAAACTGAATCATTGAACCAGTCAGAATGGCCATCATCAAAAAATCTACAAATGATAAATGCTAGAGAGGGTGTGGAGAAAAGGGAGCCCTCCTACACTGTTGGTGGGAATGCAAACTGGTGCAGCCACTATGGAGAACAGTATGGAGGTTCCTTAAAAAACTAAAATTAGAGCTACCATATGATCTAGCAATCCCACTCCTGGTCATATATGCAGAGAAAACTGTAATTTGAAAAGATACATGCACCCCAATGTTCATAGCAGCACTATTTACAGTAGCCAAGACATGGAACCAACCTAAATGTTGATCGACAGATAAATGGATAAAAAAGATGTGGTACATATATACAATGGAATATTACTCAGCCATAAAAAAGAATAAATAATGCCATTTGCAGCAACATGGATGGACCTAGAGATTATCATAGTAAGTGAAGTAAGACAGAGAAAGATAAATATCATATGATATCACTTATATTTTGAATCTAAAATATGATACAAATGAACTTATTTATAAAACAGAAATAGACTCATAGCCATGGAAAACAAATTTATGGTTACCAAAAGGGAAAGGGGGGAGAGGGATAAATTAGGAATTTGGGATTAACATATACACACTACTATATATAAAATAGATAGCCAACAAGAACCTACTGTATAGCACAGGTAACTATATTCAATATCTTGTAATAACATATAGTGGAGACAAATCTGAAAAAGAATATATATACACATAACTGAATCACTTTGCCATACACCTGAAACTAACATTATAAATCAACTATACTTCAATTTTTTAAAAATTATCAAAACCTAAAAAAAATTATTAAAAATGTAAGCATTTGTTTTTACACTAAAAAAAGAAAAAGAAAAACACCTCAAATGGACTTCCCTGGTGATGCAGTGGTTAAGAGTCTGCCTGCCAATGCAGGAGACACGGGTTCAATTCCTGGTCCGGGAAGATCCCACATGCCGTGGAGCAACTAAGCCCGTGAACCACAACTACTGAGCCTGAGCTGTAGAGCCCGTGAGTCACAACTACAGAGCCTGCATGCCACAACTACTGAAGCCCACGCTCCTAGAGCCCGTGCTCCACAACAAGAGAAGCCACCGCAATGAGAAGCATGTGCACTGCAACGAAGACTAGCCCCCACTCACCGCAACTAGAGAAAGCTCGTGTGCAGCAACAAAGACCCAATGCAGCCAAAAATAAAAAATTAAAAACAAACAAGAGGGCTTCCCTGGTGGCGCAGTGGTTGAGAGTCCGCCTGCCGATGCAGGGGACACGGGTTCGTGCCCCGGTCCGGAAAGATCCCACATGCCGCGGAGGGGCTGGGCCCGTGAGCCATGGCCGCTGAGCCTGCACGTCCGGAGCCTGTGCTCCACAACGGGAGAGGCTACAACAGTGAGAGGCCCGCGTACCACAAAAAAAAAAAAAAAACCCAAGAAAGAACACCTGAATCATTGAATCAAGCCTTTTGTATCTGTCAGTTTATAGGAAATACAAGGGATAGTGAAACAAGTTAAATGTTTCAGTGAGGAAGCAATCAGACAAATCCAGAGTGTGGAATGTGACATTCTGTGAGACAGCTGGCCTGTTCTTTTCAAAAAGTCACTATGAGGGACTTCCCTGGTGGCACAGTGGTTAAGAATCCGCCTGCCAATGTAGGGGACACGGGTTCGATCCCTAGTCCAGGAAGATCCCACACACCACGGAGCAACTAAGCCCATGTGCCACAACTTATGAGCCTGTGCTCTAGAGCCTGCAAGCCACAACTACTGAGCCCATGTGCCACAACAACTGAAGCCTGCACACCTAGAGCCCATGCTCCACAACAAGAGAAGCCACCACAATGAGAAGCCCACGCACCGCAACGAAGAGTAGCCCCCGTTCACCACAACTAGAGAAAGCCCGCAAGCAGCAACGAAGATCCAATGCAGCCAAAAATAAATAAATAAATTTATTTTTTTAAAAAGTCAGTATAAAAAAAATAGGGGGGACCTCGATTCTAGGTTAACACATTATTGACTGGGGGATTTTTGCAGAAACTAACACCTGTGGCCATAATACATCTCCAGTCAAAAATGTGTTAAAAGAGACTTTGGAGACATAATAAAATGGAATGCACAGTTCATGTTTGGATCTTACTATAAAAGACATTTTGGGAATAATTGGGGGAAATTTGAATATGGATTGGATACTAAGATGATATTAGGGTATTTTTAAATTTTGTTAAGTTTATTAATGGTGTATGGCTATGTAGGAAAATTCCTTATATTTTAGAAATGAATACTGAAGCATTTAGAGGTGAAATGTCTCATACTATTCGTCATTTATTTTAAAGAACTTCAGCATGAAGAAATAGATGAAACAAATACGGCAAGATGTTAACATGTTAAATATAGGAGATGAATATATAGGTATTGATTGTACTAGTCTTTCAACTACTTTTATTTTTTTTAAATATATTTATTTATTTTTGGCTGCATTGGGTCTTCGTTGCTGGGCACGGGCTTTTTCTAGCTGCTGCAAGCGGGCACTACTCTTCCTTGCAGTGCGCGGGCTCCTCATTGCAGTGGCTTCTCTTGTTGCAGAGCACGGGCTCTAGGAGCATGGGCTTCAGTAGTTGTGCCATTTGGGCTCAGTAGTTGTGGCTCGCGGGCTCTAGAGCGCAGGTTCAGTAGTTGTGGCGCATGGGCTTAGTTGCTCCGCGGCATGTGGGATCTTCCCAGACCAGGGATGAACCCGTGTCCCCTGCATTGGCAGGTGGATTCTTTCTTTTTTTTTTTGGCCACACAGCATGTGGGATCTTAGTTCCCTGACTAGGGTTTGAACCCGCACCCCCTGCATTGGACGCACGGCATCTTAACCACGGGACCACCAGGGAAGTCCCAGCAGGTGGATTCTTAACCACTGCGCCACCAGAGAAGTCCCTCAACTACTTTTTAAAAAATATGTTTGACAATATTCATAATATAAAGTTTAAAATATTAAAAATGGTTTGTATGAAGGGTCCCTAGGAAATGCTACTTCTCAGTCTGAGGAAGTGTAAGTTGGTTTTCACTTATATTGACAACCTGTGGTTCTTGAATTCTTCCTCATAGCCTTTTTTTTTCTTCCCTCTCTCTCCCTCACCTGTCCAGCCCTCTTTGACTCTATGCACAGCAACCAGACCTCTGATAGCCCGTTTTCTCCACCTCGCACTCTTCATTCACCTACCCTGCAACTCCGGCAGCGCTCTGAAAAGCCCCCTTGGTGTAAGTAATTGTTTTGGAACTGCCTAGAGAAGGCCAAGAGGGAATGGAGGGATTGGTGAATAAGAGACTCGTCACAGGAGGGAAACAAAGATGAGGGTTGAAGGACCAGGAGTAACCAGGCAGGGAGGCAGTTGCACTTGCTGTTTCCAAGATGAAGGGCGGATCTGTTTATTCTCTCTCATCCGTCGCCTCTGTCCTCCATGTGCCCTCTATCTCCTTGGAGGCGCTCCTTAATGATAGTGGCTCAGAGGGTCCTTTAGGGAAGAAAAGATGAAGGCTGCATTCTTCTCAAGTCCCCATTTGGTCTCTACAGCTTTCTCAGTAAAAATGACTTGGGAGGAAACCTAGATATATAGAAAAGCTGGGAAAAAGAAACTAGAATCTGCTACTACTTTCTACCTGTCCCTTCTTTCAAGGTGTCTGTTCTCATTTGTAAGTTCAAGTTCAGGTGCTGCTTTTTCCCATCTCTTCTTTATAATCTCTAGCCTATCACTATTTATCCTTGGTAACAGTGTGAACAGTGGAGCCACAAGGAGTTCTTAGGGTAATTGTAGAGGGGGAGAGATACCAGTGGTGACCAGACAGGGGATAAGGCCCAGAGACACTGGCAATGGAAGAATCCTTCCCTTATTCGTCCTACCTCCAGGGACTATCTAAAATCAAACATTATTTTAATTGGATAGAACTGAAGCAAAGATTCATATTTTTAGCATTGGGGCAAACAGTTGTAGAATTTTGCCCTTCTCCTAGCACCCTCTATGCAGAAGGAACTTTCCTTCCTGACACCAAGAATTCTTCCCCTGAATTTCAGATTATCCTATATTCCCCTTGCCATTGGTCCTTTTACCTCTGTCCAATAGTGTTTATAGGTTCTGTGCCCTAGAAATCTTATCTTTCTTCAACTTCTGTTTCTGTCTGAACTCTTTGATTTGTCGGAATCAAACTACTAGCTAAATATTAAGGCTACTTCTATCCTTGGGTGAACTCAGCTTACACGTTTTCTTCTTTTTTAAATCTCAGTATCAGATGTATAGCCTCACTGGTAAACATTTTCTTTAGGGTCTTTCTGTCTGCCCTAAATAGGCCTTGTTGGCCCCAAACCACATTCCTCTTTTTTTTTTTTTTTTCCACTTGAAGCATGCCTCATATAATCCTTTACTGCAGCGGTCCCCAACCTTTTTGGTATCAGGGACTGGTTTCGTGGAAGACAATTTTTCCACGGACCAGTGGGGAGGGGCATGGTTCAGGCGGTAATGGAGTGATAGGGAGCGATGGCAAGCGGCTGGCAGATGAAGCTTCTTTGCTAGCCCACCGCTCACCTCCTGCTGTGCGGCCTGGTTCCTAACAGGCCTCGGAAGGGGGGGGGTGCTGCTGGGGACCCCTGCTTTACAGAAAAGAGATAGCTGGCATTCCTTAAACTCAATGACTGTTGGAGCCTTTGCAGACTCAGGTTTACCAACTTCCCTGGTTCTCATTGATGACAAGCTATTCAGGTGTCCCCGATTTCCAAAATCTATCATTATTGATATCAGAGTGCTTTAAAGCTACAGTACCATCAATTAGTATGATATTTACAAAGGGAAAAGTAGATTAGTCTCCTACTAGAGATTAATGAAGAGGTAGAAGTTGGGGTAGGAGTTGTCCCACAGTGTAACTGAAGACTCTAAGGCCTTCATTTACTACTGTCAAGATCTAGGAATTAGTTTTTGTATTTTATATGTATATAATATCCATAAGCCTGTAACACTGTATGTCCCAAGACTTACAGGGTCTTAACCCTGGATCTGTAGATGGATTTCAGGGTAAAGTCTATGAACCCCAGGAATTATATGTAAAGATGAGGGGGAATATCCATATGTACATTTTCCTGGGAAGATAGTCCATGACTTTCATTAGAATTTCAAAGGGGGTCAGTGACCCCCAGAAAGGTTAATTAAGAACTGCTGCCATTAAAAAAAAATAAAAGAACTGCCGCCATTTAGAGATTTCATGGCAGTCTTCCATCTTTGAGTAAATCATTTTCCTTCCTATTATTCTGATTCACAAAGTTTTTCTACATTTTCCTGCTTACTTGTCTCTTGGGCAGTAAATAAAGGTTACCTCTGCCCCAGAAATGTGTTTTAAAGAAATAATTCTTAACAAAAGATATACATCAGATTTAACTGGGAGTGTTTCAACATCCCACACCTTTACCCTAAATGTAGAATTAGAATCTCTGGAGATGGAATCTGGAAATATCTATTTTTTAAAAAAATTTCCCATAATTTTGGTATGTAACCCTAATTATGAACCACTGGTATGAAGTGTTCATATGCCTCCAAAGTAAGAATGAGGGGCCATGGGAATTTGGAGTTGGAATGGGGGTACATTTATGAAAGAACTGGATGAAGTGGGCCTCAGCACTGTCTCCTGAAGTCTTAGATGTCCCTTAGTGCCACTCCTGTAGTATACCTTAGGCCAAAGCAACGGTTCCTGGGCTAGGCTAACTTAGGAGTCTCTGCATAACTTAAGAAGAATTCAGACCCTCTTTCCCGAAGACATGAGTAATATAGGCCGTCTGTTCTGGCATTTGAACTACATACATAGAACCTACTCTTCCATCTTGTCTGACTTGGTCTCCTGACTTTGCTTTGCAGACAGCAGTGGCCCTTCCAGCACTGTGTCCAGCGCTGGTCCTTCCTCCCCTACTGCAGTGGATGGTAACTGCCATTTTGGCTTCAGTGATCACCCCTCCCTAAATTCACATGTGACTGAAGAACATCAAGGCCTTGGGCTGCTCCAGGAGACCATTGGGAATGGAGCACAAGAGCTCCCCATAGAAGGGGAACAAGAGCCTTTTGAACGAAACCAGTCCCCACAGGAACCACCTGTGGAAACCAGCCAGCCATGCCAGAAGGTTGCTGAGGAGGTCAGCCAACCATGCCAGAACATCCCTGAAGAGGTCAGCCAGCCATGCCAGGAAGTCCCTGACATCAGCCAGCCATGCCAGGAGAACCATGATGATGTTAACCAGACATGCCAGGAGGTCCCTCAGATCAGCCAACCATGCCAGAATGCCAGCCTACTGTACCAGAAAGTCTCTGAGGAAGCTTGCGAGCTTTGCCAGGAGAACTCTGAGGAGGTCAACCAGCCACGCCAGGGGGCCCCTGTGGAGGTTGGCAGGCGGGTCCCTGGGTTACCTGTAGGGGTTGGTGGCCTGGCCCAGGAAATCCTCATGGAAGTCGGCAAACCAGCCCAAGGGATCCCTGAGGAGCTCAGCCAGCCATGCCAGGAATTCTCTGGGGACATTGGCAGGCTGGCCCAAGAGGCTTCTGCAATCATTTTGTTGTCTCAGGACATCCCAGAGGTTGATAAACCATCCCAAGAGTTCCCTGGGGAGGGTGATCTGCATGTCCAGGAGGTCCCAGAGGAGGTGAATCAGCAGCAGTCCTATGTGGTCCCTGAGTTGATTGACCAGCTGTCTGGAGAGGATGTTCCTGAAGTCCAGTATCCATCTAGCAATGTAAACCCTCAGAGCCAGTCTCTAGCCTGTGACCAGAACTCACCCCTTCCACCAGCAACATGTGATTAATCATTTTCTCATTAGTGGTGTCACACTATACCAGACATTTGAGCTAGCAAATTTTTCTGTTGGCTAACTCACCCGCCAGCATTAAGGCCTTGGATCTCACCAGAGGTGTCTGAGGAAGCAGTCCTCTTGGCATGAAGCATACCTGTGCCAGAGCTGGGCTTGGGGAGGAGCCAACTTCAGGTTAAAGCAGCTGTTGACTTCTCACCCAGCCATTAGACTTGAAAACGATTTCCTTCAAGAGGTAAATGGGTCTATCATTACCTAACTTTCTCTGATCATCCCAGGAAATCCCAGATTGGTAAAGGAACTGCCACTTAACTGCTGAAGACAACACCTGGGGATAGCAAGTGCAAAAGGGGACTCCAAGGTCTCTACTTTTCTGGAAAATATTCACAACTTTTCAAGGTACCCTTAGACCATATGCGCATTCAGGGGACTCTTGTCTTTGTTAGTATCCTCAGGTGGGCCCAGGATGGCTGTCTGAAATGTCTGGGAAAAAAGAGTTCCTTTCCCAAACAAATACCCATCATGGCCACAAATTTTTAGATTGGGCTTATGGATGTTTCCATATCATCCCCAGGTGCCCTCTCTGCCCTAGTCCTGTTCCTCTGGGCAATAGCTCTAGGGAAAAATAGGTATTAGATTGCTGTGAAAATTTCAGAGTAACTACTTAAAATGCTCTGGGGGTTCTTGGCCAATCTGTAAAGCTGGGCCTCCTTTTGTTGTGGGACTATATGGCTTAGGAGATATTGTAGTAGAGAAAAATCAGGTTCTATTTTAAGCAATCAGCAGAGATCAGTATTGTACAGACATGAGCAAAGATTATATATATATTTCTGTAGTCAAGTCAGGGACAGACTGGCCAAAGACCAAATACTCCAGGGTCCCCATAGGATTTGTCCTCATATCATTGTGTCTTTAAGGCCAGGTGTGATTATGAAGCTTTTCCCAAAGATCTGGGGATGGGGATGGGGATGGGGGTGAGTAGGAGGGGTAATGTGGTCATTGGAGTTGGGGGCCGGAACATTATGAGTGCTCAATAAATATAAAATAATGAGAATAGTCAACCATAATAATGGTGGTGATGATGTATGTCCTTGTGAATTCAAGAATGAATGACTGGGGACTTCCCTGGCGGCACAGTGGTTAAGACTCTGTGCTCCCAATGCAGGGGGTCGGGGTTCAATCCCTGGTCAGGGAACTAGATCCCACATGCATGCTGCAACTAAGAGTTCGCATGCCACAACTAAGGAGGCTGCTGGCCGCAACTAAGGAGCACCTGTGCTGCAACTAAGGAGTCTGCGAGCCACAACTAAGACCTGGCACAACCAAATAAATAAATATTTTTAAAAAAAAAGAATGAATGACTGTAGGTCAGTCAAGTCTGTGACTGAATTAATCTGAACCAGTCAAAAGCCATTGTAGTTGAGCAGGAATGGACCTTAAAAATATGGAGATTAAACATCCCAGGAGGTCCCTATGGCAATCAGCCTACAATCCCAAAATTTCTTAAATAAATAGTGTTACCGGGAAGAGAGGTTCTATCTCTGTGAAGCACCAAAGGGTACAGTGCCTTCTCACCAGATCGTTGGAATCACCCTCTTAATTTTTAACTGATGCTTGGGAGTGAGTGTCAGGAGTTGATATAAACGGCGTGTGCTTTCTTTACCCCCTTGATGTCTTTACACTGGGAAAGCCTAGAACACTAGGGGGGCTGGAATATCCCCCTCCGCATGTATTCACATTCACAACTTGGCCTTTCCTGACATACCCAGGACTATAAAGGGTTTCACTGCAGAGGAAAATCCAACATTTTATAATACTTCATGGAAAGCCTGACTGCACAGGTGAAAGCTGTTTACAACCTCAATAGGCTCTGGATCTCTTAGGGCCCCTCAATTCCTTACCTCTTTGGTGTTCTCCTACACAAGGTATCTGATGCTGGTTATTCGGTCCTTAGCTCTTGACCCCATGGTATGCAGATCCCCTTCCCAGGAGGCCCCCTGCCTTTCTTTCCTCCCCCACACCAAATATATGTCCCCACCCTCAGTTCCTATTACCCATACTTGGGCATTCTCACCTATTTTCAGAAATAATGCTGGCTTCCCATAACTTTTTCTCCCTTCACCTGCCCTATATTCTCTGGCTTCCCTGGGTCCTGGAACTGCTTCCAGTCATCAAAGGCATCAAGATAAATGACCATGCTGGTAGAAGCAGAGAGTTAGAAGCCAGGGCCCAGCAACTAAGCAACGTGTGGAGTCAGAAAAGGCCTAAGCAGCACTACGGCGTCTGTAATGAACTTGATTTATTGTTAGAGTTGGAGGTGGCTCCGTCACAGCAGCTGGGAACTGTAGCAGGGACGTGTGGGAGGGAGCAGAGCACAGCAGCACGAGAGGGTGGGAGCTAGGAAGAACACAGGTGGTCTCGTTTTGGTTTCCACACAGTCATTTGGCAGAGAAGCTGAGCCCTGAAGAGCGTCTGGATTTCTCAGTCCTGCAGTCGTCTGGCAGGGCTGCTTATTGGCTTGCTTGGGGTGAGGTCCTCTCCTGGGGTGGTATTTTCGGCCTGTTTTCATCTCACTCAGTAGGAGTTAAGACCTAGCTCAGCTTCCTCTCCCTCTTTCCTTCCTCCCTCTCATTTTCCCCAAGTCCTCTGGCATGGCCTCCACCTCCCCGATCCTCTGTCCAAGAGTCTGGGGCTGGAAAAGCAGCCAGCGTTCCCATTTCAGCTGCAGGATGGCATAGTGGAATGTTGGGGGAGTCACACGTTGCTGGGGTGTCAAATGTTAGGATGTCAGGCAGTGGCTTTTTAACCCATTACACACCAGGCCACAGCAGGTGACCACATGCAGATAAGCCAAGCAGGTATGAGAAGGGATCAGGAGAGTTGGAATGGGTGGGTGAAAACTTCATAAGGTCAGGGAGCTTGGAAGAAGTCTGCGATTGGGGCTGGGCTCTCCTTGCTCCTTTGTGCTGCCCAGTAGGCCTGGTCTGGGCACAGCTCTGGGATGTGAATGGTATGAAGCAGGGGCCGGGAGGATAAGCTCCTTTCTTCTCTCACCAATCTGTTGGTCAAAAGAGCTTCAAGTTTTGGATTGAAACATTCAGATACGGAGAGAAGCAGTGGGACAGTGTAGCAGCAGCATACCCCCAGAACCCTGCTGGGACCCAGACTCTGGTGGGGAAGGGAATGGGAGATGGAGGAAAGGATGCAGCTCTGGCAACCTCACTGACAGTATCCTGCCCCCAGGTCACATAAATTACTATTGGAAATCCTTCCTTGGGATGCTAAATACATAGATTAAGATAAAGAGGTCCTTGGGGTTGGGGATATGATCTCCCTCCATGAGGGAGGAGGTTGCTCTCTGAGATCCATCCTCACTCCCCACCCAACACCAGCATTAGGCAGTGCTAAGAGAGGGTGTCACTCCAGGGTTCTCAGGCATCATATGACCTTGTATCCTAATTTTGCACCCTCCCCCTATCCTAATCCTGTTACCTTTGGTTTTGAGACTCCTTTCAGGCATGGATGAAGGGGAGGCACAACCCCTCCCGTTTAGTCCAGCCTAAGTTCCCACTAGACATCCTGTCCCCCTCGCCCCCCTCAACTCCCATGTCCCTCAACCCCAAAGGACTCAGCATTAGCCATTCTCTAAGGGGGTTGTGGGAGCAGATCCTTGGGGAAGGGAGAGTGGTTCTTTCAGAACTCAATCTTGCAGGCTGGGAAGGACTCATCCTGCATGACCACGGTGCTGCTGCTCGCCAGGACCAGAACGTTCAGTTGTTGCTGCTGCTCATGAGTCTGCTGGTACCACTCACGAGTCACCTCCGTGTCGTGAGTAGGGATCAGAGTTACCTAGGTGGGAGACAAGACATGCCTGAGGTGAGGATGTGAAGTCGGGGGATGGGGCACCTGATGGTCCAGGATGTAGTCCCACTCCCGGAGAAAGAACTCAGTCCTTGTATTTTATTATGTTTTATTTATTTTTTTGGCCGCGCTGCGCGACATGCAGGATGTCAGTTCCCCAACCAGGGATCAAACCTGCGCCCCCTGCAGTGGAAGCGCAGAGTCTTAACCACTGGACCGCCAGGGAAGTGCCCCTCAGTCCTTTTATAAATAGAGACTGTGTTCCATTGCTGCCTCTGAGTAAAGTTTGACCAGACTACCTCCTTGGTGCTTCTTGCCACTCACCTGAAGATTCTCCCCCCACTGGGCCTTGCCCTCCAGCAGGGCGTCCAGCACAGCCCGGCTCGGCTCGCCATTGGCAGGGTCATTTCCACTGACCACATAGTAGGATGCACGCACTCGTCGGAAGAAGTCAAGGTCAGCAGTCTTGCCACTGCAATGATTCGGGATGTAGGCAAGATCCACATATACAGGGGGGCCAGAGCTGCCCTTGGAACCCAAGGCCGCTGTAGAGACAACACAGAACTCATTGTAGAGGGAAAGCAGAACTCTTTTGGCAACCTTCTTCTTCCCTCCCACCCTCCCTCTCTTCCACTGGAGCCCTTGACCAGCCACACCCAGCCCCAAACCACAATCTCTCCCACTTTCCATGTTATACTTACTTGGTCCTGCCTTGAGTCCATTGATTAGGCCTTTGGACATGGGGCTGTGTCCATCCTTTTCCTCTGCTGGGGTGACCTGGCTTGGAGTGCTGCGTGGTCGGGGTGGCACCCGGGATGCTCGATCTGCAGTCCCTTTACCAGGGGTGGGTGAGCGTTTTCCCCGAAGATCCAGACGCTGGGCAGGAGACGCTGGCTTGGCCCTGCCTGTGGCCCTGCGGCCGACTCTCCCCTGTGTCTTCTCCTTCTCCCGTAGCCTCTCTACCCTTCCAGACTCTGAGCTGAGCCCCTCGGGGTCAGCCATGCACACGTCAGGGCGGGGAGGGGCTGGGCGAGGGTCTGGCTGGGGGATAGGGGGTGGGTCATGGCCAGGCCTGGGATGGTGAGTCCCACTAAACCCACCAGCTTTGTCCACAGGCAGGAAGTCCCCATCTTCATCTGAGTCGAGGGCTGCCTCAGCTGTGATGGATGGACACTCCTCAGTTTCTGGTGGAACGTCAGAATCTGACTGCGAGGAGCCCGAGTCGCTGACTGACGTCGGGGGTGTCTCATCTGCCACGGGGCAGGGGCCCCCTGTGGCCCCTGCAGCCCCCACCCGACGCCGCCCTCCTCTCCCTACCAGCCGAGCTTCCTCAGTTAAGAGGTCACTGTCATCCGTGGATTGAGGCAGAGGTGGGTTCAGGAAGGACGGAGAGAGCTCCCCACGATGCGGCCGGGGCTCAGCAGTACATCCCTGGGGCCCAGCCTCCATCTCAGGGGAGACACTTCTAGGTTGGTCTCCAGAGGCCCCTCCAGGGCACCGTGGCTGCTCCGGGGAGAGCAGCGTGTCAGGCCTGGAGCTCCTCTCGGCTCCCTCAGGCCAGGCCCCACGTTCCCAGGCGGGACAGGCCTCAGCCTTTCCTTTCTCAGCCTCAGCTGGGGCAGGGCCTGGGGGCTTGGGGCTGGTTTCAGTTGGGCCATTGGTGGCACGATCCCTGGAGGGGCCCTGTAAGGGGCTTGGCTTCTTGGTGGCTGCCCCTGAGCACTCCAGGCGGCAGGGCAGGGTGCCCTCATCCATGTCTCCAGGCAGGCTTGGAGCCAGAGCTGGGGCCAGGTCCAGTGAAGCTGGAGGTGCTGGGCTCAGAGCAGTGAGGTCCCAGAGGCCATGGGCAGCTGGTTCCATTCCTGGGACCAGCTCTACAGACCCTTGTTCAGCAGCCTCCAGGCCGGGAGGGAAGCGCTCAGCCACACTCGACATCACAGGTGTGGTGGCCTCAGAAGAGGAGCCTTCAGATAGGGCTGGTGAGGCAGGTCGCGGAAGACTGGAGAGAGGGGCCCCGGGAGAGCTGGGTGATGGGAGCTGGGGCAGTGAAGAGTCCAGGCTGGGGGCCTTGGTCACTTCTAGGTACTCATCATGCCGGGCTCTGGTGGGGGGCCCTGGAGCCAGAGCCAAAGCTCGGTCACCAGAGAAGGCAAGGGACCCACAGGGTGCCGAGCGGGGTTCTGCTGGAGAGGGCAGCTGTGGAGGAGCTGGCTGCAATGAGGAGAAGCCAAAGGCTGATGCAGGGAAGTCCAGGCTGGGTCGGGCAGAACCCAGGTGGGAGTCCAAGGAAGGGCTGGTATGTGCCTCACTTTCAGGCCACAGGGCAGAGGAGCCTGCAGGCATGGGCTGCGGGGGACTTGGGGACTGGGCCTCTTTCTCAGGCTGCTCCCGAGCCCCCTTCTCCAGCTCCAAGTCACTCGTGCTGTCATCCCAGTGACCACGGCCTGGTTCCTTGGGGGATGGGGTTCTCCTATCTGGGCTATGGCTCAGGATGTTACCATTAAGTGGGGGGCTTGGGCCTTTGCTCTGGGGGATAGGAGCACGGGGGGGTATTGCAGGTGGGGTGAGGCTGGGATCCACGCTTGGCCCTGGCTCAGGCTCCTGCTTGGGGGGTACGGTGGGTCCCGCCAGAGCTGCATAGCTGAAGGTTGGAGTGTCGAATTGGAGGCGATGGGGTGAGACAGGAGATGAAAGCTCCTTCTCTGCAGATGTGCATTGGCCAGCAGCCTCCTCCTTGGCTGAGATGTGTGGGGGCCAATCCCCAGCTGCTCCAAGTGGAGGCTCTCTAGTGGGGCATGCAGGGCCCAGCCCAGTGAGCATCATCTGCTCATAGATGTCTGCGTACTGGAAGCTTCGCTCATCGGGATAGGGTGTGGGCTCTCTCTGCTCTGGCTCGGTCTGCTCGGGCTCCTTAGAGGCAAGGCTCGCGCTGGCCTCTGGGACCTTTGACCCGAGGGGGCTGCTGTCAGGAACCCCAACCCCACCTTCTTCTTCCCTTTCCCCTTCAGCCTTGCGGTAGTCCTTCCCTAGGGGGGAGTACGGCCCGCCTTCCAACTCAGCTGCCCCCTCCTGCACTGCAGCCACCACACTGTCATACTCGGCTGTGTCCCAAGAGAAGGGCGCAGGAGTGAGTGGCTGTGGGGCAGGTGTTGGGGGAGCTGGAGCTGGGGACAGGGGTGCAGGGGGCAGGGGTCTGTCCTTGGGCACCCATGGTGGGATGTCAGCCAGCCATGACGGGGTGGTGGGCTCATTCCTCATGGGTGGCATGGGCTTAGGCTCTGGGATAGGGCTCTCTTGTCCTGTGGCTGGCGGAACCCTCTGTCCAACCATCTCAGGTGGGGAGGCCGGAGGAGAGATGATCTCAAAAGGGGAGCGAGTCAGCTTGTCCTCTTCCTCTGGTGGCAGCCCAACTGGTGACTCAGCAAGCCAGCGCTCCACCTCCAGCTCCTTCTGTGGTGAGGGCTCCTGGAAGCCCTTAAAGTCTGAGGCCCAGGGGCTCTTGGGTGTAGGCTCCAAGGGGGGCACTTCCTGCTCATCATCCGGCCCCTCATCGAGGAAAGTGCTCTCCCGCTCTTCTGTGAACCGTGGCCGGGCCCCCTGGCCGCCCAGCTCATGAGGGAACCAGACCTTCCGCTCACAGCTCAGCTCCCTCCAGTATGTGTCCTGTTCCAGGACCACATCCTCTGTGCCCCTCCAGTACCTGTCCTCCTGCTCAGGAGATGTGTCCTCCCATGTCCGGGCAGGCTCCTTCTGTTCTCCAGCTGGCTCTCCTCTGGCTGGAGATGTTTCTTGCCACTCCTGGACCACGTCCTGTTCCTTCCAGTACTTCTCGTCCTGCTCCCGGGCCTTGTCCTCCTGCACTGGGCTCTCTTCCAGCCCCAGAGCTTTGGTCTTCTCCAGCAGAGCTTCTTCCTTCTGTCCCACAGCGTTGACTTTTTCTGGAGATTTTTCCTCTAGGATCTTCTCCTTTAGTGTCATGGTTTTATCCTCCTGCACAGGACTCTCCTGCTCCTGAGTTCTGTCCTTCTCTTCCAGAATCTTGTCTTTTTGTTCAACAGCCTTTGGACAAATGTTTTGTTCCAGAGCTTCACCCTTCTGTTCTAGGGCCAAGTATTTTTGTTCTAAAGCCTGGTCCTTCTTTTCCAAGGCCTTGTCCTTCTGTTCCAGGGCCTTGTCCTGCTCAGGGGCTTCATCTTTCTGTTCTAAGGCCTTGCCCTTCAGTTCAGGGACCTTGTCCTCTGGAACCTTGTCTTTATGTTCAGAGTCTCTGACTTTTTGTTCTAAGATTTCATCTTTCTCTCCTGGGACCTTGTCCTCCTGTTCCAAGGTCTTGTCTTTTGGTTCTAAGTCTCTGTCTTTAGGTTCTAAGTCTTTGTCTTTTCCTTCCAGGGCCTTGTCCTTTTGTTCCAAGGCTGTGTCCCTATGCTCTAAGTCTCTGCCTTTTTGTTCCAAAGCCTTATCCTGCTGTTCCACAGCCTTGTCCTTTTCTTCCAGAACCTCGTCTTTGCGATAGATGGCTGTACCCTTCTGCTCTGTGACAGTATCCTTCTGCTCCAGACTTTTGTCCTTCTGCTGTAGGACTTCATCCTTTGGCTCAGGTCCCTTCTCCTTCTGCTCTGGGAGTCCGTCTTTCAACTCTGGAACTTTATCTTCCCACTCCATGGCAATATCCTCCATGGCAGGGCTTGGCAAGGACTCAGGACTCTTGGTGAGGGAGCTATCAGGTGTCAGAATGTGTTCACCAGGGCTTGTGATCATTCCAGGTGACTGCTTCCCATCTCCCAACAGTGTAGAGTGAGAGAAGGAGCTGGCAGGTAATTTTCTGTCAGGGCTCTCATCTGTGACGTCTGCCTGTGCAGCGTATCCACCGGTCCCATCTGTGGGAGGTAACACTGTGGCTGCACGGGCTTCTGGAATAGACACAAGGGCTAGGCGGTGAGAGGTGTCCTCAGTCTGCATCAGAGGCCCTTTTTCTTCCTTTCCAAGGGTTAGTTCCCCAAACTGGAGGGTGCCAAGGCTTTCTGGAGACAGCTGCTTAGAAGAGATATCCAGAGAGGTCTCCTTGCTGGGACTCTCTTCTGAGAGAGAAAGCGACCGGGTGTCTTCTGGAGATACCTGTGGCCAAAGGTCTTTGTGTAGGTGCTGCTCTGTCAGGCCACAGGGAGACCTAGGGACGGCTTCTCGGTCGGCAGTGTCTGGGGAGACCACGCCGAGGACAGAGGGGGACTCCACCTCTTCAGGGGAGAGGCCTCGGTCAGGAAACCGGAGCACCTCATCTTTCTGAGGTTCACCAGGTTCTTGGTGTGATGTACTCAAATCTCTGGGAAGGGCTTCTGTTTCCAGAATCGGCCCTGTGGGCTCTCCCGTCTCCACAGTCTCAAAGACTATTGCTTTGTCCTCTTCTGGCAGCAGTTGGACAGTACAGCCTGCATGTCCTCCAACAATGCTGATGGGTGCTTCCTGGGCCTGGGGGCTCCTGGGAGGAGGCAACGTTCCCTCCTCCTCTGGTGTGCCCTCTTCAGGCCCTGGCTTGACTGTCCCTTCTGCAGCATCTTCCTTGCTCACACCTGGTGTACGCTTAGTATCTCCCCAGGAGTCTGCTTCCTGAAAGTCTTGGGGCTCAGACTTTTCTTCCACTGGGGACTGATGAAAGGGCGTGTGGGTGGCACTGGGTGGGCCAGATGGTGGGGGAGAGGCCATCTTCACTGTGCTGTCATCTGGGCTGAGGCAGCGCTCCTCCGCTTCTCCAACGGCTGGCTCCCCGGGATGTAGGGTGTGGCCAGGGGCAGCAAACATCAGGGGTTCATACTGATCGTGAAGTTTCTCAGACATCTGTACATTTGTGGTCTCCTCCTCTTCCTCTTCCACGGCTCTCTCTCCAGACAAGCCTCTCTGTACAATCTCTCCTCTCTTCTCTGACTCCCCAGTCACGGAGAACTCCTCACAGGGTGGTGATTTGAAACCTTTGTCTTCTTCCAGTGAGGAGGTGGGTGAGATGGTACCAGCTGATGGCACATAGTCCAGGCCCTGAGTGGCTTCCGTGTGGGAGGAGGGGATGCTTGTGACCGTGTCAAGCAGCAGGGAGCTCTTACCTGTCTCCTCTGTCTGGGGAGCTGTGAGTGAAGCCACGGATTGGTCCTCAGCCACAGATGTGGCAAAGGAAGAAAGCTTGTCACACTCAGTGATTGAGGTGGCCGAGGACACATGCTCCTCTTCAGCCAGAGGGGCGGCCACCATGTTGGGGGGGTAGGTGAGTTCCGACTCTGGCGCTCCATAGCCTTTGCTGGGGGTGGTGGGAACAGCAATGTCTGCAGGCTGGCTAGCCTCAAAGGGGCCAGGACCTTCAGGCCCAGGGAGGTCATAGGTACCTGTAGGAAATCTAGGTGGAGCTGCACGCTCCTCCGGCTCATCATGGATCTCCTCATCCGAGATAGTCTGCTCGGTCTCTGAGTAGCCAGGGATTGTCTCGTCCTGGATGTAAGAGACGTGCTCAGTGGCTCCTGCAGGGGTGGCCAGGCTACTTAGGAATGACGAGGTCTCCTTCTCAGGGGCCTTGCCTTGGAGTCCTAGTTCCTGGACCCCGAGAGCCTCCCTGCCCCTTGGCGTTACCTGCAAGGCTTCTTGCTTATGTTTTTGGTAAAAACCCTCAGCCTTTGTCTCTTCCTCTTCCTCCTCGTCTGAAGGGTGCAGCTCCTCCATTTCCTCTAACTCGGCCTTCTCTATCACATCCTCCTTTACCTCAGGTTCACTTTCCTCTCTGGATTCTTTTCTGTCGGGGATCCCCTCTGATTCCTTTGCCTTTTTATCCTCCCAGGGGGCTCTCTCTTTCTCTGTTTCAGCCCCAGAGTCTGGGCCTCTGTCCTTGCTGCCTTGTTCCTCAGGGATGTCTGGGACAGCCTCTTTCTCCTTTATCACAGGCTCTTCTGGTTCCAGCCCTGGGACAGAGGGTGGTGCCCCCGGGGCCAATGTGCTTGGGAGTCCCTCCTCTGCAGTGTCTGGGGGGAGTGGTTTCTCTCCTAGTCCTGTGTCCCTTTGTTCAGCCAGCAACCCCGTCTCCTCACGCTTCAACTCCTCGAAGTCCTGTGTGAGATCCTCTGGTGAAGACAAGGCCAGCTCCCTTGTTGGGAATGGTGCAGCCCCCTTTTGGGCTGGGGGTGTCCGGGGCTCAGAGGACAGCTCCTTCTCCCCACGGGCAGCCCGGCTCTTCTCCATCTTGACTCTGCCGGGGGCCTTGGCTTTGTAGAGGGTCTTACGTACCTCAGGGGTAAAGGGCTTCAGGTCTGGCTTGGAAATCTTTTTGACCTCAGGTTTGGTATCTTTCCTCTTCTCCTCCTTCTTGGCATCCTTCTTTTCCTCCTTCCTTCCTTCATCCTTCTTGAGCTCCTTCCTCTCCTTCTTGATCTCTTTCTTCTCTTTGTCTTTTTTCTCTTCCAGCTTTGATATCTTTTCTTTCAGGTGCTTCTTCCCCACCTTGTCTTTGATCAGCTTTCGCTTCTCTGCCTTCAGTGCCTCACTCGACTCTGTCCTCACCCTCTCAGGCTTGGCAGGCTTCTCTGGGGGCTTCTCAGATGACTCCTTTACCTTCTTCTCTGTCTTGGCTAACTCCTTGGCCAGTTCTGAGCGGGCCTCCTTGGCTCCCTCTTCGGCCACCTCCTCCCGTTTGGCCAGCTTGCCCACGGCTGTCTTGGTTGTGGCCTTGAGGCTCTCCTTGCTATCAGCCCGCTGTTTGATTTTGCTGGGTTTGAGGTTGGCAGGCACAGCCCCAGTGGCCAGCTCCTTCTGCGTGGCCACGGGGTAGCGCAGGAAGTCTAGGTGTCGAAGCTTTTCCAGGCCCTCCAAGATCTTGTTCTGGGGAGCATTCCCTGGAAAAAGCACACGCACAATCTTCTCAGTGGGGTTGGCTGGTAGCCAGACCACCAGAGCAGTGATGGAGGTCAGGTAGGGCACCGAGATCTCAGCCTCCTTCCCATTAGCCAGCACAATGCCTGTCTTAGCTTTACTGTTGCCTGCCCACTTTTGCATGAGGAACTGCATCTCCTTGCTATCCTTGACAGGGTTGAGGACGTACATGTCCAGGCGGCCCACACCCATCTTGTGGAAGAGGGTCAGCGGCTCGATGGTGTTGCTGACCACACGGTAGAGGGGCTCGGCCTGGATGCCTAGGCGGTTTAAGTGCTGCAGAGTGAGGCAGGCCTCCTCAATGCTGCGCTTGGCCTTCCGCGAGGCATCAGGCAGCCGCAGCTTATCGGGCACGTTGAAAAAGACGACTCCAAGCTCGGGGGAGATGAGGTTCTTCACCCAGTCGCTGTAGCTGCTAGAGCCCTGGGACTGCTCCTCCTCCAGTTCCGCCACTTTGCGCTGCAGGAGTCCGTTGATGCCTGGCAGGTTGTCTGCCCCGATGTGTGTGAGCAGCACGGAGTCAATGCGGTCCAAGTGCCGCACCAGCTTCCAGAAGCAGGACTTGCGATCAGAGCCACCATCCACCAGGATGTTGAAACCATTAACGGCAAAGAGGGCAGAGTCCCCGCGGCCGCCAGGGAAGATGTAGCAGCATGGCTTGGAGAGCTTGAGGAAGCCCCCTGAGGTGGGGGGCTCCAGCAGGTCAAAGGGAGATGGCACATCCACGGTCTCAGAGACGTACTCGGAGAACTCAGCCACGCCATCCATGGTGGGCAGCATGGGCTCAGGGTTTAGCCGGAGGTGCAGGGTCTCTTGGGAACTGGATAGTCCCAGGTGGCTCCAATCACCCTCCCCTAAGCAGGACACAGTGAGGAAAGCCTGGATCCCAGGGTCTCTATTGCTGAGCAATTGGGCAATCTAGATGAAGGGGAGATAGAAGGCTGATCAGGTCATTGGGGTTATTGCAAGCCAACTCAGACTCAATCTGCTAATCTCCATCTCTCTCTGAGGTGATCTCCTACCATTCTGCCAGCATCTCTGGCGGTCAAGGAATGTGGGATTTTCCCTTCCTTGGATCCCTCCCCGCAGCTCTAGTCCTACCCCATGTTCTGTTCCTCCTAGACACTCAAACATAGAACTTACCTCTGGGTTTTGAAGGACCTGGGCAAAGTTTTGATAGGAGTAGGTGCCACTCTGTAGGATGAGATCTCCCCCAGGCTCTAAACTTTGCCCACTCAAGATCAGTAGTTTGTGAGCTGAGGGGCTGCTAAGGAGGTGGTGAACCTAGAGTGGAAGGAGAGGACTGGTCACAGAGAGAGGAAGCCCAGGGAAGGGCACAGAATGTTCCTGGTCCCCCTCAGTTCTGCAAGGACACGCTCCCCACTGGTAGCCCCACAGCACCTCCAGGATGGGGCTGGGATTGTGAAGCAGCTTAGATGGCAGAGAGAGGATGGCTCAAAGCCAAGTCCGGGAATTCCTGGCCTTACAGCAGTAGCACTGGCAAGGGTGGGTTACGGCACTTTCGGCAGGCCCTCGTGGCAAAGCACAGGCCCTGGCCTTACCTCGGAGCTGATGCTGTCGGCACTGGGGTTTACCAGGACGATGGTCTCTAGGATCTCACTCTGGTGGCAGAGGGTCCTCTGGCCTGAGGGAGAGATGCAGGAATTTGTACTGAAGGAAGTGGGTATAGACTAAAATGGAGAGGCATTGTGTAAGGCAGGAGAGGAAAGAATGCACTGTCAGAAAATGGGGCTTAGGGGAAAGAGAAGCCTGCTTATCCTGAGATCCTGCCACTCTGGCTACTGCTGAGTAAGGTCTAGGGACTGGCTCCTGCAGCCCTTCCCTTTCAGGCTTTCCTCCTCCCCTCTCCCACAATGGCTGTCTTCTCCCTCCCTTCATCTGCCACCCCCTCTGCCTGGAACTCCCGCCTCAGACTGCCCTGGAGACAAGAACCTTTTGTCCCTGTCTGTCCCTCTCGAGCACTAAGCTCCTGGTGCTGCCTGGGGACCGGTGGGGGGGGGGGGGCGGGGGGCGGGGGGCTCAGCTGAAGGGAGGGCCTCTCGGAGGATGGTCCTCATTCAGCTCTGTCCTCACTAGCTTGCCTTTCCCCTGGGCTTTCTTGCCAGAGTGCCTGGAAATAAGGAGATGGGTGCTTCTGTGCAGTGAGTACAGACTCCTCATCCTCCTTTCAAACCCCCATCCAAGGCCAGAAGTCCCATTCGAAAAGACTCAGAGAAGTCTATGCTATCTAAACCCTTGGGGGTTGGTTACAGTGCAGAGGAGAAATAGGACCTCCTGTTCTGTGCTCTGGTTCCTCAGAGGCTGAGCGTGCACTCACAAACATGCACACAATCATACTGTTTCCACCACCAAAGGTTTCACAGCTCCCCGTCCCACCTCACCTTCATGTCCCCAGGCTCCAGAAAGACCTGGTTCACTCCCCACAACCCATCCCTTTCAAACAGTTTCTCCTCTCATCCTTGCACCTCTCCTGTGGGCCTTCTGTCATGGAGAGGGGAGTCTGGGATTCACAAACAAGAAACAGATAAGGCAGGAGAAGTTCAGAGTATTCCCCAGGCTATGGAGGAACATAGTACACCATCAAATCCCCTCTCTACTTCCCTTATCCAGGCTCACATGAAACACCAAGCAATGCAGCAAAGAAAAAAAGTGCCAGGTTAGACAGGAGATCCTGAAGAAGGATGCTGCCATCCCGTTCCTGCCCTTACCAACTGCAGCACACAGTGGATTTACCTTACAAACACGGAGTTGAACAGATGGTCTGGGGAGTGGGCTGTCTGGAGGATATTGGTGGGAGGACACATAACCTGTCCCCCAGACCCTCTTCTGTGACCCAGTGCTCTCTCCTCTTTCTGGGGCTCAGACAAGAGGACCCTGGGGCCAGGGCCTTTGTTAAGCGGAAGAGCGATGGTGCCAGGATCAGGCAGATCTGGCAGCACTGGGCTGCAGTTGCAGCTGCGGGGGGAAATGAACTAGGGATGGTGTCAGAAGACCAAGCCCCGCACAGGGTAGGTGGGGCCCATGAGGAGTTCAAGCGTTCTTTTCTATTAACTTGGGAGTTGAGGGACACTTTGAGGTCGGTTCAGAGGATGAGAAGCACCTCAGAGACACGCAAGGGCAGGGCTTGGGCAGGTGAGGGATGAGGGATACACCATGGTTCGGGGAGCGGCTGGCCCTAGGCTAGCTCTAAGCAGTTTAGCTTAGAAGGGCAGTTCCTCTCCCCCCACACCCACCCGCCACACGCACCACGAACACACAAGGTCACACATTTGAACTAGGAGGGCCAGAAAGAGAAAGATCTGGGGCACGGATGGATTTGCTTTCTATCTACTACCCGCCTTCCCCAGTCTACCATTCCCTGCAGTCCCCTAGACTGGCTTATAACCATAGACCTCTCTGATCCCAGTACTTGCCTTGGCGCAAGACCCTGCCCCTCACCCATGTGCTCTCAGGTTGTGACTGGCAACTACATGGTTTACACCTAGTGCTCCTCCTTTTCAGGCCTGGGGGAAAGCCCTGTTTCTCTCTTCTACACCCCCCCACCACCCGCGATCCCACTGAAGGCAATTGACTTGTCTTCCCTCCTTCTTCGGAGAGGACACCTGGTGAGGCAGGGGCCCGTCCCTTTGCCAGAGATGGGGCTGGGGGGTGGGCTGCGGGTGCTGAGGCTGAGCGGGCGGGAGGGCAGGTGTCTCCGCAGGGAGGCGGCCGGGGAGGGGGGGTGCCCGGGCAGCTGCAGTCTGCCGCAGTGTGTGAGCGAGTGTGAGTGTGCGCGCTGAGCTCAGGCTCCAGCTCCGCCCCCACCCCCACCCCCCCACACCAGCATGACAAGTCATTTTCTTGGCTGCCTCTACACGGGGGGCGGGGAGGGGGGACGCAGAGAGGGAGAAGGAACTGGCTTCTCTGTTCAGAGCCCCCATCTTGGGAAGGGAAGCAAAGATGAGGTGGGGTGGGAGGCCGTGACTGGGAACCTGTGGGGTTGACAGGACGGGGAATGCGGGGCCGCTGCTGGGGAGGGAGTGCTCTCAATCTCCGGAGCGGCCTCTCCATCCCCGGAGGGAGCCAGAAAGGGGGGCTCGCGGCCCAAGTTTCAAGCTCGTCGCAGGGAATGGGTGTGGGGAGCACGCTGCAAATAGGTTGGTCTGTGAGGAGGCGCATGCCACGTCTTAATGACCCTTTCCTTCCTTCTTTTCCATAGTGTCCCCACCTTCCCATACTTGGCAAAAACTCGCAGTCCCGTTCACCCCCCAGCATAAGAGCAGCTGAGCAATCTAGCAGCTGACACCCAGAGACCCTCCCATCAGGTGCCTTCCCATAACATCCGCCTTTCCCTCAGATTCTTCTGCCCCCACCAAAGACAGAGCCCCCAAACGCCACCAGAGCCCCAGGCCTCGGGGCAGAGCCAGTGACACCACCCTCTGCGGCTGCCCCTAGGCGGCTGGCTCCCAGCTCAGCTCAGCCCAGCTCAGCCCGCGAGGTGGCCTGTCACGGTCCCGGCCCCATTGGCTTCCACCTGGTTCTGGGTCCAGGCTGGCCCCACAGCCAGTTCATCTCCTCTCTCTGTTCCCCCACCCTGCCCACCCCGCTGGGCTAGTTCCAGACACACCAGATGAGGTATCAACTCCATTCCCATTACCCGCATCCCACCTCCCTATCACAGCATCCCCCGTGCCCCATGCCAAGCCCTTTAGTTCGGTTCGGTTCTTACCCTGGGGTGTGGGAGAGAGACCCTCATCGAGGCTGTGGCTCCGGCCTCAGCCGGCAGCTTCGGGGACGAGTCTGCGGCACTAGGGGTGGGAGTGGGGGGGGGCGCTTGATGGTGAGGGCGGCGCCAGGGCGGGGAAGAGGGGCTGGTCCATGACGAGGCACTGGAGACTTAACTGTTTCTTTGCCTTCACAATGTCAGAGATCTGGTGCTTCTGCTTGGATGGGACCTGAGGAGTTGTCTAGCAGCTCAGAGCCAGGGTGGTCTCCAATGGCCCACAGGGCCCTTCTCCCCCAACCCCGCTTAGTTAAGAAATATTCTTTTAGCATCAGCCAAAAGACCAAAGTCCTGTGCTGCACACTGGGGGGACGTAGGAGGTATGGGCTGCTTGGGCCCTCCCCCCTTCTCTCCGGAACCATCTGCTGCCTCTCCCCTCAGACTCAGGGAGTGACCTTCAATCCCTGGAGGAGCAGGAGACAAAGAGGCTGGGGGCCTGAGAGCATGGGGTAGGAGTGAGGGGGGACTACTTGAGAAGGCTGGGGACGACTGAAGGGAGGGAGTTGCGCTGAGCTCTGCTGGCTTCTGAGCCACAGCTGTAGAAATGGGGTGGGAGTGCAGAAATAAGTCTCATTTTAGGTTGGAGGGTAGTTTGAAATCCTGGAGTGGACACATGGTCCTTAGTCCATCTCTAGCCCATCGGGGGTGGGGCACAGGGGCCCTAAGACCGCATACAATTCTGTGCCGATGCAGCACAGCACAGCAACCACACAGGCACTGATACTTGGGATTCTTGGTCATTGGGTATGAAGAGGCATTTTCTGAAGATTCAGGGCACTTTCTGCCTTTCAGTGAAATAGTTAAAGGGATGAAGGAAAATCACCAGGGCCCCAGGCGTACAAGATTTTCTTACTCTAGGCCAATTATTAAAAGTCACAGAAAGTACTCTTTGGACTAAAAAGATCTTGTAATGACTTTGTAGGGTGTTGGGTCCCTGTTCTCCTTGTCTCTGCACTTTGCTATGTCTCTTTGATGTCTCCATTTTATAGGATCTTAATTCTTCTAACATTGGCCCTGTTTCCCTTAGTCTCTACCCCTGTCTCAGATTTGGTGACACGTGCTCTAGGACTCAAAGAGAGGACCTGGAGAGCTCCAGCACTCAGTTCCAACGGGGCAATGCTCATCTCCCCCTGCCCTCTTCCCTTCCATCATCCCTCCCCAGTCCTGGCCGATTCCTACTGCCTTCCTCACAATGACATCCACCCACTCTTAGCCCAGCACCAGCCCCACCCTTGCCCCTGGCTGCCAAGAGCAGCTTTTGAAGGTCAGAGAAGCCAAAATAGTCTCTGCTCTCAGCATCCCCATCCCCCCTAAACTGCCACCAGAGGAGAGGAGGAGCTGAGTCACCAGTGCAAGGGGGGGAGGGGGACTCCAGAGGGGGAGGAATCCTTGCTGAGATCCGGGGATGCAAAGCAGCAACATGGCAACAGCTCCACTTGGATAGAGGAGGCCAGCTACAGAGATATACAACACAAACCAGGCTGAGTTCTGAACATCACAAAGGGGAAACACCTCCTTTCTGCAACTTCATAGTTCTTATTTCCTCCCACCTCAAACCTTCCATCTCCTCCCTGCTTTCTGGAGCTTTCTGGAGTGTGCAAAGAGGGAAACTTGAGTAGACATGTAGCTTGAGAACAAAATAACATTTCTCAGCCCAACGCAGAGCCCACCCTTATTCTCAGCTGTTACCCCCAAGGGCCACACCCTGGGCAAGGTTCCAACTCACAGTGGAGTTTTCCTTCAGCCTTCACCCTCTGAACAGCCACTCACCACAACCACACCTCCACCCGCTGTGTTCCTTGGCTCTGCTGCAATGAAATGGTGAGACGCCAAAGATGAGAGGGAAGCCTGAGCTCAGACACAAAGTGAGATCGCAAGTCCTGGATTTGAGACCCCTCTCTACCATTTTACTAATCATGCTTTTCAACAAGCCACTTAAGCCCTCTGAAAGCTTGCTTCCTGAATTATAAAATGATTGTAATATTAGTACCATCCTCCAACAATGCTATGAGGAGTGAATGACATAAAAGATGAAAAAGTCCTTCATTCCTAGAATCCTAAACCTGCAATGCACAAATACCACTGGAAGTCTGTCTCCCTTTTGTGGAAGATTTATGAGAGGTCACCTAGGTGATCAGGGAAATCCTAAACCAGAATCTCAACTCTAGAGTAACTTAGCTCCCAGGTAAACCCAGGTGCCTGGGAGGTGCCTGCAGGAAGGGACTTAAAATACTCTTCATGTCCCTCCTTTCCTATTTCTGACAGCAATGCAAAACCCAGTTCTAGAGGCCAATGAGCTGTTGTATTAATTCAGAATAGTCTTCATGTTTGCAGAAGTAAAGGAACTAACACTTCCTGAGTGAGTGCAGCAGTGGTGATGCAGAGTCAGACAGAAGGCTTCCAAACTGGTCCTTCAGCCTGTGTTTTTTTAGTCCTAGAATATCCATCATGAATTATAAATTATGAAGCCCTCTCCCTTTCTTATATGTGCCCAATAGTAGAAGTAGTATTAGAGTGTTATTTAAGCTCAGTTTCCCACTGTTCTAATCGTTTCTGGGTTTGTTTTAAAATGTTCAGAAGCTCCAGATTTTTTTGCAGGAGTTAGAAAGGAAGGCTCCAAGTCACCACTGGAGACAAAAGTGGTGCAAAGCCTTTACCACATTTGACCACTAGAAGGAGCTGGGCCACTGACGCTCCATCGAAGGGTCCCCTCCTTGTGTGTGTGTGTGTGTGTGTGTGTGTGTGTGTGTGTGTGTGTGTGTGTGTGTGTGTGTGTGTGTGTGTGTGTGTGTGTGTGTGTGTGTAGGGGGTAGTGGCAGGAATGATGTGTGTGTGTGTGTGTGTGTGTGTGTGTGTGTGTGTGTGTGTGTGTAGGGGGTAGTGGCAGGAATGATTACACTCTCCCCATCATAGCAAGATAAATTTTTGTCCTCCTTTTCAACATTTTGGCCCAGGGCTTGAGGAGAGGTGAGAGGGATGGTGGCCCAGCCTATGGGATGGGCAGAAAGGATTAAATCATAAGGTACTAGCATATTCCACTGAGCCCATCCCAGCAGCCTGGTTCCCTCTGCCTCCCCACTAATGGAGGCTGAAGGGAGGGGAAGTGTCTGCAGCTGCTCTGGGCTGTTGTTTGCGGGGACAGCTGAAAGAGGAGCCAGCAGGGGTGGGGCTGTGGCTGTCTTGGGCCTTGTGGGGTTTTCCAGGAAATTCTCCACTATTCTCCAGGGACATACACAGGCCACCATGAAAATGTCCAAACCTAAAAATCTCAAAAGTAAGCCCTGATCTTGGGTATAATGGCCCTAAGCCTCTTGAGGACACCATGGTAAAACTCTTTGCTTGAGAAGATCTAGTAGGTGCTTGTATATCAGTGCTTGTTTCTGAGAGGTCCCTGAGAGTAACTACGCATCTCCCTGTAAGCGTTTTCCCAAGCATCCCCAAATCTTAATCTGAAGAATGGCTAGGTGTTTTGGTTTAAGTTCTATTCATTCTTACATCATTCCAGAAGGCATCCTACTCTTACATCCGTGTCCAAAAGGACAAGGTTGGAGAATTCAGTGTGAATTAATAACATCAGCAGACACTCCCAAACTTCAGTTCAGTCATTAATTTCATGCTGCCGTCCCTTTATCCAGCCTTGCACCAAAGCTCCTAGGATTAATCAAGTGGTAAAACTGTTGATTTTAAAATTATTAGAGCTAATGGAGGAAGCCATGAAATGAATAATACTAAACAGAAGGCAGTCTCAAAACAGTGACTGGTTACCTTCATAGGAAGCCAGTCACATCAAGAAGATGCCAGACTCACATTTTTAAAATGCTGCACATATTCCTAAGATAATGGAGCATTAGTCATATTAACCATGTCTTCTCTCTCCAGGAGCAGCAGAGGAGTAGGTGATCAGGGAAATGACCAACCATGTGGCAGTTAGCAGGAGAAGCAGGAAAAGAAGGAAAGTGACTATCTATTATGCTGGATAATTGAGAATTATCTGTATAAGATACGAATTCAGTCATTTGATGGCAGTGACTGTTGAGTTGGGTGGATTTATATCCCGTAAAGACACTGGTGTATGAATTGGTTTGTCAACATTTACCAATAACATGAGCAGATGCCCAGCACTTTTATAAAGGGGTGTAGGGCTTTCTGCAGTCTCCCCACAGATATTGTCGTGGAATAATAACTCCTAAAATATTATTTTCTCAAATTCCTGACCATTTCTCCCACACAGCAGAATGGGAAGCTGCATCCTGTGAACTTTGATTTCAGTGCCAAACCTCAAAGTATGACTAGTTCTTGCAGCAGTAAATCCAGGAAACCCTGCTTCCACTCTGGATTTCATGGGCTCATCAGCCTTTGGTACAAGTTTTCTGCTCTGCTCTGGACATCTGTTGACTGAGCCAAAGGAGGAGGCAGAAACCCTGAAACCTGGAGGATAGGCTGTGCAGCCTGAGGGAAACTGCTAAGCAAGGATCTGGGAAGGTGAGTGGGAGGTTCAAGGGTCTCTGCAAAGGGAAGCAAGGAGGCCAGGGCATACAGAAAGGGGAACAAACAAAAAAAAAGGAATTTTTACTTGGGAGATGACTGATCACTCAAGAGGTACCACGTTCCCTTACTGCAAGTCAGTGGCTGTCCATAACCCACCCTCTTCTCAAGTAGAAATTACGTTCTCCAGGCTTCCTCCACCATCATACCATCTGTCTGCGAAGTGCACTGGGTATGTGGGGATAGTTAAGGAGCTTTACAACTTTCCTCTCAGGAGTCCCTCCCTCCCTGACCCAAACTTCCCACAAGGCCAGTTCTGCCAGGGAGAGTGGACTTCTGCTCTTTTGTGACCAGCCCTCACCCAAAGGACTGAGACAAATGACACTGGTCCTAACCTTTGACCTCTGAGGAGAAGTGAGCTAGATGCCGGGTAATGAAGAGTCTCAATTGTTGGTTCAAGTCAATGGATGATAAATCAATATTCCAGGAGAGAATCCCTGTGAGAGAAAAAGAAACAAAGAGGGACCTAGATAAGGTCAGAGGGATTGGACTTGTGGGAGCATTTCCAAGCTCACAGAAGGGGTAAGGAGAGGGAGGGGATAAGGACGGCTGCCATGATCAGCCTCTCTGATGTCTTTAAGAAATGTGGCTAGTGCCTATGTCTAGCTCCCATCCTGTGCCTTTCTTGGGCTTTGCTGAGCCAGAGGGAGAAGTGCAGAGTTTAGGCTAAATTTGGTCATTAACGAGTTTGTATGTAGGAATTTTCTTGCGCAGTTGCCCAATTGTGATAGAAGTGACACCCAAGGGCCCATTCCCAGATACTAGGGACTGCCTTCCCCATACAGGTAAGTAGGATTCTACACTCTCCTTCTGTGGCCCCCTCCTTGCCTTCACTCCCCCGCGGCATGCTTCCACCCGCACGTGGCTCCGCAGCACTGCGCCACAGGCAGTGGAGGACTGAGGAGCTTGTGGCCACGAAGGTCACTCTCTCAGGTTGGACGCTGGCACTGGGATATTTGAGATTTGTCTGCGGCGTTCAAAACGCACCCTGTTCCTGTTCAGACGCCCTAAAGAAGAAACTAAGGTAGGGACGTGGACTCTCCAAGGGATGGTGACGACTTTCAGGACCTCTGGCCCAAGACACTGCGGGAGGGAGGGGTGTAACCAGAGGGCCCCCCACCCAGGCACTGCCCAGCTCCCCCCTCCCCCACGCTCCCGCCTGCCTCAGGGAGACTGCGAACGCCATGGGGTGTGCGGGAAGGATGGAGATGTGAGATGTTGGCAGCTTGGGAGGATATGAACGCGTGACACAGAAGATGCAGGTGACAGGGGCTGATGATTCAGATTAACAGGGTGCGCAGATCTCAGGAAGTGCACGCTAGGGATGGAGGATGCACATGGCAGAGAAGCACGGGATGGAGGATGTTCCGAGCGCAGCCAGGACAGCAAGCTCACCTTGCTCAAGGTGGGCCCGAACGGCCCTCAGCTGATTCTCTGTACCGATATCGCCGATCACGATGAGCAAAGAGTGTTTCTGCAGGTCCCAGCGTGCCGCCGCCACCGCGGCTCCGGCCTCGCACAGCGGCTCCGCGGGGTTCTGAGCCAGCAGAGAGCCGGGGCTTCGGAGCCCTAGCCCGGGACTTGTCTCCATGGCAACGTCGAAAGGCCGCCAGGGCCCAGCCTCGGTCTCCATGGAAACTCCGTTGGAGTGCTAGGCCGGCAGCATCCGCTGCAGAGAGAGTGCGCGCGGTTCTTAAAGGCCGGCGGCAGGAGCCGCTCATTGGCTGCTGCCTGTCAGGGGGCGGACCGTTGGCGCCGCAGGGGCCGGGCTGGGGCCGCGTGCTCTGGCTCTGCGGTTTCGCTGTGCCTGGGGGGGCGGGGGCGTGGCTGTCCCCCTTCGCCCCCAGTCGTTTTCCAGAGGGAGCTCCCACTCCGACTTGAGTAGGGATGGGGGCTCTGAGGGCCGGGTGGCGGGGAGAGTCTGTTGCCTCGGCGCCAGAAGAAGCTTCTAGTTAGGATATTTCCCGGATAAGTGCTGTCTGGCAATTCCGCAGCCTCGCCCGAACCGAGGGGAGCCATCTTGTCCCTCTCTGACTCAGAGTTTGTTTGGGTGCATCGTTCTTTGTCGGTGTGTCTGTATTATCATTGTCTGGAGCTTTTTTTTTTTTCCTTCTGTCACTGCCTGCCAGGGTCCTACATTGCATCCTTGGTGTTTCTGTCGTCATTGCCTCAGGCCCTGGGTGTGCTCTGGAAGGCTGTGCAGTATTGGAGGGACAGAATGACCTTCCGGCCCTGAGTCCCTGGTGAGTTGTTATTCCGAAGATAGTGGTTGGCTCATCGCCATCTCTGCTGAGTGCAATGAGCTCAGACTGCAGCAAGGGGGGTTTGAGTAAAACCCGGGGAAGACCTACCCAACTGCAAGTAATGTGACACAGTGAGTTGGGTAACCTTGGGAGACAATGGTATTACTTCCCCCAGGGAATTCTCAAAATAGAAGGGGCAGTGTTTGAACCAGTGAAGAGGTTGACCCTTCCAAAATTAAAAACAAAACAAAACAAAACAGAAGAAAAACCAGGGGATGTGAAAGAGGACTGAGGAGGCTGGCACTGTTTTATGACTGACTGGAACATCCTTGTAAAAATGGTGTGGTGCTGTAAGTCTACCCTCCCCCTTTCCTCAGTGTGTCTCCACCACCTACTCTGCACTCCAGTGTCTTCTTTTACACAGGATACTGAATCATTCTGTATGTGTATGTATCAGAGCTTGTCTTTCACCCTAGGGCTCCAGCAGCACTTTTTGGAGTCCCATTTGCCTTATACTTTCCGGATGTACAGGGAAGAAAGGAGCACAGCACTTGATTCAGCAAGGCTGCATGTGAACCACTGGAGGCCTCCTCTGGAGGCCCTGAGGAGGATTGGACAGTGTCTGCATTTTGAGTACCTCACAGCAGTCCTGGTTCCTATCATGGAACATGTATTTAGCAAAATATCCAATCCATTCTGCAATTTGGATATGGCCCTACCTGAAATGAACATAATATGTCAATTACATCTCAGTTTTTAAAAATGGACAGGGCCCTGAAAATCCTTTTTGTAGCAGAGAGGGAGAAATAGTACTGGCAGAACATAAGACGGTGGGGATGCCTCACCCTATATGACGCATGAGACAATGCTCTCCTATACCTCCACCCCACAATTTGCAGATCTGAATCTGGCAAAGAGCACAGAGAGATGTGCCGGCCTCCTCTTCTGCAATCAGAAAAGAGTGCCACATGGAGGCAGAGCCAGAATAGGTTGTAGGGAGAGGAAGGGGATAGTTACTATAGCAACTGTAGAGATGAAGCCTTTAACTAGCACAGGGCCTCAGTATAATGGTCAGCAGCAGTTAACCATAGGCTCTGCTTTCATCAAGTCTGACAAAGAGGTTAGACAATAGATATGAATGGTATAGGGGAGGACCACACACTGATTAGATGGTAGGGGCAGAAATTCAGGCCTGTGATCTCAGACCCTGCTAGAATTGGCTTTTTTAATAATTAGAGCTGCAGGGGACTTCCCTGGTGGCGCAGTGGTTAAGAATCCGCCCGCCAATGCAGGGGACATGGGTTCAAGCCCTGGTCCGGGAAGATCCCACATGCCGCGCAGCAACTAAGCCCATGCGCCACAACTGCTGAGCCTGTGCTCTAGAGCCCGCGAGCCACAACTACTGAGTCCGCGTTCCACAGCTACTGAAGCCCGTGCGCCTAGAGCCTGTGCTTCGCAACAAGAATAGCCACCACAGTGAGAAGCCTGCACATCACAACAAGGAGTAGCCCCCATTCGCCGCAACTAGAGAAAGCCCGTGTGAAGCAATGAAGACCCAATGCAGCCAAAAATAAATAAAATAAATAAATAAAATAAATAAAATAATAATTAGAGCTGCAAATACAGGTTATGATAGTACTAAAAGAAAACTGTGGAGTGTTAGCATCTATGCTCCAGAATTTTACAACTGAAGACAGAAACCACTGATCGACATATGTACAATGCATTGAAAGCTGAATAAAATCTTTAAAGAAATACATTTATATATGAATTGAGAAGTATATGAAGTCCTATTTTGTGTTTAGGAATAGTTTGCTGTGGCAGGAGCATTCAAAGACCCGTCCATTTGAGAACCTATGATATACATGATTGTGAGGCACATGCAGTAGTGTGTGCTGGTTATAGAACCCACTGTAGTATTTCATTTTCCTGTTTACCCCTTGAACTGACCAGGTATGATCTTTTGGGAACTCTCCTGTTCTGTATTCTCTTCCACACTCTTGTCATACAGCATTGGTAGATATAGCAGTTACAACCAATGCTTTCCAAACTATTTGTGATGAAGGACCCTTGAATCGTGGAAGGGTTCTCTAAGGATCCATCACTGAAAAAGGAAGTTAGAGGGGGTGTAAAAGGAAGACGGTATTACAGGCTCTTTCCTTGGGTATGCACTGGAGTGGGCATAAGGCAGAAGATATTACAGATCGTAAATTGTTTGAAAGGTAACGGTAGCCTTGGCTATGTTTAAGCCACTTAAGGGATTCTCAGCCCCCAGACTTTTGTCAGTTCATAATATATGGTGATAAATACCCAACAGGTGAATCATATACATGCTTAACAAAGTAGGAGGGGCATCTCTAAATTTTTTGTGGAAATAATTTCATTTTTGGTATTTCAATTATTGAAGTTGTCCTCATGAGAAAATCAGAAATTTATTGGAATTAATTACACTCATCCTGAATTATGTATGTGTGGGAGAGGAAGGTACCATAATCCTTTCAATGCTTAGGGTCTCCATAGGACTTAAGCTAGCTCTGATAATTCATAAAGAAAAAATACTGACTCCTCCCTGCTAGCCCAATGAATGTCATTAGTTTTTCTGGGGATATGAGCTCGTTTGGCAGAATTCCAGCCTGCTCTGCTGGATTGCATGATCTTATCAACCAAAATATCCAAACGGAGGTGTATGCAGCTCACATTCCCATCCTGTACTCAGTTCTGCCTATAAATCATTCTTTACACAGAGAGAGGTGTGTTGGATTACATGATTGATGTGTCAGAAGCTTATCCTTGGCTTTTGGGGAAAATGCTATGATCATAATACATACCAGCAGCCATAGGGTCACTTCTTAACATGAATAGCTGGTTTATCTGCAAAGGCACTGAGTGAAATAACCTCTAATGGGGTACCGAGTAATCTCTAAAAAGTTTGAGATGGGGAAGAAGTCTGCATTTATTACTCTGTCTAGTACACAGAGGAAGACCACAATAAACATTTGTTGCATAATTTTCCTAATTATTATTTGTTCCCTAAGTAATGGGAAGAGCAAAGGCACTGGGTTTACCCTCCTTGTGCAGAGCATTGCAAAGGACAATGAAGAAACTTCCCCTTTTTCCTCCCTCACTCTTCTTTTTAAGAAAGTGATTCCTAAATGTGAGAAAGAAACATTTATGGATACTATTTTCTCTTTTCCATTCCATTAGCATCTGAAATAAAAGTTAGTGTTTGGCTGTGGCCTCTGATAACACCTTTTCCTTTAGTCTGAATAAAGCTGCCTCTTCCTGTAGGGATCGCTAAGGATTTTCATGTGATGGTTAAGAGGATGGTGGTACAGAGAATCTATATGTAAAACTTAGTTTGGAGGCCATGCCTGTGTATGAATTAAATTTTGCATCATTTTTTTTCGAGATATATAATAGAGTTACTTTCCTTCAAGGTATACTTGGGTTGCAGAAGTTTTGTTCCCTTTACAATATTACAAACTCACAGATACTTTGTCTTCTCATCAGTTCTTTCTTTCTATCTAATATTTATTTATTTATTTATTTAGGCTGCACCAGGTTCCAGTTGTGGCACGTGGGATCTCAGTTGTGGCATGCATGCGGGATCTAATTCCCTGACCAGGGATTGAACCCAGGCCCCCTGCACCAGGAGCGCAGAGTCTTATCCACTGGACCACCAGGGAAGTCCTCATCAGTTCTTTCTTGAAGATCCTTCATCATACGTCCTAACTTCCATTTTTAATGATACCTCCTGTAAGTACTTTGCATTAACCCCTTCATTCAGTCAATCTGAGCCATTTGCCTTTCCCTCAGCCATTCTTTTTTTATAAATTTATTTTTTTATTTTTATTTTTCACTGTGTTGGGTCTTCGTTGCTGTGCACAGCTTTCTCTAGTTGCGTCGAGCAGGGGCTACTCTTCGTTGCAGTGCACGGGCTTCTCATTGTGGTGGCTTCTCTTGTTGCTGAGCACAGGCTCTAGGCACATGAGCTTCAGTAGTTGTGGCACGTGGGCTCAGTAGTTGTGGCGCACGAGCTTAGTTGCTCCACGGCATGTGGGATCTTCCTGGACCAGGGCTCGAACCTGTGTCCCCTGCATTGGCAGGTGGATTCTTAACCACTGCGCCACCAGGGAAGTCCCCATTCTTGAACTTTCTGTTCAGGCTGCATCTCTTTCCTTGAGTGTGTTGTTACCCTTAATTCTCATCTAGGGATTTACCTTTATGATTTACTCTATTTGTGGAATAAGGTTCCATCTCATCTCACAAAAAATTTAAGGAGTATGGCCTAACTCAAATAACTGCCTCTCTGAAACTGACTTCCTCACTTGCCAACTGTGTGAACTTAGGCAAGTTCTCATCCTCTCTGTGCTTCAGTTTTCTCATCTGTCAAATTATTAGTAATAGCACCCCACCTTAAGGATTATTTTGATAATTAAGTGGGATAACCTTTTAAATATGCTTAGAACAATGCCTAGAATTCACTTTTTAAGTCATTCATCCAGTAATATTTATTGAGCACTTACTGTGTGCCAGCAAATAAAACACAAAGATCCCTGCTCTTGTGGCGCTTATGTTCTAGTTGGGGAGACAGATAATAAATAGGTATATAGTATGTCAGAAAGTGATTAGTGCTGTGGCAAAAAAGAAAAAATATGGTAAGGGTGATTGAGAATGCTGGAGCAGGCTGTGGTGATGGGGAAGAATGGTGAAGTGGCAGGAAAGATTGCAATTTTAAAGGGGCTGGTCAGGGTGAGCCTTATTAAGATGAGACTTAAGCAGACTTGAAGGAAGTAAGGGGGTTGGCCGTTTGGGTATCCAGTAGTGAGTCTTGTAGGCAGAGAGGATAGCCAGTACAAGGTCCCTAAGGTAGGGGTATGCCTGGTATATTCAAGGCATAGCTGGGGCCCACTGTGGCTGGAGCAGAGGAGTGAAAGAAAGAGGAATAGGAGATGAGATTGGAGATAATAGAGGCCAGATTACATAGGGCCTTGTAGGCATTGTTAGGACTTTGGTTTTTACTCTGAGTGAATTAGGGAACATATGCAGGCATTTGAACAGAGGAATGGTATGGTTTGATGTAGATGTTTACAGGATCACTTTGGCTGCTGTATTGAGAATAGACTGTAGAGGTTGTAAGGATTAAAGTGGGAAACCACTCTCATGATGTCCAGCACTGGACTCCGATCACCCCTGAGGATGAAGTGCCTGCCGGACTTTGACACCTGGGGGTCTGAGGCGCCCTGGTTAAAAATAATAATAATACAGTGAGAATACAGCCAGGGGACTTGCAGTAATCTTGGTGAGCAATGATGTAGCTCAGATCAGAGCAATGTCAGTGGAGATGGTGGGATGCTAGACACACAGTGTTTTAAAGGTAGAGCCAATCTGATTTCCTGCCTCCCAAATGGGGAGTGAGAGAGAAAGAGAGTAAATAGTGACTCCAAAGTTAAATGAAAAACTTTTCAAAAGTTGTCTATAGGAGGAAAGAAGAAACAGATTGTAAGGCAGCCAGGGATGGAAGGTAGACTTTTAGAATTTATCTTATTTGGTAAATTTGACATTGGAATCATGTAAATGGTTTACATAAGTATAAAACAAAATTAAATCAAAATGACCAATCTGATAAATAACCTGTCCCAGAATATATTTTTAAAAATCTACAAATCAATAAAAAAAGACAACCCAATTATAAAGTGGCCAAGCAATTTGAATGGGTTTTCACTAGAGATGATATACAAATGACCAATAAGTACATGAAAAAGTGTTTAACATCATTAGTCCTAAGGAAATGCAAATTAAAATCCCAGTGGGGAGTCTCCTGGTGGCATAGTAGTTAGGATTTTGGGCTTTCATTTCCATGGCCAGGGTTCAGTCCCTGATCAGGGAACTGAGATCCCACAAGCTGCGTGGCACAACCAAAAAATAATAATAATAATAATAAAAAATAAAACCACAGTGTAACATCACTTATCCATAAAATGGCAAAAGTTAAAAGACCAGTAACACCGAATGTGAGCAAGGATGTGGAACAACTAAGACTCTTATATACTGCTAATAGTAGTGTAAAACATTATAATGACTTTATTAAAGTATTTGGAAGTTTCTTATAAAACTAAACATCTACACTATGACCTAGAAATTGCATTCCTAGGCATTTACCCAAGAAAAATCAACACACGTATATCCACAAAGAGATTTGTGATAGTTGTTCATAGCAACTTTATTCATAATTGCCAAAACCTGGAAACAACCCATCCATCAGTAGGAAAATGGATAAACAAATTGTGTTACCCTCATGCAATAGAATACTACTCAGCTGTAAAAAGAAACTACAAATATACACAGCATATATGAAAAATAAAAAACATTATGCTGAAATAAAAGAAACAAAACACAAAAGAATATTTTTTGGTCTCCTGAGAAATAGATACCAAGACGTGATTAGATGTGCAAGAGATTTATTGGGGGAGTATATTGGTTATCTATTGCTTTGAAGCAAATTACTCCAACATTTAGCAGCCTAAAATAACAAACATTTATTACGTCACATAGTTTCTAAGGATCTGAAACCCAGGAGCAAATTAGGTGGGTGTTTTTTTTTTTGCTGTACGCGGGCCTCTCATGTTGTGGCCTCTCCCGCCGCGGAGCACAGGCTCCCAACGCGCAGGCTCAGCGGCCATGGCTCACGGGCCCAGCCGCTCCGCGGCATGTGGGATCTTCCCGGACCGGGGCACGAACCCGTGTCCCCTGCATCGGCAGGCGGACCCTCAACCACTGTGCCACCAGGGAAGCCCAGGTGGGTGGTTTTGACTTAGGATTTCCTGTGAGGTTACAGTCATGATGTCATTTGGGGTTATGGTAATCTGAAGGCTTGAGGCTGAGGCTATATGATCTGCTTCCAAGATGGCTCATTCACATGGCTGTTGGCAGGAAACCTCAACTCCTCACTTTGTAGGACTCTCCATAGGTCTGCTTGAGTATCCTCATGACAGCTGGCTTCTCCCAGAGCAAGTGAACCAAGAAAATAAGGAGGGAGCTATAATGCCTCTTTATGACATAGCGTTGGAAGTTAGGCATCATCACTTCTGCCTTGTTTTATTTATTAGAAGCAAGTCACTGAGTCTAGTCCACTCTCAAGAGGAAGGAAATTGGCTCTACCTTTTGAACGGAGTGTCACTGAATTTGTGGATATATTTTAAACCACCACAGAGGGAGATCAAGGGAAGGCAGAGAGAGCTTCAGACCAAGATACAGGTCTGACATGTGTGGAAAAGAGAGAGGAAAGGAATGAGGATTGGAAAGGAAGAGTCTTATCGTACAGCGTAGGTCCCAAAAAGGTTTGGCCAGGCAGATGAAGAATCTTCAAGTCAAAGGACCTGTTGGAAGAATCCTTTTTATCACAGGATTGGGCCTGCCTTTGTAGCCCTGTTGTTCTCTGGCATTGGCTGGGATTAGCCTATGGAAGTGTGGCTTTGGTGCAAACGTGGGAGTAGGTCCAGAGGGGCAGCAGGTGTGGTCACCAACCAAATATACTCTCTGAAAGAAGATTTCAGTGATGCGTATTCATGATCACCACAAGTGCATACTGCATGAATAAGTTTATGTGAAATTCTATATAGAATGGGCAAAACGTATCTACAGTGATAGAAAGCAAATAAGTGGTTACTGGGGCTGGGGAGGGGATGGGAATTGATTGCAAAGGGGTACAAGGGAATTTAGGGTGATGAAAATGTGCTGTACTTGATTATGGTAGTGGTTACACACATATATACATTGTGGAGTTCATCAAGCTCTATACTTAAAACAGGCACATTTTATTGTACATAAATGATGTATAAAGTTTACTGAAAAACACGATGAACTACCACTTCACATTAACAATACCAAATGTTAGTGAGGATGTGCAGCACCTGAAACTCTCATATGTTGTTAGTGGGAGTATAAAATTATACAACCATTTTGGAAAACCGTTTGTCAGTTTCTTATAAAGTTAAACAAATACTTATCCTATGACCCAGCAGTTCTACCCCTGCATATCAGCCCAAGAGAAATGAAAACGTATGTTCACAAAAAGACTTATTTATGAATATTCATAGGAGCTTTATTTATAATGGTCCAAAACAACCCAAATATCCATCAATAGGTGAATTGATAAATTGTGGAACATGTATACAAAAGAATACTACTGAGCTGATACATGCACCAACATGGATGAATCTCAGAAATGTTGTATTGCGCAAAGAAGATGGAAACAAAAGACTACATACTGCATGATTCCATTTATATAAAATTGTTGAGCAGCAAAACTAATATATAGTGATAGAAATAAGAATATAGTTGCCATGAAAAACTCTCTGGAGTGAGGAAAATGTTTTATATCTTGACTGGTATATAAGTTTAATAGGTGTTTATATTTATCAAAACTCATCAAATTATACAAATGGGCTGTGCATTTCACTGTATTTAAATTTTACCTCAATTAAAAAATCAAAATGAAGAAAGCAGTCACTAAAAATAAAAATCAAAGTGAAATAAATTAACCTGTTTATTGGTAGAATTCTTTCAAATGACTTTAAAATATAATAGTTTAACTGTATATTATTTTCAAAAAATTTTATTGTGATAAAATACACATATGGGACTTCCCTGGCAGCACAGTGTTAAGACTCCCAGTGCAGGGGGCCTGGTTTTGATCCCTGGCCAGGGTACTAGATCCCACATGCATGCCACAACTAAGAGTTCGCATGCCACAACTAAGGAGCCTGCATGCCGCAACTAAGACTCGGCACAACCAAATAAATAAATAAATAATAAAATAAAATACACATAAAATTGACCATTTCAACCATTTTAAAGTGTACAGTTTAGTGATATTAAATATGTTCATAATGTTGTGGAACCGTAACCACCATCCATCTCCATACCCTCCTCCACCTTTTTTTTTTTTTTTTTTTTTTTTTTCTTTTTGCGGTACGCGGGCCTCTCACTGTTGTGGCCTCTCCCGTTGCGGAGCACAGGCTCCGGACGCGCAGGCTCAGCGGCCATGGCTCACGGGCGCAGCTGCTCCGCGGCCTGTGGGATCTTCCCGGACCGGGGCATGAACCCGTATCCCCTGCATCGGCAGGCGGACTCTCAACCACTGCGCCACCAGGGAAGCCCTGTAGCATACTTCTTAATCGTACATTTTTATGGGATATACCCAAAGGAAAGAAATGAACTGCAAAAAATGTTAAACTGTTTTCATTCGCCATCTTGTTAGTAATATTGGGTTTTTTCAGAAATGGTTTTATATATGTAATAGAATAAAGAAAATAAATAAATCGTGCTAATGTTATCAGGAACCAAGATGTTGATTATACTAGAAAGAGATACAAATATAAAATCAAGAAAGTTGGATAAAATCCCTGAAATCCTACATTTAGTTAGAAAAAGGCAAACAGTGACCAACTCAGTAGCAACAAGCATCCAACCATCCAAATTGTGGTCTTTAAATGCCATTTACTACTAAGTGAACTAAGACTTCTTAGAGAAACATCTGATTCTAGATATGAGTCAGGAAATAAACAAGATGAACCTGGAACATCTTGTTATATCAGAAACATCTGATTCTAGATCTGAGGCAGGAAGTAAACAAGATGAACCTGGAACATCTTGTTATATCAGAAAGCAAGGAAGCTATCCAAGACTACTGGAATCATGTCAAGAGAAATCTGGGGCTAATCTGAAAGGACTTCCACAGCTCAAAGATGGGACAATATGCTTTTTTCTTTTTTTAAAATGTACTTGGGTCCTCTTTATTTTATTTATTTATTTATTTATAGCTGCGTTGGGTCTTCTTTGCTGCGCGTGGGCTTTCTCTAGCTGCGGCAAGCAGGGGATACTCTTCATTGCAGTGCGTGGGCTTCTCATTGCGGTGGCTTCTCGTGTTGTGGAGCACGGAGCATGGAGCACAGGCTCTAGGTGCATGGGCTCCAGTAGTTGAAGCATACAGGCTCAGCAGTTGCGGCCCACAGGCCCTAGAGCACACCAGCTTCAGTAGTTGTGGCTCGCAGGCTTAGTTGCTCCACGGCATGTGGGAATCTTCCTGGATCAGGGATCGAACGCATGTCCCTGCATTGGCAGGTGGATTCTTAGCCACTGCGCCACCAGGGAAGTCCCAAGGGACAATATGCATTTCAAAATGAAGAATAATTGCAGTGGGTTGAAGCACACCAAATGTGTTAAAACCCATAGTTCATAGTGATACTAAAAACAAAAATCTCATAAGTCATCCAGTATGCTGGAGAATTCCATTATTTAGAGAACTATTCTCTATTACATGAGAACCTCAACTCATTATTTTGAAAACTAGTAAATCAAAGGAAAGAATCAAACATTTATCCTGCCATTCCTTAGGTAATCAAATATTTGATGAAGGGAAAGTTCTTATTTATAGAAGAATTCCAGCTAATGAATAAAGATAGTGTTCTAAAATTAGAATATCACTTTTTTACAGCCCCTCATGAAATAATGCAGCTAGATAACGATTACCAGTGACTGCTAAGCTGTCAGGTAAAAAGATGGTAATATTTGAACCTATTAATCAATTGTAGCAGAACAAAAATACATTAAACCAGATGTTATATGCCTCCTGATGAGATGCAATAAGAAGTTTATATCAGTTATTCTTGCCAAAAAAAGGAACATAAATCTGAACAAGTATACCTATCTGTTCATTTATAAAAAATAAAAAAGAAAATACTTTATTTATTTATTTTTATTTTATTTATTTATTTATTTTTGGCTGCATTGGGTCTTCCTTGCTGCGCGTGGGCTTTCTCCGGTTGTGGCGAGCAGGGGCTACTCTTCGTTGCGGTGCGTGGGGCTTCTCCTTGCGGTGGCTTCTCTTGTTGCGGAACATGGGCTCTAGGGCACGCGGGCTTCAGCAGCTGTGGCGCGCAGGCTCAGTTGCTCCGCGGCATGTGGGATCCTCGTAGACCAGGGATCAAACCCATGTCCCCTGCACTGGCAGGCAGATTCTTACCCACTGTGCCACCAGGGAAGTCCGGAAAATACTTTAAATACTTTTTCTGATTGCACAACAGGGATGCAATCAGAAAAATCTACGAAGTTGGAAATTTTACAGAACAAATGATGTGATTTCATCAACAAATAAATAAATTGCAGGAAATAAAAAAGAGGAAGACTTGCAGATTAAAAGAGGCCTAAGGTAAGTATCATCCAAATGCAATGTGTAAACTTTGTTTGGAATTGTAAAAAAAAAAAAAAAATTATGAGACAATTGCAGAAACTTGAACACTATATATTTGATAATATTAAAAAATTACTGTTAATTTTCCTTGGGTGTGTTAATGATATTATGTTTAAAAGATTCTCTATATTTAACACACATACAAGTATTTATGGATGAAATGATATGATGTCTGGGATTTTCTTACAAATAATCAGTTGGGGGGAAGTGGGTGGGGATATAGTTGAAACAAGATTGGGCATTTATTGCTGGAGAGGGTGTGGAGAAAAGGGAACCCTCCTACACTGTTGGTGGGAACGTAAAGTGGTGTAGCCACTATGAAAAACAGTATGGAGGTTCTTCAAAAAACTAAAAATAGAGTTGCCATATGGTCCTGCAATCCCACTTTTGGGCATATATCCAGACAAAAGTGTAATTTGAAAAGATGCATGCACCCCAATGTTCACTGCTGCAGTATTTACAATAGCCAAGACACAGAAGCAACCTAACTGTCCATCGGCAGATGAATGGATAAAGAAATTGTGGTACACACACACACACACACACACACACACACACAATGGAATACTACTCAGCCATAAAAAAGAATGAAATAATGCCATTTGCAGCAACATAGATGGACCTAGAGGTTATTATATTAAGTGAAGTAAGTCAGATATAGAAAGACAAATACCATATTATATCACTTATATGTGGAATCTAAACTATGACACAAATTAACGTACCTAAGAAACAGAAACACACTCACAGACATAGAGAACAGACTTGTGGTTTCCAAAGGGAAGAGGGGAAGGGGGAAGGATAGATTGGGAGTTTAGGATTAGTAGGTGCAAACTATTGTATGTAGAACGGATAAACAACAAGGTCCTACTGTATAGCAGAGGGAACTATAGTTAATGTTCTGTGATTAAATCATAATGAAAAAGAATATGAAAAAGAATGTATGTATATGTATAGCTGAATCACTTCGCTGTACAATAGAAATTAACACCACATTGTAAATCAACTATACTTCAATAAAATAATTTTTATAAAAGATTGGGCATTTGTTGATAATTGTTGAAGTTGGATGATAAGTACATGGGTTATATTTTCCTTTCTATTAAAAAAGAATGTCTCCAAGCTTTTTGTTATAAACAGCAGGAGGGATGAAGTTGCCATCAACTGAGATGGGGAAGGCTGCAAGTGGAGCAGATTTGATAGAATGAGTTCAGTTTTAAACATGTCGAGTTTAAGATGTCAATTGGACATCCAAAGGGAGATATTGAATAGGCTGTTAGGTATATAAGTTCAGGATTTGGGAGAGAGGTCAGGGCTAGAGATATAAAGTTGGGAGTCATTGGCATATAAATGGTAGTTACAGCAATGAGACCGGATGAGATCAGAAATGAGTGAGACTAGACAGAGCTTAGAACACAGTAAATGCTCAATAATATTCATTATAACCACATGATTAAAATTCTTTCTTTTGATTTCTTCTTTGCACTCCTACAGCACTTTTATTGTATTTTGTATTATAGTTATTTGTATATCTCTTTTTGAAGAATATGGGCTACTTATTTGCAGAGCTTCCACCAATTTGGGCTTATCTGATGTTTCCTCATGATCAGATTCAGATTATGAATTTTGGGCAGGAATACAATTAAAGTGATGTTTCCTTCTCAGTGTATCATATCAAGTGACACGTGATGACGTTTTGTCCCATTACTAGTGATGTTAACTGGGATCACTTCATTAAGTTACCAGATTTTTTCACTGCAAATTTACTACTTTCTGTTTGTAATAATTCAGTACATTTTAGGGAGATAGTTTGAGACAATGTAAATACCCCCTTTTCCAGAACAGTACTAGTTTTAGTATCAATGATATTTATTTATTTTAAATCATCTTTATTGTAACACATTAAAAAGTGAATGAAACCTAAATGTACAGATGTATGAATTATAAATACAGTAAGTCCCCTACAGATGAATGAGTTCCATTCCGAGAGTGTGTTTGTTAAGTCCAATTTGTTTGTAAGTCCAACAAAGTTATCCTAGGTACCCAACTAACACAATTGGCTATATAGTACTGTACTGTAATAGGGTTTTTAAAAAATATATATTTATTTATTTATTTTTGGCTGAGTTGGGTCTTCGTTGCTGCGTGCGTGCTTTCTCTAGTTGCGGGGAGCAGGGCCCCCCTTTTTGCTGCGGTGCGCAGGCTTCTCATTGTGGTGGCCTCTCCTGATGTGGAGCACAGGCTCCAGGCTCACGGACTTCAATAGTTGTGGCGCACGGGCTTAGTTGCTCCACAGCATGTGGGATCTTCCCAGTCCAGGGCTCAAACCCATGTCCCCTGAATTGGCAGGCGGATTCCTAACCACTGTGCCACCAGGGAAGTCCTGTAATAGGTTTATAATACTTTTCACAGAAATAATACATAAAAAACAAACAAAAAATAAAGAAAACATTTTTAATCTTACAGTATAGTACCTTGAAAAGTACAGTACTCCAACTGCCAAATACGGACTGGCATCGAGTGAACAGGCAAGAAGAGTTACTGCCTAGTGGAGGGAGAGGAGGTGGAAGATGGTAGAGCTGAAGAATTGTCAGCAATAGGAGACGGAGGGCAAGCTGCAATTTCACTCGTGCATGATGTTGTTGGCACAGTTTCTGGTTCCTTGCTGGAACCAGATGCACATTCGCATCTTTGAAAGCTTGCAGCTTGAAGGTTCATATGTAGAAGACTTAACTGTAGTACACGTGTGTAGTGCCTCTAGTAAGAAAATAGAATTTCCAAGCACCCCACTTGGCTCCTAAAGAATTACAACCTCTTTATACCCTCTAAAATTAACCACTAGGCCTGACTTAAATATATTTATTTATTTATCATTTATTTATTTTGGCTGTGCCGGATCTTAGTTGTGGCACGCGAACTCTTGTGGCATGCACGTGGGATCTAGTTCCCCGACCAGGGATCGAACCTGGGCCCCCTGCATTGGGTGTGCCGAGTCTTACCCACTGGACCACCAGGGAAGTCCCTAGGCCTGACTTTTATTGAATCAGATAATTTCTTTATTATTTTTTTATGCTTTAGGTATGCATCTTTATTAAAATTTAGTTTTGTCTCATTGAAAAACTTTTTTATTATAGTAAAATACACATAACATAAACTTAACCATTTTAAACATTTTAAAGTGTACAGTTCAGTGGCATTAAGTACATTCACACTGTTGTGCAGCCATCACCACCATCTCGCTCCAGAACTTTTACATCTTTCCAAACTGAAACTCTGTGCGTATTAAACAGTAAGTCCGTATTCCTCCCTTCCTCCAGCCTTTGGAAACCACTGTTCTACTTTCTGTCTCTGTAGATTTGCCCATTCCAGGTATATAAATGGAATATAAATAGAATCATACAATATGTGTCCTTTTGTATCTGGCTTATTTCACTTAGCACGTTTTCAAGGTTCATCCATGTTGTAGCATGTTGGTAACACTCTTGATTCTTATTCTGTAGTACTGGCTTCCAGGAAATTAGGGATTGGAAAGAAAAACTGAGAGGGAGGACAAGAGCCAGGAACTCTGGAGTCATGAGATGAGAATTTTATTTTTTAAATTTATTGTTTTTTAAATTTATTTATTTTTTATTGAGGTAACATTGGTTTACAACATAAGTTTCATGTGTACAACATTATATTTCTACTTCTGTGTACCCTACCGAGTGCTCACCACCAAAAGTTTAGTTTCCATCTGTCACCATACAGTTGACCCCCTTAGCCACTTTGTCTTTACCCAACCCCTTCCCCTTTGGTAACCCCTACTCTGTTCTCTTTATCTATGTGTTTGTTTTTGTTTGGCTTGTTCATTTATTTTTTGTTTGTTTGTTTGTTCCTGTGGTATATGTCTCTCTCCATCTGACTTCACTTAGCATAATACCCTCAAGGTCCATCCATGTTGTCACAAACGGCAAGATTTCATCTTTTTTTTAATGGTTGAGTAGTATTCATATATATATATATATATATAATATCTTATTTTCATCCATTCATCTGTTCATGGGCACTTAGCTTGTTTACAGGATGAGAATTTTAAAGAGGAGGGAATCAGCAACACTATCAAACATGATAGAGGTCAAAGCTAATAAGATAACTTGACAAGAAATTTTCAGAATCAGTTATTAACAAACATTTTTAGAGTAACTGCTTTGTTCTAGGCACTAGATTTATGGAGGTTAAAGCTAGATTGCAAAGGATTATGGAGTTACTGGTATGGAGAAAGCAGAATTTGGAGGGCAACGACAAAAGAAAGGCCTGGAGCTTGATAAAGAAGTGGAGTGGAGGGGAGATGCTACTAGGATGTGGAGATTTGAATACTTCTATAAGGGGAGGGAATGAGCCAGAGAAGGTAAAATGGCAGGCCCCATCAGTATTCAGATAGACAAGGATTCCATTTTGTTCCCCCCTCATACCACGACCTTCTGTTTCTACCTCTCTCTTTCCAGGTAAGCAGCTTCTGGTGGAGTTGAGCTCTTTGGATTAAACATTTGGAAAGGTGGAGTCACAATTGTGCTTGGTGTTGTGTGTTTGAGAGACTCGGGTTGATAGGAGGGCCTCCAGCTAACTGGTTGGCTGGAAAATTAAGCAACCTTGAAGGGGTGGCAGTGTGCTGCCTTGGTGGGGTTCTGCTAATGTGCCTCCAGGGCCTTACCTATATTTTGGTGTGGCAAATTTGGGGCTCTGGAAATGTTTGAAAAGTGGGTTAAACTGAACAAGGATGATAAACAAAATGTGATATATACCTACAAAGGAATATTATTCAGGCTTTAAAAGGTAGGAAATTCTAACACATGCTATTAAAATTACAACATGGATATACCTTGGGGATATTATGCTAAGTGAAATAAGCCAGACACAAAAGGACAAATATTGTATGAGTCCATTTGTGTGAGGTACCCAGAGTAGACAAATTCATGGAGACAGAAAGTAGAATGGTGGTTGCCAAGGGCTGGAGGGAGAGGGGAATGGGGAAATAAATGTTGAATGGGTACAGAATTTTAGTTTGGGAGGATAAAAAAGTTCTGGAGATGGATGGTGGTGATGGTTGCATGTCAATGCACTTAAGGCCGCTAAACTGCACATGTAAAAATGGTTAAAGCGGTAAATTTCATGTTATGTATATTTTACCACACTAAAAAAAAGCATAGGGGGGGCTTCCCTGGTGGCGCAGTGGTTGAGAGTCCGCCTGCCGATGCAGGGGACACGGGTTCGTGCCCCGGTCCGGGAAGATCCCACATGCCGCAGAGCGGCTGGGCCCGTGAGCCATGGCCACTGAGCCTGCGCGTCCGGAGCCTGTGCTCCGCAATGGGAGAGGCCACAACAGTGAGAGGCCCGCGTAGCGCAAAATAAAAAGAATCGGAGCCATGTGGCAAAATGTTAACAACATGTGAATCTAGGTGAAAGGGTTTATGAGAGATCATTATACTGTTTTTTTTAATTATACTATTTTTGTAACTTTTCTGTTGCTCTGAAATTTTTTTCAAAATAAAAAGTTTACTTAATATTAACAGGAGGACGTTCTGTAGAGGTAAGGTATAGACCAGTTAGGATTGCTTCCACTGCAGGGATTGCAGGTACCTAGTAAGCATATAAGCCTGGTGTTAATAAGCTAATATAGTATCATAGGCAATTATTGACTACCTTAGGCAATTTATTTTCACATTTTAATCATGTCATCACCTTTTTGTTGACTTAACTTCTTCATAAGGATGTGGAATTGACAACTTTTCATTTTTCTCCTCTGTTTTCTTCATATTATTTTAATTATTATGAATTTCTAGAACACTAGGGACACCCATATTTAGTATTCAAATAAAAATACAAAAAGAACAAAAAAAGTTTTGTATCAACTGTTTTGCCATTTCTTTGTCACTGTTCTCCTCCATCATGGATATATAAAACCTCTGCAGTTAGACAGACTGGGTTCTCACAGATTCTGAGACATCGTGCAAATTATGTCATCTCTCTAAGCCTTAGTGTCCTCACCTGTAACCCTCAAAGAGATATGAGGCTTTTAGGTGAGAAAATGAATGTAAAACAGAGCAGAATAGGGACTTCCCTGGTGGCGCAGTGGTTGAGAATCCGCCTGCCAATGCAGGGGACATGGGTTCGTGCCCTGGTCCAGGCAGATCCCACATGCCACGGAGCAACGAAGCCCGAGAGCCACAGCTACCGAGCCTGCACTCTAGAGCCCGCAAGCTACAACCACTGAAGGCCGCGCGCCTAGAGCCCGTGCTCTGCAACAAGAGTAAGCCACCGCAATGAGAAGCCCGCGCACCACAACGAAGAATAACCCCTGCTTGCCGCAACTAGAGAAGGCCCGCGTGCAGCAACAAAGACCCAACGCAGCCAAAAATAAATAAATAAATAAATAAACCAACAAAAAAACCCAGAGCACAATACCTGCCACATAGTATAAATGTAATACATGTTAATAATGAATTATATCATTGGTATATGACTGGGCATGATTGTTTAGGTCCAGGTGCAACAGAAGGCAGCCTAGGGGTCAGAATAATTCTATGTTAGATATAAGTCAGTTTGTAATACTTTAATATTGCAACTTAAAAGGGATATGTGATAGTTTATCATTAAATTTAGTACTTATCCTCAGTAAAGTTCTCTGCCACTAAGCTTCAAAACTATGAGTTTCCAGAGGAAAACCATGAAGCAAATGTAAAGATTGGTGAATAGTGTCTGTGAGGTAGGGTTAAACCATCTGGGGTTCTTTTACTTAGAGAAGTCTGTGAGGAGACCTCAGAAAAAGACTATTAAACTAAGTATGTAGCATTTATGTTCATTGTTTTATTGGTAGAATTATTGGAACAGATGACATGATCCCAGCCTTAGGAGAATTTGTCCAGGTTTTAAACTTGCCGATTAAAGGCAATATGAGTGGGACTTCCCTGGTGGTCCAGTGGCTAAGACTCTGTTCCCAATGCAGGGGGCCTGGGTTCGATCCCTGGTCGGAGAACTAGATCCCGCATGCGTGCTGCAACTGAGAAGCCCATGTGCCAAAACTAAGACCCGGCGCAGTCTAAATCAATAAATGAATATTTAAAAACGAGGATCCTAATGTAATACAAATTAAAAAAATGAGATAACGAATAAGATATTTAAAAAAAAGAATTTAGGTTAGATAATTAGAAGAAAATTTTCAGGCAATGAGGTCTGTTAAACTTCAAAGTGAGTTAACATAGTGTCTGATGGAATTTTCTGACGGAATTTTCTCCTCTGGAGGGCTTTAGAGGTAGATTAGATTTCTCGGAGGTGGCCTAGGTAAAGATGCACCTGTAGATAGGCAGATATGCTGATGGTCCTTTGCAGTCTAAGAGTCAATAAAGGACTTTGGCTCACCTGACTCTAATCAGTCACAGCCTCAGTGGGTAACCATCCTGCCTGCATTTTCTGATCTTTTTGGGTAATTTAATGATTAATTTCATTATCATCCTGCTTAACAAGGAATTCACAGTTTTTCTTCACAGTTTTGTTTTGGTTTTTTTAAAGCTCTTGTTCTATTTAGTAATGGGAATGGCTCAGGCTTATTTATTTATTTTTAGTTATGCTTATTGAGGTTTAATTTACCTTTTAGTATATAGTTTTATAAGTTTTGACAAACATACAGTTGTTTGTCAAATGAGCAAGAAAGCCTGCTTATTTATGTCTTGCTTGGTGATGGGAAATGCAGTAGCAGGACAGAGAAGGGAAAAATATAGTGACTTTGGGGAATTTTTATGGTAATCAAGGTCAAGATCTGTCACATCAGGACCTGATTGTTGGTGTCCTCTCACATCGAGCAGATGAATTCACTTTGTCTACCGAGTGTAGTCAATATTGACCTTACCTGTTTTTTTCAGGATTAAATTTATTTGGTCACTGGTATTCTGTAGCATTGGTGGGGGGGGGGAAGAGAGGAATCAATTATAAATGATTTCAAGATTAAGAAGTGGGATGTGTCTCTGTGTTCTCCATTCCACTTATTGCTCCACTCATAAAACATTCTGGGGACCCTAATTATATTCTAGTTATAGCAACAATAGATTCTAGATTTTTCAGGAAAGTTTCATTTCAAAGATTCTGTCCTTTTGTTCCCATAAGTAACATATACTGAGATGACATGCTTTGATAGAACATTCGTTGGTAGGAAGCTCCACTTCAGCTTAGCCTATATCAGGTATTGAATTGGGTATTTACAGAATTGGAGAATCATGGTTGGGCTGTGCTTAAGTCATTCTGAGGCTGGGGTAGAGAGAGAAAATTACTTCTTATTGAATGCCTACTATGTATATGCCTGGCAGTGTGCTAGGTGCTTTCCCTATTGACAGCTGCTCTGGCTAGAATTCCATCCCAGATCCAACCACCACTTAAAAACAAAAATCAACACCCCCTGCAAAAAAACCCAGAAACAAAACCATATTCCTCATGGAGCCTCTTTCATTAATACAAGTCACAGCTGCCACACCCTCCATAAGACTCCGGCACCATAATTTGGATAATAGACTCTCAAGGCTTCGAGGGACCTTTGAGGTCATCTAGTTAAAGGGGCGGCAGCTGTTCTCTTCACCACCGAGTCTGACAGTTACTGTGCTCAGTTGTCTCAACCGGACGTGCAAAACATGTCTGGGTCTATGGTCTCTGTAGGCTGCAATTCCACAAAAGATAGGTCAACGATAAGCAAATGTGAAGCTTGAACTACGACGTTTCAGACTGGAAAGGGCAATGGGGAAAAATATGGCTTACCGGGGCCCTCAGACAATGTAAATGGAAAAAAAAAATTTTTTTTTTTTAAAGAACTGGCAGAGACGTAATGTGAAGCCCTTGAATTCGCGTAGAGGCCTACAAAAGGGATCCTGATTGACCCGGTAAACCCCAAAGAGTCCTCTCTCTTCAGTTTCACCAGCTCTGAAATTCTAGCCATCCTGGATCTTCTTTGCCCTTTTATTAGAAAGCCGGGAAACCCTCTCCTTTTCCACGCAAGAGGGTGAGAGAGGGGCCTTATGGTGCATGAACGATAGAAAATTGGTCTTTTCTCTTATGTCTGACTAGTGGTACAAACAACCGTCCTGGAAGCAGGGGAATATATTTCACGCCCTCTCAAGGTCCCTTCGGTTCAAGGATACTGTCATTCTCCCGCTGTATTAGAGGGACGGCCTGCAACGTCCAGGCTGCCATGGAAACACGCCGCCGTGTTCCTTTTTCTTACGTGGGGCGGGGCACTCCGCCCAGCCACCAATCATCCACAGGTTTTCTTGAGTGGCGGGCAGCAACAGCGAATGGGCGAGCCGATACCGCGTGACGCGACGGGAAAAGGGGAGTTCGCGGCCCGTGGCGGCGGTGGCTACAGCGTCGACCTGGGGATCGAGCTGGAGGGACCTCGGGAGCGTGCGGAGATCTCTAGCTGGAGCGCGAGGGACCTCCCGCCGGGATGCCTGGTACTGTTTGGAGAAAAGTGGGGGAGTAGTAGGCTCTGAAGGCTTGGGTTTCGGGTCTGAAGGGGATGGCCGACCGGAGGGGGCGGGGTGGCAAGCATGGCGGCGGTGACAGGGAAAGGGTTGGAGGGCCCTGAGGAGGGGGTGGGGTAGCCCTAGCTGGAAAGGCTGGGTGGTCGTGAGGAAGCGTGAAGACCTGTGGGGGTTAAAACGAGCAGAGATTACAAAGAAGCCTTTTGCGGGGTGGTAGAGGCTCCAGAAGGACGTAGGGAGAGTTGTGGGGGATGGAAAAAGGGGCGGGGAGAGAAGAGGTTACGAAGGAGGGGAAAGGGTGTCTACGGGAAGGTGATGGAAGGGGGAGAGAAGGATAGGCAGGCTGATTGTAAATAACGAGGAAATCGGGCCTTGGAAGGTATGATAGGAAAGTGATTGCAGCGATTATAATGTTCTAATTGGAAGAGTCCTACACTGGTCCCCTTTTCCAGGTCTTGTACTTCTGCCTCATTATTTAAGCTCAGACTGCATGAGGAAGGCTAGTAGGTTACACAGAACTGATCTTTTGTTATTCCATTCCAGGGGAGCAGATGGACCCCACTGGAAGTCAGTTGGAGTCAGATTTCTCTCAGCAAGACACTCCTTGCCTGATCATTGAAGATTCTCAGCCTGAAAGCCAGGTTCTAGGCGATGATTCTGGTTCTCGCTTCAGTATGCTATCTCGACACCTTCCTAATCTACAGACGCACAAAGAGAACCCTGTGTTGGTGAGTGATAGGTTGCTTGGAAATGATTGAGTAGATTTTTTTTTTTCCCCTAATCTAGACCAAGCTGCAAAGTAAGTACTCAGGAGATCACTATCTTTTGGATAAAGTTGGCTGGAAAATAAAATCATTTTCACAAAAATATGTATCATTTTGGATTACTTCATATATAGTATATTATGAAATGTATATTTCATATTATGTACATATGTATGTATACATTATGAATGTATATTTTGTATGTATATTTTCTGGGATGTATATTATATATGTATATTTTCTAGGATGTTGTGTCCAATAGTGAACAAACAGCTGGAGAAGAACAAGGAGACAGTAATAGTGGCTTCAATGAACAACTGAAAGAAAACAAAGCTGCAGGTGAGGTCCATTTTGCAAGGGTGCTCTTGTTGGAGCTGGGTGGATATAAACATTATGTGGTTGTGGTGAATGTATGTAAGGAAGTCTGGCATAGTAGCTGGTGCACAATACTCAAAAGGTTGGTTTTCTAATGTAGCTGATTAGATTGGTATTGTCTGCATTCTTGAATTTGTATTACAGTTTGGTGGCAAATGCCTTTTCTGCTAATATCCACTTATTTTTTTCAGAGTCTGTGGATTCTTCTCATTTGGACACATGTGGTTCCATCAGTCAGGTCATTGAACAGTTACCTCAGCCAAATAGGACAAGCAGGTATACTAGTGTTTGAAGGAATTTATTTAAATGTATTAGTGGATCAGTTTTTTTATCTGTACCTGTTGTCTCATTCCAAGGATAAAGGGATTAATCTTATTTTTGTGAATTAGGGAGTGGGATTTGAGAATTGTATTAACTAGCATTCTGTTGGTACTGATAGCTGGAATCTCTTTTGTGAGCTGGTAACATTTTTTTGCACCTACATTATTCAGATTGTGATCTACCTTGTGCATGTGAAACAAGCATTCCTTATTCTTAGCTTGGATATGACTTATTACTAGAAAAAATAATCAAAAAATATTTAGGTATATTATCAAAACAGTTAAGCATGGTTTCTACCTACCAACCAAAGAACCTCGCCAGTTTTAGACCCAGAATGTTTAATTCATACCCTAAACTGTATTCAGTTTTTACTTTGTCTCCTGTATATCTTTACATTGTCCATTTATTGAGTTTATCCTCTATGTTGGGCACTAGATGAGATGTTTGATATATACTGCCATTTAATTTCATCCTTAAAGCAGTTGTACGATGAACACATTATGTTACTTCCCTTACTTAGGCGGGGAAGTGTTAGGCAAAGAAGTTAAAAACCTTGCTCTAGAATGCATTGCTAGTAAGTGACAGAGCTGGGCTTTGAGTCCTTCTGACTCAAGTGCCTCTCTTTCTTTTTTACTATTCAGTACCCAAATTCTCCTAAGATCAAAGGAGAACGTAGGAGTCTTGGGGTGGTGGAATAGAAAAGGGAGGTAGTCAGAGAGGAGGATGTTAGTATGAGGTGAAAGACTAGGGTTTTATCTCAAAAATAAGTGCTTTTTTGTGTGTGTATGTTTGTGTTCTATTTAATACTCTGTGTTTGCACTTAAATTTTTTCTCTCAAATCATCAGTTGGATGCTTTAGAACAATCCCCAAATTGGTGGACTTATTTTGGCCCTCAGGTGGGTTCTGGTTGGCCCACACATAGTTGTAAAATATATTTGAATTAGTTGATAGAATTTAAAAGTAGGGAAATTTCACATAGAACTTAGATTTCCAGCTTCTGGGATTACTAGGCCGGAAGTAATGCAACTGTTGTATTATTGGCAGCAGTTGGCGGGAGCTGTGAGCAGCCAGCCTCTGCTTAGATAGGGCATGAGTGCTATGGTCTGTCATAGTGCCTGTAACTCACTGTTGTATTTGGACACTGAGGCCAGGTATTCTTTTTTCATTTATCCTAGGGCTTGTGCTTTTGTTCTTAAACCCAGCCACTTAACTCATTTATGTTACCTTTCTTTGCTTTTTGTAGGCATTTAAGTTTTTGTGATACCTCTTTAGGAACATGTGCCAGGCTTATATGTGTTTTTGTGGCTCGGCATCTGAGTTTGAACCAGTGGGGACAGAATGCGTGTGTACCCCTTGTTATAAATTAATGGTACTGTTTGAGAAGTCTCATGCTACTTCTTTTCCCTTTTTGCATCAAGGTGTTGCTCTTTCCTTAAAAAAATACTTGAATGCTTACATTTAGTAAACGTGCAGGCACTGTGGTAGGTGTTTTAAAGCATGTTTGCCATTATGGAGCTTACAATTTAATAGGGGAAGCAGATGTTAAATAATTACATAAATAGCTATTCAGTGAGAACTGTGATCATTGTAAAGAGGAAAAAAATAATATATAACCTAACATGGGGGATAAGGGAAAACCTCTTTGAGAAGGATGATCTAAACTATAAATACAAATTTGTTAGGCATAGTTGAAGGGCTGGGGAGAAGTGTGGCATGTGGGAGGAGGAGCTTTCCAAACACAGGGAGCAGCATGTGTAAAGGCCACGAAAACCGCAGAGAATGTGGGGTTGATTCCAAAAGGGGTTGACTTCAAAGCACATGTATACTGATCTCTTTATGTTGTCTTTATTTATTAATGCAGATATTTTGAAAAAGGCTGTTTGTGAACTTTTATATATCATAAAATTCCAAAAGATCTTCCTCTCTTATCTAATGTCCTATTGTGATGTAAGCCTGTGGTCCTAAACATGAAGTGTCCTAAAATATGATGCTGAGGATATTTTTATTTCCCTGTTAAACATTTAAGAAAATTGAGGTGATTGTAGATTCACATGCATTTGTAAAAAATAATAGAGAGATATTCTTTGTGTACTTTTCCCAGTTTCCCCCAATGGTACCACTTTGCAAAACTATAGTATACTTTCACAACCAGAATATTAACATTGATAAAATCCAATGAACTTATTCACATTTCCCTAGTTTTACTTGTACTCATGTGTGTGTATTAATTTTTATACAGCTTAATCACCTGTGTAGGTTTATCCACCACTGAGGTCAAAATGCCGAACAGGAGCTCCAGTGTTGCCCTTTTATAAACACACCCACCTCCCTCTCCTGCACATGAACCTCTGGCAACCGCTAATTAAGACCATCCTCTGGGGAATTCCCTGGTTGTCCAGTGGGTAGGACTCTGTGCTTTCACTGCTGAGGGTGTGGGTTTGATCCCTGGGTGGGGAACTAAGATCCAGGAAGCCGTGCAGTGGGACCAAAAAAAAAAAAGATCATTCTCCACTGGTAAAGTTTTGTCATTTAAAATGTTATATAAATAGGATCATACAGTATATAATCTTTGGGGATTGGCTTTTTTCAATTAGCATAAGTCCCAGGAGATCCATCTGAGTTGTTGCATGTATCAGTGGTTTGTTCCTTCTTATTGCTGAGTAGTGTTCCATGGTATGGATGTACCACAATTTGTTTAACCATTTGCCTATTGAAGGAAATCTGGGTTGATTCTAGATTTTGGCTAATGTAAATAAAGCTGCTATGAACATTTGCATACAGATTTTTGTAAGTCTTCATATCTCTAGGATAAATGGCCAGGTGGGCAATTGCTGGGTCATATGGTAGTTGCCTGTTCAGTTTTTTTAAGAAACTGCTGAACTGTTTTCTAGAGTGGCTGTATCGTTTTACAGTCCCACTAGCAGTGTATGAGACATCCAATTTCTCTCCATTCTCACCAGCATTTGGTGGTGTCACTATTTTTTATTTTAGCCATTCTGATAAGTGTGTGATGATATCTCACTGAGGTTTTAATTTGCATTTCCCTAATGGCTAATGATGTTGAACATCTTTTCATGTGCTTCTCTGCCATCTGTACATCCTCTTCAAGGAAATGTCTGTTTATGTCTTTTGCCTATTTTCTAACTGGATTTTTTTTATTGTGTGTTTTTTTTTAAAATAAATTTATTTTATTATTTATTTATTTATTTAGGCTGAGTTGGGTCTTTTCTTGCTGTGCACGGGCCTTCTCTAGTTGCGGTGAGCAGGGGCCACTCTTCGTTGCAGTGCACGGTCTTCTCATTGAGATGGCTTCTCTTGTTGCGGAGCACGGGCTCTAGGCACATGGGCCTCAGTAGCTGTGGCACACGGGCTCTAGAGCACAGGCTCAGCAGTCGTGGCGTATGGGCCCAGCTGCTCCGCAGCATGTGGGATCTTCCCAGACCAGGGCTTGAACCCGTGTCCCCTTCATTGGCAGGCAGACTCCCAACCACTGCGCCACCAGGGAAGCCCTTTTTATTGTGTTTTGAGACTTCTTTATATATTCTATATATTAGTCCTTTGTAGCATATGTGGTTTGCAAATATTTTTCTCCTACTCTGTAGCTTGTCTTTTCATCCTCTTAAGAGGCTTTTTCCATAGAGCATGTTTTTAATTTTGATGAGGTCTGTTAATTTTTTTTTTTTTTTTTTTTTGTGGTACACGGGCCTCTCACTGTTGTGGCCTCTCCCGTTGCAAAGCACAGGCTCCGGATGCACAGGCTCCACGGCCATGGCTCACGGGCCCAGCCGCTCCACGGCATGTGGGATCTTCCCAGACCGGGGCATGAACCCATGTCCCCTGCATCGGCAGGCGGACTCTCAACCACTGCGCCACCAGGGAAGCCCTGTTAAATATTTTTAAGAGTGATATAAATACATAATTTATTTTAAAAAGAACTTATGAAAAGCAAATAGCCCATTCCCACCATTGGTCCCCTTTCACAGAGGTAATGCTTTTTAAGTGTTTGTGCTTTTATTTCTTTGGGAGGTTATCTTCCTAGCTCTTAATACTGTTGTAAAACTAAGTAACACTGTTGTATTACCATTTCTTGTTTTATCAAATTAAGACACTTGAGTTCCATAATGAAAGATGAGGTTTTAACTCACAACAACATTCTCCTAATTTTTGATGATAATTGTTTTATTTCTTTCATTGGCTACTTCTGTATTTCTAAATAATATATTTAAACCTTTGTTTTCTTTTTCCATCAGTTTTGGATAGTGGAGAAAAGTTTAATTTCAGTACTACTTTTTGTCTATAATTGGATTAATTTCAAGCCTCTTCTGATTCACCTGATCATTCTAATTAAATATTTATTGAGTATTTCCTATATGCAAAGCACTGTTGAGTTTTGGGGATGCAAAGTGATCAGAAGAGATAAGAAACCCTAGACCTTAATGGAGCTTACATTCTGGTATGGGATATAGCAATACATGATAGATAAGTAAAAATATATAGTATCTTAGACTCTGATAGGGCTGAAGAGAAAAATAAAGCAGAGAAGGGGATGGGAAACATCAAAGGAATTGCAAGTTTAGGTAGGGTGACTTAGGGGATGCTTTAGTGATGTGACATTTGACTAAAAATCTTAAGTAAGTGATCTCTACTATTATTTGGGATAAATGTAATCCATGCATAGAGAACAGCAAATGCAAAAGCCCTGAGAGAAGCATGTGCCTGGAATACTTGAGAAATGACAAGGAGGTTAGTGTGGCTGGCATGGAGTGCTTGAGAGGAGTGGGAGAAGAGGTCAGGGAAGTAAAGAGGGAACCAGAATATATAAAGCCTTATGGATCATTGTGAGGAATTTGGCTGTTACTCTTAGGAAAGTATTTAACGGTTTTGAGCAGAGGAATGACATGATCTGACTTAGATTTAAACAGGATCATTCTGGCCGCTGGATCAAGAATAGACTGAAGAGTATACAATTTTTATTTGTCCATTATACCTCAATAAAGCTGGGAAAAATAAAAATTAAAAAAAAAAGCTCTTCAGATTAAATTTAAAAAGGAATAGTCTGAAGGGAGAGCAAGGGTAGAGTCAGGAAGACCTACTAGGAGACTACTGAAATAATTTAGGCAAAATGTGACAGTGGCTAGACCAGAGTAGAAGTGGATGAGGAGTGGTGAGATTCTGGGTTTTTGAAAATATGATTCAAAGATAGATTGGATGTGAAGTATGCAAGAGATGAAGGAGGTAACAGTGATTCCATGTTTTTCATTTGGGAACTAGAAGAATGGAGTTTCTGTTAATTGAGATGAGAAGACTGCAGGGGAAGGTCAGTTATAGACCTGTTACAGTTGAGCTGCCTTTTCAATTGCCAGTTGGAGGCAGTTGACAGTGTGAATGTCTGGAGAAGGTCTAAGCTGGAGATTTAAAATTCCAGAGTCATAAGCATATGGATGATGTTCAAAGCCATGAGTCTGGATAAGATCACTAAGGGGGTGAGTTGTAGGTGAAGAAGAGGTCCAAGGACTCACTGTGCCTACGAGCATTAGGAACTTGAAGAAAACCACCAAAAGAGACTGAGGAAGATCCAAGGTGTGTGGTTTGTGCTGTCTTTCATTTGCTCTTCTACTTTTTGTCATACACACTCTTGACTTTCTTTCCCTATGTTTCCTGAGGTCAGGCATCTGGTCCTCCCAGTTGTGTAGGTAACATTCTATTTTATTTTTGTGGAAGTCTTTATTCAGTCCTTTTTTCTCTTCCTTGGATCATGGTCCCCAACTTTGCAAATTTGTGTTTTCTTCTCTTTTATGCTTATTAAACTTATGCTTAATGGTCTTTATATGAAATGTTACAGGAGGCAAAAATGTCATCTATAATTCTGCCACCCAGAGGCTAATTGCTGTAAACATTTTGGCTTATTTTCCCTGTTGTTTTTTGTTGTTGTTGTGCATTTGATATACATAGTTGACACATGGGAAGTAAAAGTTCGTGTGTTTCTTGACCTTTTTGCTTAACAACATGAGCAGTTAATTTCCCCTGCAATTAAAACTCTAAATAACATTTGCCCCTAGTTTTTTATTTTAAAAGTTTAAACCCACAGTAGAGATGAAAAGATACTATGCATTTTTTCAAAAGATACTATGCATTTTTCTGTGTGTGTGTATAAAATATACTGTTTTGAAACAAAGTTGCAGAAATCATAGTTCCCCTCAAATACTTTAGCATTCATCCCCTAAGAAAAATATTATCCTATATTATCATAATACCCTTATCACACCTAAGAAAATATCGATTCTGTAAAACCTAGTAATAAGTGCATATTCAGATTTTCCAGGTTGTCTCAAAGATGGCTTTATTTTATATATATATATATTTTATCCAGTATCCAATCCAGATTATGGTTTACATGTTGTATTTGGTTGTTTTGAACATTTTTAATGGCTGCATAAATTCCATTTTATGGATTATGAAATTAGTTAATCATTTACCTACTGTTGGGCTTACAGTAGGTTGTTAGTCACAGTGAACTTCGAAAGTAAGTTTGTATAAGGATCTTTTCATATTTCAAATTATTTTTTACAGTTGAAATTACTAGGTATGAACATTTTTTAGAGCTCTTGATACATATTTCCCAGTTGTTCTGCAGAAAGGTTCTATTAGTTTATTCTCTCATAAACAGTATGTGATAATGCTAATCTCACCTCAGGTTTGGGCAGCACTGAATAGTAGTACAGTATTTACAGTTTTTCTTTTCTAATTTGATTGGCAACAAATGGTTTCTCTGATATCTTACCTTTTTTTTTTTTTTTTTCACGGTACGCGGGCCTCTCACTGTTGTGGCCTCTCCCGTTGCGGAGCACAGGCTCCAGACGTGTAGGCTCAGCGGCTATGGCTCACGGGCCCAGCCGCTCCGCGGCATGTGGGATCTTCCCAGACCGGGGCCCCAACCCGTGTCCCCTGTATCAGCAGGCGGACTCTCAACCACTGCACCACCAGGGAAGCCCTGATTTCTTACATGTTTAAAGATACTTGTATTTCTTTTTTTTGTGAGCTGTCTTTTCTGTTGTTTGTCCATTCATATCTTGAGCTTCTTCTTACGAGTTCCTTGTATATTATGGAGACTATTCTTTTGTTATATTGTTGCAGATATTTTTTCCTAATTGTTATGTGTGTTTTACTTTTGTTTATCGTTTTTTGACCTGTGATGTCTTCTTTTCAATACACAGATGTCTTACCTGAATTTTTTTCAGCCACTGTGGTTCTATGTTATGTATTCTAAGAATTTTTACTAAAATTCTTTTGTGAACTGTGTTCTATTAAATAGATGTATTTTTTTTTTTTTTGCGCTACGCGGGCCTCTCACGGTTATGGCCTCTCCTGTTGTGGAGCACAGGCTCCGGAAACGTGGCCATGTCTCAACGGGCCTAGCCGCTCCGCAGCATGTGGGATCCTCCCGGACCGGGGCACGAACCCGTGTCCCCTGCATCGGCAGGCAGACTCTCAACCACTGCGCCACCAGGGAAGCCCAATAGATGTATTTTTGAGCCCCTTCTCTGCACATCTAATGTACATCTTCTCTTGTCACTTGTCAGTAATTCTCTTGAGTGCAAGATTTTTCTATCCCTGCTCAGATTTTTTCAGAGAAAGATAAAAATCAAGTATGTTTGTTTCTTCCTCTGTCTCTTATTTGTATTACTTAATTCTGTACTACAGTGTTTTGAGTTGTTAACCTTTTAGGTGCCTTTTGTAGAAAGAAGCAATAATGGGGTGAGATTTTTTACTTTTTCAAATTTGCTTAAAATGTGGTTGGTGTGTGGGGAGTCACAATAAAATTTAAAGAGTTCTTTGAGCAAAATATCCCGGCCTATCTGCGAACACATGATTGTGTCTTTTTGCTGTATAGTGTTTTGGGAATGTCAGTGGAATCTGCTCCTCCTGTGGGTGAAGAGAAGGAAGAAGAGGTGGAAGAGAAGGAGAAAAAGGAAAAAGAAGGAGATATTTCAGACGATACCACACACTCCCTTGGTGCTGAAGGTAGCTTTATGCCTTTTTCAGGATAGTAGATTGGTCTAACCCCTTTAACATGAGCATGCAGATGTCTAAATTTCTCCCTTTTATCAGGTTATAGATTTCTTATCATTAAATTGAGAATAGTCGTTAGGAAATTTGCTGGTAGCCTAAGATAATCCACCTAATTTGGTGTTCAGGAATTTTTAGCTCATTTTTTAGCCCCCTTTCTGCATACTGACTCCTACTTCTTTTGTATTCATTTGTTTTTCAAATATTTTGGGGATGCATGCCTTGTGGGGTGGAATTACAATATGAAGTACAGTACTCTGCGTGTGTGCGCGCACGGCTTACGTATTTCTTTAGAAAGTAGAAATAGTCTACCTTTATTAGGTGCTTGTAAGGTTTTATGGTACACAGTTTTTGCTTCATTATGCATTTTCCCCCTTTGCTTTTAGTGCTTCTATTCTTTTTTTGTGTGTGTGTATTTTTTTGCGGTACGCGGGCCTCTCACTGTTGTGGCCTCTCCCGTTGTGGAGCAACAGGCTCCGGACGCGCAGGCTCAGCGGCCATGGCTCACGGGCCCAGCCGCTCCGCGGCATGTGGGATCTTCCCGGACCGGGGCATGAACCCGTGTCCCCTGCATCGGCAGGCGGACTCTCAACCACTGCGCCACCAGGGAAGCCCTTAGTGCTTCTATTCTTAATTTTATTTTGAAAAAATTTGGGGGGCAGGGCTTTGATGTGAAAGACTTAATATGACCTTCTTTTGCTAAAGGGCAGCACCTTGCATAGTACATAATGTTGTGGGATGATAGCTGATTTCTTGGGGTTTTCTTCCTAGATCCTGCCTCATCACAGCTGGGCTTTGGGGTTCTAGAACTTTCCCAGAGCCAGGATGTTGAGGAACAAACTCTGCCACGTGAAGCAGACAATCTACAGTCAGTAACCACCAACTCTGCTTATACTAGGCTATCTGATGTGGATGCTAATATTGGTACGTAACATGTTTTCTGGCATTTAGAGTTTGTTTATAAGTATTTTCCTCCCATGCTAGAGCTAGTTGTTTTTTCCTTGATATATCTTATAGCTATCTAAGTTAATATAATCTAAGTTAGTATAGTAAGGTTGTAGAGTTGTCTGGCGAGTACTTGTCAGTTGATGGCTTGCATACTAAGGTTTTTTGTAAGTGGGTAATTGGTTATTTTCCTTTCTGGAATGATGCCTGTATATATTTTCAGTTTGTATTTCTTTCTTTAATATCTTTGCCTTTTAAAAAGCATTTGGGACTACTTTTAGTAGTTTGAAAAATTAAATATTTCCTTCCTGTCTTCTTCTAAAACTTTAAGCAATTAAGCATGAAGAACAGTCTAATGAAGGTATCCCCATGGCAGCACAGCCCAGCAAGGATATCCCTGTGGCACCACAGCCCAGTAAGGATGTATCTGTGGTAGAAGAGCAAAATTCACCACCTGCAAGGTAAACCAAGTTCTTTCTAGAAAGTATTTTTGGGTTTCTGCTATCAGGTTACACTCATTTCACTTGGCCAGGTGGAAACTTTTTCAGAAATTCTTGATTTTTTTCCCCCCCTTGCCCTGGGCATATTTATGGTCCAGTAGAAACATTTATTGTTTATGAATTCTCATTGTGTCATCTTATCTTTAGGCATATTACAAGTCCAATTTATTGCTGCTTTAACTGTAAGGATGATCCCTTAATCTTTGGTTGTTACTCCTCCTCTCTGTTCTTTGTCTGCAGAGGCACTATCTCTCTGTGGTCTGTCTTTCTAAATTCTCTAGTGTTGTAAGAGTCAAAAGAATATTATATTTGAAAGTCTACTGTTTTTATACTTGAGGAGCACCCAGATTGCTTTGGGTCCTCAGGTATCCTGCACCTGGTAGCTTATGGCATAGATAAATAGGGAGGTATTCTTTTCCCATGTCTTTCAGGCTCTTAACTTGGTGGGAATTGGGCAGTATACCTCTGTTCTGCCTATGGTGATTGTTGTATCCAAAACAGCATTGTCTCTGGTCAATACCTCAAGTTTAGATATGGCAGAGGACAAGTGGGATGCTTCCATTTTGGAGAAGAGAATGAGTAAACATTTAGTATTCTTTTGTTTCTTCCTTCAGTAGAAACAGTGGGGAATGGGGTACTGAACAAAGTTGAATATCAAGAGAGGTTGTCTTTCTAATGCAAAACACTCAGTTTAACATTCCACTTTTCCTTAGGAAATTACTCTCTAGGTAGTTTTGCTATCCTGTTTACTCTGGGGAATGGTAGAGTAGGTGAACCGCCTAAGTCTCTGGAACGGAGCCAGCAGTGAGTGTCTTACATGTGTAAGTAGTATTTGTGTGAAGGAGTCTTGGTTTGGGGCTTGGGTTGAGTAGATCAGATCAAAAAGGTCAGCAGAAGATAAAGTGTGTGGCTGGTGCAGAGGATGACTTACATCCAGGCTCTTTCTGTGGGAGGTCATTGTTCTGGCATTGTTGCCGTCTGGATCACACTGCTTCATGCACCTCTAGATAACAATGTATGAAACAAAAATCCCTAACTCACTTATCAGAAATCTTGGACAGCATGCAGCACTGCAGTGAGCAGAGTGGAAAAGAGGTATTGCTTTGTGAGAGACTGAGACACACTTTGAAATGGGCTGAGGGCTTTGCATCATTATAAAGTGTAGCTTATTTCACTTTTAATAAATAGTTTCTGGAAGTTTTGAAATTAAAAAAGGAAAACACACAAAACAGGAAATGCTTCTTTCTTCAAAGATGAAAGCCTTTGAACATAGTAACTTTTTTTCCTGGTGATATGAATTTCCTAGGTCAGAGGACATGCCTGCTAGTCCCAAAGGCTCTCTTGCTGCTGTGGAAACAAAAGAACAAATATCTGTTCAGGAACTTCTGGAAGGTGGGATGCAGATTCAGAAGTCACCAGAGCCTGAGGTTTTGTCAACTCAGGAAGACTTGTTTGACCAGAGCAATAAAACAGGTACAAAGAGTAATTCGTTGCCGTAGCTCTTCTTTTCTGAAGATCTAAACTTTTATTTCTGTTCTGAGGCTACTGTTTTAAGTCAGAAGGCACTTTTTTTTGTTTGTTTGTTTTTGTTTTTTTTTGCGGTACGCGGGCCTCTCACTGTTGTGGCCTCTCCCGTTGCGGAGCACAGGCTCCAGACGCGCAGGCTCAGCGGCCATGGCTCACGGGCCTAACCGCTCCGCGGCATGTGGGATCTTCCCGAACCGGGGCACGAACCCGTGTCCCCTGCATCGGCAGGCGGACTCTCAACCGCTGCGCCACCAGGGAAGCCCCTCAGAAGGCACTTTATAGGTGTGCAGACTTGTTTGTGGTATGGAAGGAAAGTACGTTTCTAGCTGATTAATGAGAAGGACTTTTTGGAAATAATTGCTATTTAGCGTGTGTTAACATAATTTTCTTTCTCTTTTGGAAATGGAGATACTGAAGAATACTAGCTAATAATATGGCAGATTTAATGTTATGGAAAGAGTAGCTATTTCTGTTATCATAAGTCTTCAAATCTTAAATATGATAATTAAGTGAAGAATTTCATGTTCACCTGGGTAACAGTCACTTATTCATCTGTTTATTAGTTCCTCTGCCACAAATAGGAAGTTATGGTCCAGCAGAAAGAATATAATACCTTTAGAAGACTAGAATGGTATTTGTTTCACCTTTCATTAACCCCCACCAGTGCCCCATGCTGCAACCTCACAGAGCCAGAAAGCTTCAGTAACAATCAGCAAAATATGATGTATTGGTTGTAAGTAGGGAGGAAGAGAAGGTTATACTCCTGTACTATGCTGTGAATGTGTGCAGGACATACAGAGCATCACCAAGAAACCTTTTCTGGTCTCTCATTAAAGCTACAAGTTTGTATTTAAGAAATTTCTTTATTCTTGCAATTAATACAGCTGATACTTCATTTGTTGCTAAGGAGAAGGGACCAACAGGAGCCTCTTCATAGTATAAATCAGTAATGACTGCTCATATATCGTTTTACTTGTGCTTTAGTATTTTTTCTGTCTTTTGAGGAGCCCAGGTTCTAATCATGAAAATTGTTGCGTTCATATCATCAGGTGTCATGCACATCGTTTTGACTTCTCCCATCTGCATCATGGCATGAGCTTTACTTCACCTTAGGTAGACCTTGGAATAAAGGGCTCGCTTGCTGTCTTACAATAGAAACTTGACTAGAAAGAAGAGCAGCCAAGGAGAGGTTTAAGCGTCTTGGCTTTTCTTCTCCAAGCTTTAATCATGACAGAAAGGACTAAGGAGTTCTTTTCGTCAATTGTTTATTAAAGAAACCCATAATTTATTAGGGAGAGGATGTTTAATCGTCACTCAAGATTTGCGTTAGTGTGGCATTCCACTAATTGTACAGCAGTTAGAAAACAGTTTCTGCCCTCTTGGAACATGGGTGGATATATGAATATTATGCTTTTTGTACTACTGAGTGTGTTTTGTTTTTTGTTTTTTTGACAATTCAGTAATGTCAATATGAGAAGTAAATGCAACTAGAATTTTTTTTTTTTTTCCTCAGTAGCTTCTGGTGGTTGCTGTACTCCTTCAAGGGAAGAAGGTGGGTGTTCTCTGGCTTCCACACCTGCCACCACTTTGCACCTCCTGCAGCTCTCTGGTCAGAGGTCTCTTGTTCAGGAGAGTCTTTCCACGTAAGTAAGCCTAAAATAACCCTTTCAAGGAAACATGTGCCTGATGGTTTTAGGCTAAGGTTGAAAGAGCTAAAGTTGGTAGTCCAGAAGTCTTTTTGAAACTGAAAAGTAAACTCTAGGCTTAAGAATTTTGGGGAATAAGAACTTAGTGGAATTATCGAAGGCAGGTAGATCTGCTTTCCCATTTGGAGATTTTAAAATTGTAGCCCAAAGGTTTCACCAGGAAAGAAACTGCCCAGTTATTTAGAGACTGTTACATGTCCAAAACAAGCTGCCTGCTGCTCCATTTGGCTAGCAGTTCTTCCCATTTAATGGCATAGGGGTGCAGAAGAGGTTATGCTAGAGTTGACAGTAGTTGGATTTCTTTATCCGTATTAGGGCAAAGAGGTTGCTTTTTTTTTTTTAATAAGAATATACATGATCTTTCTCATAATAGGCAAAAAATGGAGTAAATATTTGTCTCAAATCTGCAGATGAATTAATTTTTTTAGCACTATCTCATCCTGCTTTTCAGTCATGATGTCTTTGTGTCTGGTCATTTACTTTCTCTTGTAATCATATGACTTTTCCCTTAATCTTTTTTTTTTTAATTCTAATTTTGGATATGTGTGGTGTGAGAAATAGTTATTGAAGTATTGTTCATGGCTCTTCTACCAAGGTCGGTTAGCTGTTTGAGAGAAGCACTAATAAGTACTTGAATGAGTTACAGATATTTTTGCTGTTAAAAAGTAGAAAGCAAGTGCGAAGCTGTAGCTGTGGTAAAATAACCTGTGGCTCTCTCTTTGTATAAAGGAATTCCTCAGACCTTGTTGCTCCTTCCCCTGACGCCTTCCGATCTACCCCCTTTATCGTTCCTAGCAGTCCCACAGAGCAAGAAGGGAGAAAAGGTGAGCTCTCTTGATCTATCTGTTGATGTCAGGTTAGAAGAGGGGCAGCACTTCTTCTGCCTTGTGAAGTGTACTGTTCCTTTACATGTTAGAACACTGTGACCTCAACTATTCGCTAGGACTCATGTCTAAGCTTCAGGGGAGTGGCCTAGTGTTAAGTGCTTTCCTCAGTTCTTTGCTCTTCTAGCACTGATTCTTCTGAGAATTCTCTATTGGCAGTTTAATTTTTGAAAAGACCCTTAAGGGAAAATTGTTCAAGTTGAACTCAAATGAATTATCAATAGTATAATGAAGACCTTTATTGCTATTGGCCTAATAGTGTCCAGCAACATGATAGCATGTTACTGGTCAGAGGGAACCAAAAATTGTTTCTTTTGCTCTTTATAGGTTATTTCTGCTATTATCAAAGCAGTTTTAGCCAAAGAGTCATTAGGAGCAGGTGGTAGAAATTTTGGCTTAATTCCCTTCCTCCTTTGAGGACCTAGTGATTTTATATTACTTTATACACAAGAAAGTTTTTCTTTTTACTTAATTTATGTCATTATCTAAACCTCTTTTGCTCTCTTCTAGTCTCCTATCCAGTCATTCAAGATATTTCTAAATTTTTCCTACTTCTACAAAGCCTTTTCCAATAAATTCCATGATTTTTTTCCTTTTCATTCTTTCATATATCAGTAATGGTACAATAGCTAATATTTATTGAACACTTATTTTATGCCAGGCACTGTTCTTTTTGCTTCTCTTTCATTCTGGGTTCTTCTGTTTGTTTCTTTTTTTGTTTGTTTGTTTTTTAAATCCTCACAACATTCCTAAGAAGTAGGTGTTATTTTTATCCCCATTTTACAGATGAGAAAATGGAGGCACAGAGAGATTTCACAACTAAGTCCACAGAGGCAGGATTTGAACTTGGGCAGCTGCCTCCAGAGCCTGTGCTCATGGGTTTTCATTTACCCATGACAAAATTTAATCTTAGACTTTCTTCTGTCACAGAGTTTGTGTCTGGCTATTTTCTCTTGAAATCAATGTAGGTATCCAGATGGACTAATATCACTCTAAGCATAACATGATTAGTGATATCTTCAGTGAAAAATAAAAGTGAATCCATTCTACAAAAAAGGCTGTTAATGCAAGTTAAGTTTGGCTTATTCTTAGAACCATTTTTTCTATCTGTAGTGTGAACACTGAAGATATATAAAAGTAATTATATTAAAAATGCTCTCTCCCTGACTGTAAACATAATTAGTACTTACTGTGGAAAGTTTGGAAAGCATATGGGAAAGTAATGAGAAGAAAATAAAAATCACCTGTGATACCACAGTCCAGATATAATTAGTATTTGGATATGTGTTTCCTTTCAGAGTGTTTTCTATGCATAAATATAAAGAAGTATGTTTACACAAGTGGGATCATGTTATGTATATGATTCAGTGTTCTTTTTTTTATGTAACATTGTATTTTCCTTTGTTAATTTTAGATTTAATGCATTTGCTTAATATGTGCATAACTGTGCAACTGTCTATGGTTTTTTGTATTTTGCTGTTGTTGTCTAAGAATATTAACCTAAAGCCTTTTTATATGTAGTGCTTAGAACAGTCCTTAATAAGTGCTTTGTCACGGCAATAAAGGTCAAAAGGTGTAATGAAAATACTTAACACAGCTGTGGTAGGGAAATAAAGGCCTATAGCATCAGTTCCCGAACATAGCATTAGAGTGGAGTGTGCGTTTGAGGCCAAGCTAAGCAGCAGGGGTAGGTATTGAGGTGGAGGTGGGGCGGGTACCTGGTAGCATGAATGTGGATTATAGGGAAAAACTAAATGGCATAGGTACTTTGTGAGAGTGGTCTAATGGAAGCCTGTTTGGGGTCAAGCTGTAAGATAGGGGAAAAGGGGTTGATGAATCAAATACCTAGCAAGCTAGGCTGGCTCTGAGGAAGATCCTGTTAGCCTACAGGTGGGTAGGATACTATACGAAAAGCAGTGTTTTGTATTTTGTTTGTGTTTATGTTTCCCTCCTGAGCAATTTGTCTCAGGATTAGTGTCCTGTACTCTGTTCTTTGATAAATCATTGCTGCTTGTCACTGATAGATTTTTTTTTTTCCTTCTTCTCTATTTGTCCTGGCATCCACCTCTCTGCACTTAGCAGTTAATGCAAATAAAATGAGTTCATAAATATGTAGATATTTACTTAGAGTGATGAACAAGTTCACTGCCTTTCAAGGCCTGTGGTTAAATTAGGTGCCATTAATCTGGGCGTTCCTATGCAAATGTGAAAACTGAGCTATAATCAGGAAAGGGTCTGAGAGGAACCTAGTTAATTTACTATCATATGGATGGATGGGTATCCCTAGATGAACCCTATTTTAATCTATATCTGAGTATTTTAGGAGTGTGGACTTCCCTCCCCCAGGGGAATAAAGTGTTGCTAGATTTCCAGGACTCAATCTTCTATTAACCTATCAGCTTTTCTGAAAATTGTCACTGTGTTTTTTTTTTTGGTCACTGTTTTTTTTAGGGATGAAAATATCTGAATATAATTGTTATTAGCGGTATTGGAACATGAATAGTATTGATGAGTTCTTATTTCTCAATTTGTGTTTCCTATTTTAAACTAGATGAGCCAATGGATATGTCAGTGTTATCTGAAGGAGGAGAGTCTTTTCAGAAGAAACTCAAAGGTGATGAACGGGTAGGGATAGAAAACCCTCCTCTCCCACCTGAGCCCACTATATCACCACAAGCCTCAACACCGGTATCTCAGAGCACACCAGTCTTCACTCCTGGGTCACTTCCTGTTCCATCCCAGCCTGAGTTTTCTCATGTGAGTATCATAGAAAAAGTTTTTTCCTTCTAACATCTTTTTTTTTTTAAACAACTGTATTGAGGTATAATTTAGAAACCATAAAACTCACCCATTTTAAGTGTATAGTTTAGTGATATTTTAGTAAATTTACAGAATTGTGCAGCTGTTATCAGAATCTAGTTTTAGAACATTTCCAGGGTCATCTAACATCTTGATGTACTTTTTATGTTTGAATTTTGTACTATGTCTTTTTTTTTTAACATCTTTATTGGAGTATAATTTGTACTGTGTCTTTAACTTCTTAAAAGTGTTGCTTTGAAATTGAAAGGGGGCATTAGTCATTATTCTGCCTTAATGCATGAACTTCTCACTAAATCAACCCTAGGCTCTCCACCGGTTGTCAATATCTCCTTTCAAGATGTTCAGGGGCCTCAAACTTTTTCATTTTGGAGAAACCACTTTTGGAGCCTCCTGAGTTCTAATCTGTGCTATTGCCTTCTATTCCTGGTATATAACTGTCACCTCCCTTTCATTGTCTTTGGAGATTGTCCTTACCTGTCTTTGTGTTGGATTCCTCTTGGGCTCCGTGTCTTCTTGCTTGGTTTACTCCCTCATTTTGATGGAGGACATTCTTTAGTAGCATACTTTCTACCCTCATACATGATTCATAGTTTGTAGGAGTATAGAATTTTAGGTTGGAAATAATTTTCCTTTAAACTTTTGAAAGCATCGCTCTGCCGTCTTCAGACTTCCAGTGTTGCTGTTGAGAAGTGTGGCCAGTTTGATTTTGATCTTTAATATGTGAGCTGTTTTTTTTCCTTACTGGAATCTTGTAGATTTTTCTTTTTATCCCCAGTGTTCTGAAACTTCCAGACCCTTGGCATAGGTCTGTTTCCTTCATTGTGTTGGTAAGCCCTCTCAATCTAGAAACTCAAGCCCTTCAGTTCAGGGACGTTTAATTATTTAATTTCTTCCCCTTTGTTCTTTTTTTTTCTTAATGGAGTACCTATTGTTCGGATATTCATATTCCTAGAATAGTTTTGTAATTTTATTACTTTGTGTTCTACTTTCCATCTCTCCCTCCTTTTGTTTAACTTTCTGGATGATTTCCTCAACTATTTTTTTTTAAAACTTAAAAAAACCCTCACTTTATTGAGATATAATTCACGCATCGTGTTGTTCACCCTTTTAAAGTGTATAATCTAGTGGCTTTTAGTATATTCACAAAGTTGTATAGTTATTCACCAGAGTCTAAATTTTTTTTTTTTTTTTGCGGCATGCGGGCCTCTCACTGTTGTGGCCTCTCCGGTTGCGGAGCACAGGCTCCGGACGCGCAGGCTCAGCGGCCATGGCTCACGGGCCCAGCCGCTCCGTGGCATGTGGGATCTTCCCGGACCGGGGCACGAACCCGTGTCCCCTGCATCGGCAGGCGGACTCTCAACCACTGCGCCACCAGGGAAGCCCCAGAGTCTAATTTTAGAACATTTTCATCACGCTCCCCCTCCACCCCCAACAAAAGACCCCATGCTTATTAACAGTCACTCCCATTTCCCCCACCCCCAGCCCTAGTCAATCACTAGTCTACTTTGTGTCTCTATGGATTTGCCTGTTCTGGGCATTTCACATAAGTGGAATTGTACAATATGTAGTCTTTGGTGACTGTTTTCTTTACTGTAATGTTTTCACAGTTCATCCACGTTCTGACATGTATCAGAACTTCATTCCTTTTTATTCTGAATAATACTGTGTATGTACATACCGCGTTTTATTCATCCATTTATCAGTTGATGGACATTTGGGTTGTTTCCCCTTCTTGGCTATTATAAATAATGCTGTGTACATTTGTGCGCAAGCTTTTGCGCGGATGTGTATTTTTATTTTTCTTGTGTATAATTAGGAGTGCAACTGCCAGGTTCAACCATTTTTTAACTTTCTCTGAGACATTAATTTCTACTCTTGGATTTTTCATTTCTATACTCTTTTTTTTCCTTGAATGTTCTCCCTTTTTAAAAAAAAATAGCATTTTGTCATTTCATGGGTATACTATCTTATCTCCTTAATGATATTAGTAATAGTTTCTGAGAAGTTTTCTCCCTGCAATAGTCACTATTTCTTCAAATAGATTTTAGTTAGTTTTGTAGTTTTGATGTTTGACTTTTAAAGAGGCTTTCCTCAAGAGTCTGATAATAATCCTTGATTTTCTGACTGCTTTAAGAGTGAAATCCCAGAAAACTGATTAGAAGTTCTGAATTGGTGGTTAGTGCTTCATGTGTCTGGAATTTACTGTAGTGTGATATGCAGGGCCATTTTTGGGGTCCCCTAATGTCAGTATCTTGATTTATCTTGTCTTGTTCACGTTCCCTCCTGTCTGCCATTGCTTTAGAAGTCTATGATGGAAGAGGACTGGGGGTGTTGAGAGGCAGGTGCAGGTTCCATTGAATATGTAAATTTTCATTTAATCTCCCTGTTTTCAGTCTGGTACTTTCTGATAACTGTGCCTCTTTTCCTCCAGTTCAGGGATGCTCTGTTTTACCCTCTCCAGGGCAGAGGAGGGTCAGGAAGAGCGAATCTGGGGATTAAACTGCTTCTTAAATAGATTTCCAGCCAGTGTTCCTCCTGTTTTTAGCACTACCCTCATCACCACTTCCAGAGTTACCTGGGCTACTGCCAAGTCCTGAATCTTTTTTGGGACATGGTAGTTCTGAGGTATAATTTGGGTTACTTCTTAGCTTTCTCCACTGCTGTCTTAGGAATTCAGTTTTCACTAGTCTGCTAGATGAATGACCACTCTTGCAAAATTTTATTGTGGTTATCTGTTCTTTGTTCTCTTTTTCTTTCTTTTTTTTTTTAAATAAATTTATTTATTTATTTATTTATGGCTGCATTGGGTCTTAGTTGCTGCGTGCGGGCTTTCTCTAGTTGCGGTGAGCAGGGGCTACTCTTCGCGGTGCGCGAGCTTCTCATTGCGATGGATTCTCTTGTTGCAGAGCACGGGCTCTAGGCTCACGGGCTTCAGTAGTTGTGGCTCACGGGCTCTAGAGCACAGGCTCAGTAGTTGTGGTGTATGGGCTTAGTTACTGCGCAGCATGTGGGATCTTCCTGGACCAGGGCTCGAACCCATGTCCCCTGCATTGGCAGGCGGATTCTTAACCACTGCGCCACCAGGGAAATCCCTGTTCTCTTTTTCTTGAAAATGCATTTAAAAAAAAAATCCCTTTACCATTGCTTAGTGAGATTTTGGAAGAGAGTTAAAATGTGTGTATTAAATCCACTGTTTTTATTTGGAAGTTCCATACTTTTTTCATTATGTATCAAACTCCTTACATGTTAGTCTTTTTTTTTTTTTTTTTCTTGTGGTACGCGGGCCTCTCACTGTTGTGGCCTTTCCCGTTGTGGAGCACAGGCTCTGGACGTGCAGGCTCAGTGGCCATGGCTCACGGGCCCAGCCGCTCCGCGGCACGTGGGATCTTCCTGGACCGGGGCACGAACCCGTGTCCCCTGTATCGGCAGGCGGACTCTCAACCACTGCGCCACCAGGGAAGCCCACATGTTAGTCTTAATGACTCACCTTTGCACATCTGTTATTTCTTCTGTAGATGGGTTATGGAAGTCCAAGTGAACCTAATTTTGATGTTGTAATATCTATTTATTAATTTTTGTTTGTGTTGGGTCTTTGTTGCTGCACGCGGCCTTTCTCTGGTTGCGGCGAGTGGGAGTGGTGGCTTCTCTTGTTGCGCAGCATGGGCTCTAGGCACGTGGGCTCAGTAGTTGTGGCTCGTGGGCTCTAGAGCACAGGCTCAGTAGTTGTGGCACACGGGTTTAGTTGCTCCGCGGCATGTGAGATTTTCCTGGACCAGGGCTTGAACACGTGTCCTCTGCATTGGCAGGCGGATTCTTAACCACTGTGCCACCAGGGAAGCCCCATGTATTTCTTTCTTTTTTTCCCTAATAGATTTGTTAATTTCATAGCCTCTTCGACCCTTCACCAGGATGTGAGGGCTGAGGAGAGGATTAGTAGAAAATAGTTTGATATTTAACACTTTCTCATTCTTGATATACATATTAATTTGGGGATGACAAGTCAGAGTATAGATGATTGTTTGTGTGGCTCCTAAACTCTGTGTGTGTGAGACCAGTTTTTGACTGGTTGGATACTATGGATTTATGTCTGTTGAATCTAGACTGGTTGACTCATTGAACGAAGTCCTGACAGTTCTTCATCAGTCTTTATCCAGAGCCCTGAGGTGGTTTTTTCACTTAACTTCGTTATTCTGACTAGGCCTTCAGGGAGCCTCAGCGCTGTGGATTATTAGGGGCCAGACACTCGGAGGCTAGATCCAGGCAGTCTTAAGAAGTACAGCTTATTGATAGGCTGGTTAGCCCCTGAAGTTTTACTTTGCTGACTGAAATTATACATATATTGAAAAAATTCTGTAAAAGATATTACGTAAGTATTTACTTTGATAACACTTAAAACATATTCAGAATGTGGACAACTGCTTAATGAATATGAGGTTTCCTTTCCTTTTTTTTTTTTTTAATTTATTTAATTTATGTTTTTTTTGGCTGCTTTGGGTCTTCGTTGCTGCGCACGGGCTTTCTCTAGTTGTGGCAAGCGGGGGCTACACTTTGTTGTGGTGTGTGGGCTTCTCATTGCAGTGGCTTCTCTTGTTGCAGAGCATGGGCTCTAGGCACACGGGCTTCAGTAATTGTGGCACGCGGACTCAGTAGTTGTGGCTCACGGGCTCTAGAGTGCAGGCTCAGTAGTTGTGGCACACGGACTTAGCTGCTCCGCGGCATGTGGGATCTTCCCCGGCCAGGGCTCGAACCCGTGTCCCCTGCATTGGCAGGCGGATTCTTAACCACTGTGCCACCAGGGAAGTCCCTGAGGTTTCCTTTTGAAGTGATGAAAATGTTTTCATTTTCATTTTAGTAGATAGAGGTGGTGGTTGCACATTGTAAATATTCACTTTAAAGTGGTTATTTTATGAGTTTGACTTTTAAAAAGGTATTTATAATTTTATTAGCAATGTCTTAACTATAAGCCTTTGTAAAATGACTTATTTTTTACAAGAAAAGTAAATACATTTTTCTTGTAGAGTGTGTATAATATACAGATAAGTGAAAATAAGATCATCAATTATCCTGTCTCAAGTAACTGCTCATAACTTTTTTGTTTTGTTTTTCATAACTTTTTAATAGTATATATTTATTAACTTAAAAAAATGAAAATTATATAAAAATGTATAGACCACAATAAAATATATATTCATATACTTTTTTAACTAAAAACTTTTCTATTTAATTCATAGCCTGAATGTTTTTCTATATTTTAAAATACTCATCTACAATTTTGTGTAATTACAAAGTATTCCATCATGTAGGTGTATCATAATTTTTAAATGAATCTCCTATCAGTGGATATTTAAGATATTTTATATTATTTCCTTTTCCAAATAATAATTTTAGTACTGAACAGCAAGCACTGTAGCTAAATCCCAGTGTATTTTCATCAAATAATTTCCTGGAACTGGAATTATTGGACTAAAGGGTATATAAAATTTCAAGGCTGTTGTCGTGTATTGCCAAATTGCCATTAGAAGTGTTGAACCAATTTATACTCAGTCATGCCTCAGAGTATATGAGCAGATTGAAATTTAAGACTATTTTTATAATCTAAAAGTGTAAACAGTAACACCAGACATTGAAATACCAGAAGTTATAGAATATACAGAATGTTTGGCAACCTATTTTGATTCCTCATTCCCTTAAAAATAGGAAATGAATGCCTTACCAGCTATGTCTAGAGCATTACAGCATTTATGTTAGGCAAAATAACAAATTAAATTCTTACATAAAAACATATTTTAGCTTTGGGTTATTTTCTTTTTTTTAAGGTATTATTTACATAAAATAACACCATTTTAAATGTATAGTTTGATCAGTTTTGGTAGTTGTATACAAATGTATAACCACCATCACCATCAAAGTACAGAACAGTTTCCTCACCCTAAAAAGTTTCTTCATGATCCTTTGCCCCCATCCACTCTTCTACCCTAGGCAAGCATTCATCTGCCTTCTGTCACTATAGTTTTATTTTTTCAAGAATTTCATATAGGTTTTCCCTGGTGGCACAGTGGATAAGAATCTGCCTGCCAATGCAGGGACACAGGTTCGATCCCTGGTCCAGGAAGATCCCACATGCTGCAGAGCAACTAAGCCCATGTGCCACAGCTACTGAGCCTGCGCTTTAGAGCCCGCAAGCCACAACTACTGAAGCCCGCGTGCCTAGAGCCCGTGCTCCGCAACAAGAGAAGCCACTGAAATGAGAAGCCCGCGCACCACAATGAAGAGTAGCCCCCGCTCACTGCAACTAGAGAAAGCCTGTGTGTAGCAACGAAGACCCAACACAGCCAAAAATTTTTTAAAAAATTTCATATGATTGGAATCAAAAGTGTATGGTGTTTTGTGTTTGAGTTCTTTAGCCTAGCATATTTTTGAGATTCGTTCATATTCTGGCAAGTTTTAATATTTTAATCCTTTTTATTGTTGAGTAGTATTCTGTAATATAGATATCCACAATTTATTTATTCACCAATTGATGAACATTTGGGTTGCTTCTAGTTTTGGGCTATTATGAATAATACTGTTGTGAACATTTGCATACTACATCTTTGTGTGGACATATGATTTTATTTCTCTTGGGTTAATTACCTACAAGTACAATTTCTGAGTCATATGGTAATATTAATGTATGTTTAACTTTAGAAGATAGTACCAAACTGTTTTCCAAAGTGGCTCTAGCTTTTGCATTGCCACCAGCAGTGTATGACAGTTTCACATCCTCACCAACAGGATGTATTACTACCTTCAGCCTTCCTTGTTGGCATGTAGTGGTATCTGTTGACTAATATTATTGTAAACTTTGAATTTTACATCTTTATGAATGCTAGCATATTTTGAAAGTGGGATGTGAAATAAGGACAGGCATACCTCATTTTATTGCACTTTGCTTTATTGTGCTTTGCAGATAATTTATTTTTTACAAATAGAAGGTTTGTGGCAATCCATCATTGTCGGATGACATTTAGCATTTTTTTAGCAATGAAGTATTTTTTAATTAAGGTATGTACATCTTTTAAAGACATAATGCTATTGCACACTTAATAGACTATAATGTAAACATAACTTCTATGTACACTGGGAAACCTAAAAATTTGTGTGACTTGCTGTATTGTGGTGGTCTGGAACTGAACCTGCAGTATCTCTGAGTTATGCCTGTATATATTCCCACTTTGTGAGAACCGAAGTGGACTGTGTAGGCATATGTTCACGTGATTCCTGTATAATTGATAGGCATATGTTCACGTGATTCCTGTATAATTGAGGGCCCATGATACAGTGTATGACATGATTTTAGTAGTGGTATACAGTTAAATTTAAGTGTCTTCCTACCTAAGTTAATACCTTTAGGTTTTTGTTTGGATTGTGCTTATTCTAGATCAGTGATTCACAAGAAGATCATTAAACAGTGACTTGTGTTGATGAACAGACTGGTGATTATGGCCCTAGAGTTTTAAAATTCTTGCGTAGTTGATTTAGAAATTTTAGAATTGAAGGATTAGATATAAAAGAAATACGATTATGACAAAATGATTATTTGTGTCTTTTTGTTCTTCCCTAGGACATTTTCATTCCATCTCCAAGTTTGGAAGAACGATCAAATGATGAGAAGAAGGATAGAGGTTTGCATAGTTCATCTTTGACTGTTGAGTATTCTAAAACTTCAGAGACTGAACCAAAGAATTCCTCTGAGGATCTTGGGCTTTCTTTGACAGGGGATTCTTGTAAGTTGATGCTTTCTACAAGTGAGTATAGTCAGTCCCCAAAGATAGAAAGCTTGAGTTCTCACAGGATTGATGAAGATGGAGAAAGCACACAGATTGAGGATACTGAACCCATGTCTCCAGTTCTCAATTCTAAACTTGTTCTTGCTGAAAATGATAGTATCCTGATTAATCCAGCACAAGATGGCCAAGTAGAACTGAATCAGAATGATGATAAAACAAAGAGGGTTAACACAGAAAGCAGAGACGACATTAGTATTTTAGCTGATGGTTGCAAAGGCAGAGAAGAAACTGTGGCGGAAGACGTTTGTATTGATCTCACTTGCGATTCAGGTAGTCAGGCAGTTCCCTCTCCAGCTACTCGATCTGAGGCACTCTCTAGTGTGTTAGATCAGGAGGAAGCTATAGAACTTAAAGAACATCATCCAGAGGAGGGGTCTTCAGGGTCTGAGGTGGAAGAAATCCCTGAGACTCCTTGTGAAAGTCAAGGAGAGGAGCCCAAAGAAGAAAATATGGAGAGTGTTGCATTGCACCTTTCTCTGACTGAAACTCAGTCCCAGGGGCTGGGTCTTCCAAAGGAAGTCCCCAAACAAGAATGCCAGGAAGCTATGGAAGTTGAAACCAGTGTGATTAGTATTGATTCCCCCCAAAAGCTTCCAGTACTTGACCAAGAATTGGAACATAAGGATCAGGAAGCATGGGAAGAAGCTACTTCAGAGGACTCGAGTGTTGTCATTGTAGATGTGAAGGAACCATCTCCCAGAGTTGATGTTTCTTCTGAACCTTTAGAGGTAGTGGAAAAATGCTCAGATTCTCAGCTGTGGGAGGATGATGCTCCAGAAATAGAACCATGTGTTGAGAATAGAGCGGATACCCAAGAAGAAAAGAGTGCAGAATATGAAGGAGATCTGAAATCAGTGACTGCAGAAAAAGAACCTGTAGAGGCAGACTCTTCACAGCCTCCCTTGACTTTAGTGAGAACAGATGATGCTCCAGGACCTGGCCAGGAAATGCAGCAGACCCAACCAAAAGAGACAACAGTTAGCACGTTAAGGGAAGACTCAAAAATGGCTAATACAAAGCAGCTGGACTCAGGTGTAGGGGCCCAGCCACTGGAGAAAGCCTCTGCCCATGCCTCACAAAGCTTCTGTGAAAGCTCTAGTGGTAAGTGTGATTACAAATTGTTCTGTGTTTCCAACCAAATTATAATTTGGAATGGAAGGTAGGAGAGAACCACATGCTTATTACATCAGGGCTGAAAATTAACTTGGATTTATGTTTATGAGCAACCAATAATAGTTGGGATATTTAAAATTTGGGGTTGTATTTTTCTTTTGTAGCTGTAATTATTTATAGAATCAGAGAGCAGTTGAGGTTTTTATCAGCTTTATAACTCAGGAGTAATCAACATGAATTTTCTAAGTATTTAGAAATTGTACCAATCTGGTATTTTCTACTTAGGTTCAAACCTTGTTCCATATTTTTATACTTTGAGAGTGGCTTTGTAGTACAGGGATCTTTTTTGATTACCTTACACAGTTAAATCATATTCAAAACTCTCTGGATTGTTTCTTCCTTATGGGCATTAAGTAAACTTTCTAAATTTGGTTCAACATATATACATCTTAAACCTTAAACTGGGAAAGGTGTTAGCTTGTGTTCTTTATAAAGTCAAGAATGAGAATATAGATTACTTTCTGAAATATTTCTAGAATGTCATGTATGACATTAGCTGAAAAGAATTCAAACTTTCTGAATGTCCAAAGTTAGTATAATTTAAAAACAAAACAGGAACTTCCCTGGTGGTGCAGTGGCTAAGAATCCACCTGCCAATGCAGGGGACACGGGTTCGAGCCCTGGTCCAGGAAGATCCCACATGCTGCAGAGCAACTAAGCCCGTGTGCCACAACTACTGAGTCTGCGCTCTAGAGCCTGTGAGCCACAACTACTGAAGCCCGTGTGCCTAGAGCCCATGCTCTGCAACAAGAGAAGCCATGGCAATGGGAAGCCCGCACACTGCAATAAAGGGTAGCCCTCATTTGCCACAACTAGAGAAAGCCCATGCACGGCAACAAAGACCCAGTGCAGCCATAAATCAATTGATAAGTAAACAAAGCAAACTCCAAAAACAAAAGAATAAAAACAAAATACAGACTTAAGAAAGCAAGCTTCTAAGGATATGGAAATGAGAAACAGTATTTAGGTAACACCATCGCTATCAGTATGGGTGATCATACCTTTCGGCGTTCCTGGAACAGTCCCGTTTATACTTCTTGTTTAGGAGTGATTATTAGTAGTACTTTTTTTAATCTCAAAATTTCCCCTGTTCATTAGGCTTTATATTCATGAATATTTTTTTTCCTCTTCAGAATGAGAAATGTTAGAGCTGAAAAGGAAGTTAGCCGATATTGAGTTCAGTCTCTTCTTCCTAAAGTCATGTGGCTAGTTAATGATTGAAGTGGAACTAGAACTTAGGTCTCCTGATTCCCAAGTCTATGCTTTTTCCTACTATAAAACTGTATGATATAGTTTCTCTGATTCTGTTGAGTTATGGTAAAGAACTGTCTGAATGACCTAATATTCTATATTATTGAAGATTTTTATAATTTCATTACATCTAAATACTGTTGTCGATCTAAGTCATGTTTTACAGGAAGGTTGCTTTGGTTGCTATACAGAAAGAATCGTGGGTTGGGGAAAGGGGGAGACTTCAGGCAGACAAGGTAATTGATAGGTTGTTGTAATAGTCCAGGAATGAGGCATTGAAGACCAGATAAGGGTAGTGGCAGTGCTGCCTGTATAAGAGCCAATTTTCCATTAGGTTTTAGTGATGTGTTAGATCAGTGGCGCTAAGATAACTTTTCATAAATAGTCTTCTGTAATTAACGCTTGCATATTACATTTGCGTATTATGGTTTGTCACGTAGAAGGATGTACTTAGAGATTTTATACAGATTTTCAAAAGTCTGAATGGTCGATCATAATGTGAGGGATGGTTCCTGTCAAGAGAGCAGAATAGGTGGTTGTTCCAGGAATGAAAATTCTATAAAATATATCTTTGGAACGTATGATGCTTTGTGAGGTGGTTTTTTTTTTTAATTTTAGTTTCTGTATATTTTTTAAGTTCTTTATTAACTTAAAGGACTTGCTTTTTAAGGAGTTGCCAGAGAATGAATGCTTAGCTATCAACTCATTTCTTTTTGCTATAACTATGGTGGAATTCTTTGCCATTCAGATAATGACGTTGAGATTCTCCACTTCTGCTTTTCACAGTTTCTTTAGCAGTGCATGTGTACTTTTCATCCTTTATTTCTAAAGTCCATTCATTTTCTCTTTTCATCCCTTCAAGTTGCTAATTCATTTTCTTTCATGTAGATGTAAGAGATGTTTTTTGTTGTTGTTTTGTGATTTTGAAGAAAAAATATCAAGATGTGCTTGATATTAAAGATAATGAAGGGTGGAAGTGGAATGGGAAGAGATGAAAGAAGAAAAATGTGGTATAATAAGAAATATATTTGGTCTTCATCCAGTTCCTGGCACCAAGCTCCTAAAACCCTTGTAATTTCCTAAGTGATAGGAATAAGCTTAAGCCCTTTCTGTCACACCTGAGTAATGCTATTGAGGTGATTTAGGGTGGGATCTTCCCTACATAGCCTCAGGGATGGGGCTGTTCACCAGAAAGACAAAGTGATTGGAGGGTTGGAACTTCCGGCCCCACCCACCAACCTCCTCGATGGTGGGGGTGGGGATTAAAGCTCTATAAAAACTCTTGAACAACAAAATTTGATGTTTCCTGGTTGATAAATGAGCCAGGAGGGTATCTAATCCCAGTTCTAAGGGAGACAGAAGTTCCTGCTATCAGAACCCTCTGGACCTCACCCTGTGTACCTCTTCATATAGCTGTTCATCTGTGTCCTTTATAATAAACTGGTAAACGTAAGCAAATGTTTCTCTGAGTACTATAAGTAGCTCTAGCTAATTAATGGAACGTGAGGAAAGTGTCATGGGAACCTGCAGTGTAGAGCCAGTTGCTTAGAAGCACAGGTAACAGCCCGGACTCTGACTGATGTCTTAAGTGAGGGCAGTCTTGTGGGACTGAGCCTTTAACTTGTGGGATCTGATGCTACCTCTGGGTAGATAGTGTCAGAATTGAGTTAACTTCATAGGACACCCGCTAAGTGTGTGCTGGGAATTGGAGAATTGCTTGACGATATTGGGAAGCACATTAGACAAACTGTTTTCACAAGGAATAGTGACTGGGTATGCCAGATTATAGTTATTTTGAGCCATTCCAGGAAAGTAAGTACAAATTTTCATCTGTCAGGTTTAAGAACAGCAATCTGGAGTAATTCTTTTATTCTCCCCAACTTAGTCGTTTTATTAAAAGAGATAATTAGGAAATCAGAAAATGTGATTTTGGCAATTTGCTAATTCTGATTAGAAATTGGAACTGAGACCTAGTTAAAAAGTAAAGTTTTGTTTCTTGACAAATGTTTAATTTAATAATGACTAACCAAAATGTGTACAGTGGAGATGCTCATATATGTGATGAGATTTACCATTGCACAGAGATTTAGATATGAACACTACCGCTGTGGCCTAGAGTGAAATGCTGGTCAGTACTGCTGAACTGTGAAACCCAGATGATTTCTGTTAGAACCAATGAGTATTTTGAAGTCCTTTAGCCCAGTGGTCCCCAGCCTTTTTGGCACTAGGGACCGGTTTTTTGGAAGACAGTTTTTCCACAGATGGGGTGGGGGGTGGGGCGGAAGGCGGAGGTGGGGGGGTGGATAGTTCAAGCGGTAACGCAGGCGATGGGGAGCGGGCAGCAGCAGATGAAGCCTCGCTTGCCGCTGCTCACCTCCTGCTGTGCGGCCCGGTTCCTAGCAGGCCCAGTGGTTGGGGACCCCTGCTTTAGCCCATGAAATCCTTTGTCACCTCTTTGAGTAGACTGTAAATTTTAAGTATTAACATCAGATTTTAACATAGAGAATCCTACAGATTGCTAAAGCTTATAAATTAACTCCTTGGGTTAGCATTACACAAAATTAAAACGTCTAGATTTGAAACTATCCAACTTTGTATCACTGAGTATCCCCATATGTACTTACTGTCTTGAGGCTCAGATGTTTCTCTGTTCCTTTTGACCCCATGTTCCTCAGGCCTCTAAACTTTTGGGCTTCCTCTGTTTGCCTGGCCCCTGGTTGTCTACTTTGTGTCAGTCCTGTTGATGGTTGTACAGAGAGCAGAGAAAATAGTAGGAAATTGGTTGAGAGGCCTGGTGAGGGGGGTTGGGAATGAGGCAGAATTTGAGAGCAAAGGAAAAGAATAATTGAGATATTTCTTGCAGTTCTCCTCACTTTTGCTTTTTTTATACTTCTGTTTTGGTTTCCTTTTTGTTTATCATTGTTTTGTTTTGTTTTTTGTTTTCTCCAGAAACTCCATTTCATTTTACCTTGCCTAAAGAAGGTGATGTTATTCCACCATTGACTGGTGCAACTCCACCTCTTATTGGGCATCTAAAATTGGAGCCCAAGAGACACAGTACTCCTATTGGTGAGTGATTAAAATGTAATGATGTTTAAAGCAGAATTTGAGATATCATTCTTTATGCCAGTGATTCTTTTATATCTCAGGAGTTGGGCCTGCCTGATAAGATTGATTTTTGTCTTAGGAAGAATAAGGTTGTGGTGTCTGATTCCGTGAGTTTACTCCCAGGAGATGTTGAGCAGTGATGAGAGGAAGGAAAGAAAGGATGGAAGGAAGGAAGAAAGAATATTTATAAAGATTTTATTCTATTACTTGCAAGGCCATAGACTCTGAGTGCTAAGCAATGATATAGAGCTGTTTTATGAGGAAGAGGTAGCAGGTAGGGTAGAAGTACTGTTTATTCAGGACCTTGGCTAATCAGTCTGCTGCTTGACAGGGGAAGAAAATTTAGATCCTCCTTCCCTGAAGCAGCTGGTAGTCTTCTACATTAACCTATTTGTTTTCTCTAGTCAGTGCTGGGAGGTAACAATCATGCCGTCTGGAGTCTCCTGCTACCTATGCTTGATGCTGGCAGATGTGGGTTGGCTGAGGGCTCATGCAGCATCCTTTGTCCAGATGCAGAAGTGGAACTGAATCCTGTTGCTCTTCTTAAGACCAGGTGTCAATATTAGTGCGTAGTTGTTGATACTTGTGACAGGATCTATCCTAGGAATCCTCTTCAATCCTGCAGAGCTATGGAGCCAAACAGGCAAATTGATGACCTTGAATTGTTATTTTTCATATTTGTATTTTAGTGTTCTTTCTTCCTTCCTTCCCCCTGCCTCCCTTCTTTCAGGTATTAACAACTATCCCGAAAGCACCATAGCAACCAGTGATGTCATGTCTGAAAGCATGGTGGAGACCAATGACCCCATGCTTGGGAATGAAAAAGGAGATTCTGGGGCTGCCCCAGAAATGGGTGATCAATTGTGTCTGAGAATGAAATTGGTCAGTCCTGAGACTGAGGCGAGTGAAGAGTCTTTGCAGTTTAGTCTGGAAAGTAAGTTTTATTTTGTGTTAATCTTGGGTAACTAGTAGCTCCACATCTTCTGGAAGTATTAATTATCTTTCTTCTAGTTTTAATGATGATACTTTTATAATTATAAATGTATTTGTAAAGTCTTATTCTCATGAATTTAATTCTTTGTTTTAGGCTAGTCACTGTTAATGTTACTGCAGATGTTCTGTTTTGTAACCTCCGTGGTACTGCTTGTATCTCTGTATTAAACTTGTGTCTATATAAACTAATTGGTTTTCATAATCAGAAGGAGTTCAGAAGTGGGTAGAAAATTTAGGATTGTGGATTCACATTGTAGGTTTATGTTAGCTATTTCCCACATTAATTGCAAGTTGTTTGGTATGGCTAGAATACAGAGAAGGTATGAGGGAATGGCTGCAAAGTCGGGACTAGATTCTGAAAGGCCTTTTACATCATGCTGAACAGCTGAAGAATTTTAGGCAAGGGAGTAATATGATCAGATTTGCTTTTTTTAAAGGATCAGCTGAATGTTTGAAAAATTTGTGCCTTTGTTCATCATTCCTTTCCTTGCCCATTTTCTATTCTGCTGCCTGGCAAATGCAGTCTTTAACCAGGAAGTGGGGTCATTAGTAGTGGGGATGGAGGTGAGGGGATGAATTTGAGAGATGAATAGTAGAATAGAGAGGACCTTGGGACCAGTTAAATATGGAAGCAAGAGAGAGGAAAAAATATAGAATGACTTTATATATACATTTTGTTTTCATGATAGCACTCTGAAGTAGATATCCTTATTTCCATTTTATTGGTGAGAAAACTGAGACTAAGAGAGGTTTTAAACCTGAGGTTACAGTAATTGGTAAGAGGTGGAGCTGGAGTGTGAATCAGATCCATCTGACTCTAAAGCTTATAATTCTTCCATTAGGTAGTTTGTAAAAGTGGTTTAATGGCGTTAGAAGAGGAAGAAGTTTTATAAAGGAGATTGTAGAGGAATATTCCAAGAAGAGGACTAGGAGAGTATAACGCCATGGAAGCCTAAGGGAAGGAGAGTTAAAAGAAGACAACGTTATATGCAGAAGTGAGGGTCTAGTAAGATATATCTGAAAATGTACACTGGACTTGGCAATTAGGATCCGTTTGGTGACTCTAGCAAGAACTACTACAGTATAGTGGTTTGGGTAGGAGCTATACTGAAGGTAATTGAGGAGTGAAGGGGAGGAGAAGAGGCAGCAAATGTATTCTACTTTGGAGAAGTTTATGTGAGAAAGGAAGAAAAAATATGGCAAGTTAGAGAGAAATACAGGACTGAAGGAGTTTGTTTTTTTTTTTTTTCATTTTTAGACCGAGGGATACCTGAGCAGGTTTATAGATTGAAAGGAAATCTCCAAAAGAGAGATGCGTTAAAAATGAGACCCCTGAGAGACAGATGGAAGGGGAGCTTTCAAAGACCACAGATAGAGTGAATGGACTTGAATAAGGATTTCTCATTCTCTGAGACCAAAGAAAAGAAATTTTAGCTAATATATTTTGAGTTCTTACTATATGCCAGGCATATATTCCATACATGTACAGCTCATTAAATCTCATAACAAACCTGTAAAGTAGATCCTATTGTTATTCTCATTTTACAGCTAAGGAAACTGAGGCACAGACAGGTTGGGCATGTTCTCTAGAGTCACACAGCTAGTAAATAAAGTAGCCTGAATTCAAAGTAGTTCCAAGACCCAGAAGTCTGGTTCTGAATTATAGTGCTATTCTGTTTCTCAGTGCTTATTGATTTGAAAATTAGAAACTCAGTAGAAATAAAGTATTTCATGTTTCCATCCTTACTGTCATCTTCTCTGAAATCAAGTAGGACTTATCAAGAGAGAGTACATGGTAGCTTTGAATCTTTAGATTTGAAATTACAATTGGGAAGACCTTAAATGGAGCTAAATGTTAAAGATGACCATATTAGTAAATTTTCCTACCTTTCCTGATAATCGGGCACCATACTCACAGTTTTCCTCATTTTATCCTCACAACAAACCTATGAGGGTTGGTCTTGCAGCTTGTGGGATCTTAGTTCCCAGACCAGGGATTGAACCCCAGGCCCACAGCAGTGAAAGTGCAGTGCAGAGTCTTAACCACCTGGACTGCCAGGGAATTCCCGTGTTGGTCCCTTTTTATCCCTATTTTATGGATGAGGAAACTGACTCAGAAGATGAAGTTTACCCCCAGGTTGGACTGCTAAGTGCTAGAGCCAGGGCCTGAACCAGGTTTCTGTATCAGAGCCAGTGCTCTAACCACCAAACTTCAGCTGCCTCCTTGATGGACTATTCAGATTATATTGGGTTATGACTTATTTTAGAAATGTTTAAAAATATTTGTTATTTTCTCTAAGGCTGGAATGAATTGTAAATGAACAAATTTTAATCCCTAGGCATTAGTAGCATTGCTTTGAGACTATGGGATTCTTTTCAGTATGACCTTTAATTTTTGCTACAGATTCTTTCTTGAAAATGTGTTCTATTTTTCAAATATCTATCCCAAAAGCACTTTGGGAAGAACTTGAGTACCTTCTATGTATGGGTTCTTTTAAAACTGTACACTGTTTAAAATTTGTGCATGAACCTGAGACATTTTCCTACATAATTGATTTTATTAAAGTTTTTCCTTTTTAAAAAAATTTTATTGAAGTTGATTACAATGTTGTGTTAGTTTCAGATTAATAAACGTTTTTAGAATTTTTTTTAATTTGTTTTAAAATTTTTAAATTAAAATTTTTTTGTTTATTAATTTTGTGTTTTTTTACTACATAATTTTTTTACTTGTATGAGAAGAGATGGATTGAGATTCAGAAGTTTCATTTTCATTTTTAAATGTTACTACTTAGTAATTCATTATATTGTATTTCTGGAGAAACTGAATAGTCTTCTGTAGGAAGTTTGAAAGAAAATTGGTAGAAGTCAGAAAGACATACCTGGTGGCGCAGTGGTTGAGAGTCCGCCTGCCAATGCAGGGGACACGGGTTCGTGCCCCAGTCCGGGAGGATCCCACGTGCCGCAGAGCGGCTGGGTCCGTGAGCCATGGCCGCTGAGCCTGCGCATCCGGAGCCTGTGCTCCGCAACGGGAGAGGCCACAACAGTGAGAGGCCCGCGTACCGCAAAAAAAAAAAATGATGAGTCTTTTCATGTTCACTTATTATTCTTACCCATTTCCTTTTTATTATTTGTTGCAAATACTAGTAAAGCAGGTTTTTATTTTTCATTTTTATTATTAATTTTTTATGTTTTAGTGAAAGGAGGCCTTCAGAAGCTTCTGAAATCCAAGCATTATTTTAGAGTATCATTGGGTTTGAGCAGGTTTTTAAGAGAAGGTTTTAAGGTGTGATACTGAGTTCTGTTTCTCTTTCCTTTCTTTACTTGCTTTTGTTTTTATTCAGAGCCAGCAACTGGTGAAAGAAAAAATGGATCTACTGCTGTTGCTGAGGCTGTTACCAGGTAACCAGAGCTGGTTGCTATTTAGAGGAGTTTAATATACAAAGCCACTGGTAATGAGGGGAAGATAATTTATCAAGAGAGGAAAAAAACTTAAAATGAAACTTCAGCATAAAGGGTTTAGCAGTGTGTTGAATGTAACCCTAGGCTTTCTTATTAATACTTTAATAAAGCTTTTGCTATACTTAGAATAAGATATTTAATGGTGTTTCCCTTTCTCCTTTTTGTTCATGTGGGAGTGCCATTTCTTCTTTTTCTGTGGGTGAGATTGAGATTGTTTTTGTTATTGGTGAGGAAACAGGGTTAACGAGATAGCCATAGACCTTTTCCCTTTTACGGTCCAGCGCCACTGCCCCCCCCCCACCGCCACCATAGCCTCAGGCCATTTTCTCTTCTGCCTGCCAAATTAGCTACAGCCTTGAAGTGTTATTTTTGCTTTGTCATGAATGCTGTAATGCTTTGAGGATGAGTATGACCCCATCCTGAGGCTCTGGTGGTAAGCTTTGCCATCTGGTGGCCGTGAGAATAGAATTGTTTCATTGGTTTCTGGTGTGAGTCATCCAGTATGAAAAATACTACCAGCGGTTGTTGAAATATAAGTGAGGATTCTTAAATCAGGCTAGACAGGTACTGTACGTAAGTAAAGCGCAGGCTAGGTGCAAGAGCATAAAATGTTGACGATGATGGCCAGCTGAACGTGTGTCCCATTTAAAAGGGGGGGTTAGCCCTTGCTCATTTCCAGCCGGTCATTACCATGCACACCTACTGCTGCCAAATCTTTAAATTTGTAAAGAGAAATCAGGATTTTTAAAAATAAAATTTCCTGCTTGTCTGTAGACTAAATTTGATCCTTAGTTGGAAGTTTCTGACCCATCTGAATCCTTTGATTTGTACCAAGCTGTGTCTAGAGAGATTGGTTGTTTTCTGAGTTTTTGCATATTTAATCTGAAAGATAAGTACCTTTGAATCCTTATTCAGTTGAAGACTCTTTACTGATAATGTTGAAGAAATCTCTTTGGTTTTAACAGAATTGTGTACCCGACACAACTTGTTATTAGTCTGTACATGTGCTTGCTAAGAGAGAACAGAATATGCTGCTGAAGATTCCTGGATCCTTTGGATGGACTGTAGGGATGGAAAAATAGGGGAAAAACTTGAGGCAGAGGGTTGGATTGGTGGATCATGGAATGAGATTCACTGGTATTGTTGTGAAGCAAATTTTGTATATGAGAATCTAGATTTTAAGAATCTTTGACTATTTACTTTACCATTGGGTTCACCATAAGAAATCATTTAAAGTAAGCTCTGTAGCACGTAGCACAGTTTAAATGATCACTGCTTCCTCTGCATTTAGGTGAAGCAGTACCGCTGTTTTTAAGTGTTGTCTGTAACGGCACTGTTCAGATTACTTGCTGCCATCTTATTTCTCTCTCACTCATTTCATTATTGAAGGTTTGAAGCATATACAAAAGTAAAGAGAATAGTATAATGAACTACCATATATTCATCACCCAGTGTCAAAAATTACCAACTTATGACTAGTCTTGATTCATTTATAAATACTTCCAGCACTCTCCTCTCCACTGGATTATTTTTAAGCTAATTCTAGCATTATATCATTTTATCTGTAAATATTTCAATGCTGTCTCTAAAAGATAAGAATTCTTTACTTTGAACTTAACCACAGTACTACTATCATGCTTTTAAATCTGACATTGATTCCTTAATGTCATCAAATATTTGGTATTCAGATTTTTCAGATTCAGAGAAAGGATTTTATTCTCTCTGTGCCTAAAAGGATAATTTCCAGAGGTACTATTCCTTTCAGAACTAACACAGTATATTGCTTTAATTTGTTTCTTAGTCCCCAGAAGACCATGTCTGCGTTTAGCTGTGTCTGTGAAGCCCCGCAAGAGGATGAGGCTCGAAGTCAGGATTCCCCCTCTGTACCCATCAGGCAAGCATTATTTTCATAGCATCTTTTGGGCTACATTGATTCACAAAATGGTTGGTAGCAAAATCTGGAATATACTGCTACTGTTTTGTGAACTTGAGCTTACTCTTTTATCTGAGGGACTGTGACATATTCTAGGTGGATTTATAAATAAGATGTCAGAAATTTTATTAAATATTTTATAGATATAGATTTTTGTCTTTATCTGCCAGTTCTATCAATTTAAAATGATTCAGTCTTCATAAACTTATGAAAATATATCATTCTGTATTTCTAAGATTATTTCCTTTTACTTAGTTTGAAAATGTTTACTTTTTTAATTAACTTTTATTTATGGCTGCGTCAGGTCTTCTTCGTTGCTGTGCGCGGGCTTTCTCTAGTTGCGGTGAGCGGGGGCTGCTCTTCATTGCTGTGCACACACTTCTCACTGCGGTAGCTTCTCTTGTTGCGGAGCACTGGGCTCTACGCGCGTGGGCTTCAGTAGTTGTGGCTCGTGGACTGTAGAGCACAGGCTCAGTAGCTGTGGTGCACAGGCTTAGTTGCTCTGTGGCATGTAGGATCTTCCCAGACCAGGGCTCGAACCTGTGTCCCCTGCATTGGCAGGCAGATTCTTAACCACTGCGCCACCAGGGAAGTGCCGAAAACATTTACTTTTAACAGACTTTTTATTCTCTTTAATTTCCCATATGGCAAAACTGAGATAGATGTTCAACATCTCAAATTTAAAGTTTGTCAGACTCGATGGAATTAAAAAATTCCCATAATTTCTTTACTCCTTCATCTCTTAGAACAGCTCTGAAGTGGGAAAAAATTTTTTGAATTACAAAGTATTTCTTCTCTATTAGAAAAGTATCTTGTTTGGAATATGTGGTTCTTATATTTAGTATAGCGAAATAAGTAATGGCAATGGAATAAGTTTGTATTATCATTATGAAGTGGAATCTTTTATCTCTAGAAATCAATGATTTTGTAATTAGGGAATATAATAATGTTTTGTCAACAGGTATATTCCTAATAGTGTTATTTGCAACATAATTTATTTTTTTCTTTTTTTGTTGGTTGCACCGTGGCTTGCGGGGTCTTAGTTCCCCAACTAGGGATTGAACCCACGACCTCGGTAATGAGAGTGCAGAGTCCTAACTACGGGACTGCCAGGGAATTCCCTGCAACATAATTTCTGTGTTCCTTACTGATAGAAATATTTAAGAGAAACATGTCAGTGCTTTTATTGGACATTCTGATGATTAAATGTGAACTTGTCGGTATTTTTGGGAATCAGATAGCCCAGATGATATCCTCTGTTGTATCAGGAGGCTTGTTAGGCGAAATGCCACCTTGTTTTATTCCAAAAATGGTATGGTGTTGACCCAGCAATTAGGAAATTAATTGATCGCATCGTATTGCCTTCCTATTTTAAAATAGAGACTTTTTTTTAAAACATATTTATTGGAGTATAATTGCTTTACAATGGTGTGTTAGTTTCTGCTTTATAACAAAGTGAATCAGTTATACATATGTCCCCGTATCTCTTCCCTCTTGCATCTCCCTCCCTCCCACCCTCCCTATCCCACCCCTCTAGGTGGTCACAAAGCACCGAGGTGATCTCCCTGTGCTATGCAGCTGCTTCCCACTAGAGACTGTTTTAAAATAGAGAGACTAGGATGCTGGTGATTTTTGTTCAACCTTGGTAGAACAAGGGCCTGAGAATCCAGCTGTTTTTTGTTGTTGTTGTTTTTTTTAAAATTTATTTATTTTTTATTTTTGGTTGCATTGGGTCTTCGTTGGGGTGCACAGGCTTCTCATTGCAGTGGCTTCTCTAGTTGCAGAGCACAGGCTCTAAGCGCATGGGCTTCAGTATTTGTGGCTCGCGGGCTCTAGAACACTGGCTCAGTAGTTGTGGCGCACGGGCCTAGTTGCTCCGCAGCATGTGGGATCTTCCTGGATCAGGGATTGAACCCGTGTCCCCTGCATTGGTAGGCAGATTTTTAACCACTGTGCCACCAGGGAAGCACTCCAGCTGGTTTTGATTCCAGTTCCTCCGCAGACAGACCTACACTCAAAACAGAATGGTTAGAAGTTTATTAAATATGGAGGTTTTTTCTTCCATGTTTCACTTTGGATTAATTTTACCCAGGCTTTCCCTGCTAAAATTTGCTTTCTTTGCATCAGTTTCTAAATCTGACATATAGTGACCAGAGTAGAATTGTGTAGCTGGAACTAATGAAGAAAGAGAAGTGTGGTCCTTCTTGCAATTATTGAATTTCTTCTCTTTTCTGGTACTGAAGTTTCCTTCTTTATTGTTTCTTGGGAGATTAATATACCACATCTTTATGATAGATGTTTCTTGGAGGGAAGTGACTGTGATTTGAACATCATTTATTTATTTGACTGATGCTAACCCAAGAAAGATAGATACCAAAATTCTGGTATTTGACAGGAATCTGCTGAATATTGCTGATGTTGCAATGAGATACCTTTAGTCTTTAGAGAGAGAGGAGTTCCAATTAACAGTTTGGGAGAAAAAAGCAGCCTAATATTTGTCAATTAAGAATTAAAAAGTCAAAAATAAAACAAAGAAAAAAAGTAAAGCTTTGTTTTAGAAGTAAAACTCTATTCGGAAGTTCTACACTAAATAAATAGCTTCTGAGGTAAAATGTCTAGGCTTATTTAAAGTGCGGGGAACAATGGTAATTGAATTCTTGAAATGGTTAATCAAGTCTTGTCCCTTCTAGCTTTTGGCTCACTTTCATTATTGCTCAGCTGTTGATATGTTAGATGTCTTAAAGATTCAAACATGGGTATTCAGTTCATACTTTGTCTTATGCAACTAATATCAATGAGCATCTGCTGTGTATCTAGCACCGTGCTAAGTAATTTATATGTATGATCACTTATAAACCAGATAGGTGTTATTCGTCTGTCTTCTGGTGATCTTATTCTTACCTATTCTTCACTGGACCATATATCCCCATTCAGTTGAGGTTCCTGACAGAGAAGACACAGGCTCTAACAACCAAATGCATACCAGGCTCTCTTTGGCTAGAACTCTTTTCTAAATCCCACTTTGATCTCCTGTTTTGGTAAACTGAGCTGCACAAGATAGAAACCTCAGAGACTTCTCCTTTTGTCTTTCTTCTCCAAGATCCAGAGCAGAGCAAGCCCCAAAGAGTTCTTCATGCTTCTTTTTTCTGTCTACCCAGGTCAGTTCAGCTTCTAAGGGTGAGAGCTCCTCCCAAGTTGGAGACAGCTTTTTCTGTCTAGATGGCTCCATCTTTCTCTGGCCAAACACAACAGCATGTGACATAGTTTCTAGACCCTTTATCATCCTGGATGTTATCTTCTGGGTATATCTCAGTTTATGCTTTGTAAAATATGATGACCTGAAACATTCCAGATGTTTTTCCATGGTCAGTTCAGAATGGGTTCTTTTTATCTTATTTTGGTTATTATATATTTAACACAACCTAAAAATGCATTAGTATGTTGTTTTTTATAGTACAGTGATGCATTCAACTTATGGTTTACTAAAAAGTTAGAAGTTACGGGCATTTTCTATATGATGAACACAGTTATACAATTAGTTAATCTGAAAGTAGATTTTTGCAGTTAATTGATTGAGAGAACATTCTTTTGTTGAAAGTAAATTTATTAAGCACTTTATTATTTTTTTTTAATTTATTTTTATTTTTTGGCTGTACGCGGGCCTCTCACTGTTGTGGCCTCTCCAGTTGCGGAGCACAGGCTCCGGACGCGCAGGCGCAGCGGCCATGGCTCACGGACCCAGCCGCTCCACGGCATGTGGGATCTTCCCATACCGGGGCACGAACCCGTGTCCCATGCATCGGCAGGCGGACTCTCAACCACTGCGCCACCAGGGAAGCCCTAAGCACTTTATATTAAACCCCGTGTTAAGTGTTTTAAGCGTGGAGATGAATAAGATGTGAATGTCAAGTTTCTGTGTAACCTGCTCACTTGGAGTTAATCTGGGCCTATTTATTCTGATGTATTGTTGAGAGCATTTAAGAAAGCTCCTAGGCACCTCAGGGCTTCATGGTATCTGGTTTGTAGGAGACATGCATCAAATGCTTGTGGGATATATGAATAAATCACTGATAGCCAAATGGGAAGACTAATGAAAAGAAATACCCTGAACTGTGAGGAACCAAGTCATTCTGAAATGGTTAGTTGTAGATAATGTCAATATAGCTAGCAAAGATAGAATCTCACCTACAACTCTTTCCTTTACAGATTGGGTTTCTTTTCCTAAAATTATTAGTCAAGGGGTGTAATGAACAGTATCTAGAATGCTAGGAGTCATTTAAGAAATATTAAAACCATTAATAAAGCCAAATGAGACATCTTGACCTAATTGATCTGTTTTGAAGTAGATCCCTAAGTTGCCTTCAGTGTTTATGACTTCAATAATGGTTTTGCATCCTTTGTTTACCTTATTTTCCTGTGTCAGTTTTCAGAGTTCATAGCTAATGGAGAGAAGAAATTTTATGGCTATTTTACCATCATGGTGGAATAGTCCTGTGCACCGTTCTTTTTTCACAGGAGTGAAATTATGATGAGAAATCTTGTAAGGTCATATACTCGGTCACCTCATTTTCACCCTTCCCCACATATCTCAGAGTGTCAAATTATGGTTCCCCCTTGACACACACACACGCACACACACACACACACTCACACACACTCACACTCACGTATACACTTGCTTACTTGATATGGTTTCTTTTTTTTGACATGGTTTCTTTATGTGCTTGATTTTCAGGGGGAACTTGCTGCATTTTCCAAGTACTCAAGATGAAGAGGAGAAGGGAAAATTAGAAGGTGACCAAAGGACCAGCCAGAGTCAACAGCCTATGAAGCCCAGTAGTCCTATCAAAGACCCTGCTTCTCCTACCTCCCTGGAGATGGCCACACAGGAGCCATCCAGTCCTCAAGGGGAAGCAATGGAGACAGACATGCCAGAAGGCCAGAAAGAAGGACAGAATACCAGTCAGGAAAAATCTAGTGAAGCCTTGATTGAAAGGCCCAGCCAAAATAACGTAGGAATCCAGACCATAGAGCATTCCCTCTGGGTCCCCGAAACTGTTTCAGCAGCAACTCAGACTGTAAAGAATGTGTGTGAACAAGGGACCAGTACAGTGGACCAGAACTCTGGAAAACAAGATGCCACAGTTCAGACTGAGAGGGGGAGTGGAGAGAAACCAGTCAGTGCTCCTGGGGATGATACAGAGTCACTCCATAGCCAGGTGAGAGAACATACAGGGTACCTCAGGGGCCCTGTTTTCAACTATCTGGATTCCCAGAGAATTTAAGTTGTGGTACTTGTACTTAATGATAATTCTTAACAGTTTTATACAAACCAGTGGTTAAAGGATAAAAACAATTCATCCAGGATTGGGATAGGGTAGTGAAAATTATGGGTAGCTATAGCCAATAAGATAATCTTTCAGGGAAATGGAATAGTACTAGAGTTTGTCAAGTAGGTCTTTACTGGAAGAGAAAGCCAGGAATATAGTCTGGGTCCTGTAATACTTTTCTACATTCAGTCTTTCCTTCTGCCATCATTTCTCATCCTCCTTTATAACCATAAGAGCTAATTGCTTGTCCCCCAAGTCTATTTAACCAATGTTCCCAGGAACTGAGAGAGTAGAAAGTAAAGGAGGAAGGAGTAGAAGAAGCATGAAGGATAGTTTATCACAGTATTGTAAACAAAGAACACTAACAGGGAAAGTCCCCAGGTGACCAGGGACTGCAGAAAGAGGCTAGGAATAGACATACTGGGAAGAAAAGGTTTGGGGCTGATGAACGTGAGACTGGAAGAACAGCTTCTTGGGAATAGAGTAGGGAATTGTAGGTACTAGTGAAAATTGAGTGGGTAAGAAGTGGTGGTAGTAATGTACATGCTAACAAGAGGAAGTTCATAAAATTTCATTAGTAATAGTGGTTAAATTGCCTTTTCAGTTGCTCTGGTAGATCATCTTCACTTGGGATCTGCCTAGGAAAGCTTCACTAGTGATGTGCCTCTCATTCGAATGGTCCAAGTTGTTTGTTTTATAAAAATAAAATAATTCCTATTTATTGAACACCTACAGTATATCAGCATTGTGCTCAAGACAACCCATGAGGTTGGTATTATTATTCCCATTTCACAGGTAAAGAAACCAAGCTGAAGAGAGGTTAAGTAACTTGCCCAAGATTTTGCCATCAGTAGGTGGCAGAACTGGAATTTGAACTCAGCATATCTGACTTCAGAATCGGTATTCTTTTCATTATGCTATGTTGCTTTTCTGTTTTTAAATCACAGCTTGTGTAGTCTTGTTCTGTTTATCCATGCCTCTCCAAAAATTCTGTTTATATTAGCCTTTTATAGTAACACAGCCTCTGAGACCTAAGACCTTATCAATTCAGGAAGTTTCAAAATAGCATAGCCTTTTGGATATAGGGGCTGTAGCACATCAGACCCTATTTTGCAGCTGTTTATTTTCGCCCTTAAAGTGTTTGATTCTGCCACATAGTAATTAGGTTTCTCTGCCTTTATGAAAAGAGTTTATCTTAAAGACAGCAATCATGTGGGTGCCACTAGATTGTATTTTCTTTTACTTCTTCATATTCTCCCTCTGTCAAATAGGGAAATAATTTCTGTTCCTGTCTCAACATGATGATAGGAGCCAGTGAGCCAGAGCTCAGGCTTTGGAGTCAGACAGCATCTGGATGTTGTGAAAGTTGAGATAAAGTTTGCAAAGCTCTTAGCACTGGGTCTGACACACAGTAAAAGCTCAATATGTGTTGGCTACTGCTACAACCTATTGATTATTATTGTTTTAACTACTACTACTGCAGCTGTTACCAGCACAACCACCACTTATGCTGTACTACTACTATGTCATACAGAGTGAAATGACATATTTAAGAGCTAGTTGCTCCTGCTAAGGAAAGAAAAGTGCTAAAAAAATACAGATGCAGATTGGGTACAGAGTTTCTGTTGAGAAAGATAAAAAAGTTCTGGAGGTGTATATGGTGATGTTTTCACAATAATGTGAATGTACATAATGCTACAAACTGTTTATTTAAAAATGGTTAAAATGGTAAATTTTATGTTAAGTATATTTTACCGCAATTAAAAAATATAAATGGTGGGTACAGTAACAGAAATTGGGGTTGGTGTGCCATCTTTTGAAGAATGGTTGGAAAATGAGGAACGCTGTATGGAGGTTTTCCAAACATCAGTGCTTTTTTATCCCTTGCAGTCTGGGTAGGACTCAGTTCAGTACTCAGAGAAAAACATAGGCAGCCTACATTTGACATTCCTTAAATTTCCATTTATGTGTCAAGTGGGCCTAGAGCCAGGTTTTCTATGAAGTGAAAGTGTGGTTTTATTTTTATTTTATCTTCCCTTAATCATAACAAGATCCTCAAGCTATTTATCTTTACAGAAACCTCTTTTCAGAAGACTATTTGAAGAGAGTAAGCATAACTTTCTTTTTATCTGCCCTTTTTCCCTTCTCTCCTTTCTTATTCTATCAGACATGTTTATTTAGGTATCTCTCTTGAAGTGATCATTTGTCTGGCTGTTGTAATGGAAGAATACAGGGAGGCTTTTTGGCCTCATTTCAGGGACATATAAAGCGCACTGAAACCTTTTAGACCCCTGTGTGTGCAGGCAGGAAGTCCAGGCTGCCATGGCTCTGATACACCCTGATGACTGACGTATGCCCTGACCATTCATTAACCAGAGTTGTATATACCGAAGTATTTTAAGGAATTAGTTGAATAAGTTTCCACGCATTTTATTTTATTTATATTTATTCACATAATTTTAGTAGATATTTCACCCCTAACATGAAGTTGGAGTGCAAATTATTCAGAGAAATTACTTTAGGTAAATTACTACCACACTATCAGGAAAAAACCAGACTCATTATTGCAGTGGTAAATATAACTCTTTTGAAAGACTTAGATACCTTGACACTGACTGCAGAAAGTAAAATCAGTCTACTATAGGGGAAATAAGGTGGGAGAAAAAAGTGTGCATTTCCTCTCACAATTGCAGAGCCATGGGGTAGAAGCGGAGTGGGGGGCTTGGATATGGATAAATGTGGTCTAGGTGTTATGAGAAAACATGTAGGTAACAGTTGTCATAAAAATGTAGGGTCTTATTTAAAATATATAACTGATTATGGTGCAACTAGATATGAAATCCTAATTTGCTAATGTTCTCTGTTTCTGGACACTAGCTCAACTCTTTAGTTACAATCTCTTATTTGGAATAGATCAAATATTTCATATTTAATTCTAGGAGAAATCAGTGTGTCTTGTTCCAGGTATAAATAAACCGTAGTTTTCACTTACTAATGCAGAAAAAACAGACTGCACTGAGACTAACAGATGTTATTGCTTTATGTAAAGTTCTAAAGAATGCTTTCCTTTTATCTGAAGAGCCTGTTGTAAGTGTAAACTTGAATGCTGATTGACAAGTCGGCAACAAAATCAAAAGGATTACAATCTCAATGTGCTTTTAGGGGGTCAAAGTTTCACTTAAATATCCTAGATATAAGTGCTAGATGTTATGCTTTTACTTTAGGCAGGAATGGGTTTTAGGTGAAACTGATACAGACTTTTCCTAGCCTCTGGCTAGACAGCTGGTCCATCCCTAGTGTTACCTATAGGTGAATAGAAACAAAGCAACGGGAAAATTCCATCACATTAGATTCATGGAACCTCTGAACAGTGCTCATCATGAAGCAGTTGACTTGTGATTCTGACAGTTTGCAGTGAGACTCTCTATTTTTTATCATAGGGAGAGGAAGAGTTTGATATGCCTCAGCCCCCTCATGGCCATGTCTTGCATCGCCACATGAGAACAATTCGTGAGGTTCGCACACTTGTCACTCGTGTCATCACAGATGTGTATTATGTGGACGGAACAGAGGTAGAAAGAAAAGTAACTGAGGTAATGTACACTGTGGGTCTATGTGGCAAATTTTTTTCAATAGAAGAATTACCCTGGCCCTCTACCTGCTCCCCTCTTCCCTATACAACTAGCTACTAACACTGTTTTCTCTAATCCTTTTATGAGAAAGTATAACAACTGGGCTAGAGTTCTGAGTTCTGTCTTTCCCAACTGTGGGTTTGCTGTTTGACCTCTGGTCACTTATTTAACCAATCCCATCATGCACTGTGTATCTATAAAGAACAGATTGATAAATCTCTCATGTGTAAAGATTTTATGTGTTTAAAAAAAATTTTTTTTTTAATTGTAGTTGATTTACACTGTTGTGTCCATCTCTGCTGTACAGCAAAGTTACTCAGTTATACACATAGAGACATGCTTTCTTTTTTATATTCTTTTCCATTATGGTTTATCCCAGGATGTTGAATATAGTTCCCTGTTACGTGTTATTTTTAATCCGTGGAAACTAATGAAGTGTAGAACTCCCTGCTTAGCTGCATGTATTTTCTCATCGTTTCTCACTGTTTTCTCACATGTTACCATTTTTTACTCATTGGTCTTAGTTTCCATTCGTGTGTGGTTATGAACCTGTTAGTAGGCGATGTACCTTTTTTTTTAAAATTATTTAATTTATTTTTTTGGCTGCGTTGGGTCTTTGTTGCTGCGGGGGCTACTCTTCAGTGCGGCGCGTGGGCTTCTCATTGCGGTGGCTTCTCTTGTGATGGAGCACAGGCTCTAGGCGCACGGGCTTCAGTAGTTGCAGCACTCGGGCTCAGTAGTTGTGGTACGTGGGCTCTAGGGCTCGTGGGCTTCAGTAGTTGTGACGCACAGGCTTAGTTGCTCCACGATATGTGGGGTCTTCCCAGACCAGGGCTCGAACCTATGTCCCCTGAATTGGCAGGCAGATTCTTAACCACTGTGCCACCAGGGAAGTCCTGGAGATGAACCTTTATTTCTTAGTAGGATTCATTATGGACTCATTCCCAGTGTCAGCATTAATATTGGTGTTTATTGACTGTTATAGTGTACAACGTTGTATGCTGACTTTGTTTAGATCTAATACTTGCTGAGGTTAGAGAGATTTTCTAGAATTAAAGATCTGTCACTTTTTTCTTGGTATATATGTTAATATCTGGGAACCATTTTAGTAATTGATAAGAGGCATAGCTATTCTATTCCTTAGTCAAGCACTTTTCTTTAATTCTGCCAGCTAGCCATATAGGAGGTTGTGCTCAGGGAGAATTAAACTGGTGTATAGTTTTATTTATTTTTTTTGAAATTTTTAAAATGAATTTATTTATTTATTTGGCTGTGTTGGGTCTTTGTTGTTACGTGCAGGCTTTTCTCTAGTTGCGGCGAGCAGGCTTTCTCTAGTTGCGGTGAGCGGGGCTACTCTTCCTTGCGGTACGCGGACTTCTCATTGCAGTGGCTTCTCTTGTTGTGGTATGCGGGCTCTAGAGTATAGGCTCAGTAGTTGTGGCGCACGGGCTTAGTTGCCCTGCAGCATGTGGGATCTTCCCGGACCAGGGCTCGAACCCGTTTCCGCTGCATTGGCAGGTGGATTCTAAACCACTGTGGCACCTGGGAAGTCCAAAACTGGTATATAGTTTTAAGTGGAACATATTATTGCTATTGTTCATTATTGGGCCATTGTGGCCCTCATGTCAGAAAGGATTTTATATTAGTTTGAGAAATCGTCTTTTTTTTTTTTTTGGCCATGCTGTGCAGCTTGCAGGATCTTAGTTCTCCGACTAGGAATTGAACTTGGGCCCTCAGCAGTGAAAGCATGGAGTCCTAACAACTGGACCGCCAGGGAGTTCCCAATTCTTTATTTATTATACACTAAGTTCCAGAAATAATTCTTTTAAAACGTTGATTTACCTTCAATTTTATGTTTACAAAATTTTTTTCAGTGTTATTACTATTTTGGAAAAATTGTGAGCTTAGCAGCTTTATAGAAAAAATTTGCTTTCATGAAAAGTTTTTGTAACTGTTGTAGTCTACACTGAACTATGTGCCAGGTACTAGTTTTAAGTGTTAAACATATTACTTTATTTAATATTTTTTATGGTGCTTTCTAAAGTATATTTTTGGAAACAGCAGGCCTGCTAGATACTCTGAGAGGGAAAACAAAGTTCCATGGTCATAAATATTAAGTTTGAGAAAACACCTAGTGCTGTAACTGCCCCCTCCCCCACCATGGAGATTCACAGTGCATATTACATTAAAGGGTCTAAGAAGCCCTCCAGTAAAGATATCTATTTTGGGACTTCCCTGGTGGTCCAGTGGGTAAGACTCCGTGCTCCCAATGCAGGGGCCCAGGTTCAATCCCTGGTCGGGGAGCTAGATCCTGCATGCATGCCACAACTATGAGCCCGCATGCTACAACTAAAAGATCCCGCACACCACAACAGAGACTCCACAACTAAGAACCGGCGCAGCCAAAGTAAATGAATAAATATTTTTAAAAATCTATTTTATTGTGTAACACAGCATTTCCTAAATTTATTTGACTATTGAACTTTTTTTTTTTTGCGGTACGTGGGCCTTTCACTGTTGTGGCCTCACCCTTTGTGGAGCACAGGCTCCAGACGCGCAGGCTCAGTGGCCATGGCTTATGGGCCCAGCTGCTCCGCGGCATGTGGGATCTTCCCAGACCGGGGCACGAACCCGTGTCCCCTGCATCAGCAGGCGGACTCTCAACCACTGCGCCACCAGGGAAGCCCAGCATTTTTTAAAGTAATGTGTATTATACACCTATGTTACATAGTTTGGGAAACACTTGCCATAATTAAATAAAATAGTAATAGCAAATAACATTTATTGAGCACTAGCTATATGCCAGGCACTCTTTTTTTTTAATTTTTAAATTTTATTTATTTTTTACACAGCAGTTTCTTATTAGTTATCTATTTTATACATATTAGTGTATACATGTCAATCCCAATCTCCCAATTCATCACACCCCACCACCCCACCACCTTCCTCCCTTGGTGTCCGTACGTTTGTTCTTTACATCTGTGTCTCTATTTCTGCCAGGCACTATTCTAAGGACTTTTACGTGATTTAACTCATTTAATTCTCACAACTAAGCTGTGAGGTGTATATTGTTATTCCCATTTTGCACTCAAGAAACTGACATAGCAAGTTAAAATCACTTGCTTAATGCTACAAAGCTAATAAACAGAGGAACTAGAATTCATCCCAGGCAGTCTAATTCCACAGCCTGCATTCCTAACTACTACATTGTGCTGTCTCTTAAGAGTGAAAGGGATGTGTGTCAAACAGAAGGTGTGTGTAGTAGTTCAGAAGAGGAGGAAACGTGTCTGAAGAGAATTTTGATAAAGCCTTTCTGGGTGAGGGCCAGAAAGTACTTGAGTTGGACACTGAAGCTTTTAGATATTGGGAGATACAGGGAAAGGGTGTTCTATACAGAAAGAAGGCTTGGTGAGCAAAGGCACAGAGGCAGAAAGTAAAGAGCACAGATGTGGGAACAGTACACTTGGTGGGCAGCCCAAAGATGTGTAGAGGTGTGAAGGTGGACAGGTTGACGTCAGAGGATTCTGGGAACTTTCCTTCCCTCATCTCTTGTAGCCTTTGTTTATCATATTTTAAAAATTTTATTCATTTATTTACCAGCAGCTTCTTTTTTGCTGTGTTCCTAGCACTATGGTGGGCACTGAGACTAAGAAGATAAAAAGACAGGGTCTCTATTCTCTTAGGAGCTTATTTACACTTGACATGCAACAAATCCAGAACTTGTGGTTGCTGTAGTAGAGGTATGGAAAGATGTGTTAGAAAGAGGGGCCAGAGCCTGCTAGCTTACCTGAAGGTGACTAAAAGGCCTCACAGAAGATGTAGTGCTCAAAGTGTGGCAGATGAGATCGAAGGGCAGGGGAGAAGGACGCTGCAGGCAGAATGAAAAGGTTTGTAAATATGTAGACAGCATGGCATGCTCAATGAATATTTAGAATGTGACAAGGACGGTAGGGTAGGGAATTGTGAGAGAGGGTGCTCTTGAGGATGGTAGGGGCCCAGAGCATAAGGCTTTGTATATCATAGAAGAGAGTTTAGATTTTTATCTTTTGTGTGATGGAAAGCCTTTAAAGAATTTGGGGGAAAGGGATGACATGCTCAGATTTGCATGTTGGAAAGGTCCGATTGGCAGCAGTGTAACGATTGGAATGGGAGGGGTTAGAGGCATAGTTCAGACAAGAGGCAATGAGTGTCAAAATAGGACAGTGGTAGTGGGGATTGAGAGGAGGGAAATAGATGTAAAAAAATACATATATAGAAGGTGAAATTGATAGACTTTGGTGAATTCCTACGTGTGGGGATTGTGGGAGAGGGAGGAATTATATATGATGCCTGGGCTTTTTGCCTGGGCAGATAGATGGTGGTACCATTTACTGAGAGAATATAAATAGGACACTGGTTTGAGAGAGAAGATCCTTCATGCAGTAAATATTTACTGAGGACCTCTTTTGTGGCAGGCACTGTGCTATTTTGAGGATAAATCCAGGAAAGAAGGTGGTCACTACTCTGTCTTAATGTGGCCTCTGTAGTCTAGTAGGAAGGACGCACAGGAAAAAAATAAGCAAATACATTAAAAAGATCATGAGGCCACCTTGGAGCCTGGGCCCAAGTCATTATAAGAGCAAGGGCTCAACTTTTGAACAGTTGCAAAGGCAGGTGTAGTTAGCTACTGTTCTTTGGGCCTACTCTCCAACTGAGACACAGCCTGGAGTCCCAGCCCTCTAGGCTGGTCTTGCCCCTGCTCATTTGCCGTGTCCAAGAGAAGGAGTTGACTTAAGTTCTGAGCTCTCAACACCTGCTTTAGTCAAGTGGCCTTGGCAGATTATGCTGACTCACATCCAGCTAAAGAAGGCAAGTTGGATGATAGGAGATGGTGACTGGAGAATGGTAAGATTTCTGGAGGTGGTGCAGCTTCTGGTAATGACCCTGGTAGTAGCAGATGGCTGAGGTAGAGTAGAGGAAAAGGTTAATGGTGGTAATTAGATCAGGAAAGATTGTTGCTGGATGGGTCATCTGATGGATGTTAGCCTCGGAAAATGACAGCGGAAGGGAGGCTGTGAACCAGGAGTATAACGTGTTCATGCATGAAGAGTCAGTAATTGATAGAATGTTGGTGAGTAACAATGAGGGAAGGAGAGAGTTTAACAGAATGGCAAATAATGATTTGGTAGGAGCAAGAAGTGGGGAGTTAGAAATGATCTGTTAATGGCAGTGGGGAGCAAGGAGGCCTCTCATCTCCAAACTCTTGAATTGAGGTTTGGTTGAGAAAAACCAGCCCGTGCTACAGAGAGCTGCAGGGGATATGAGTTACACTGGGGAGGTCCAGGATTCATTCATTGAAGGCAAGGAAATGAAGAGAAGATGACAGATTGAGTTTTGGATCGGTTAGACTGCAGGTGTCCCTAGTACATACAAGGGTAAGAGTTTAGTAGGCATTCGCATCCATGAATTTGGAGCTGAGTCATCATTGTATTGTTGGTAGACAGGCCGGAATAAGTCAGGTAAGACTGGCCAGAGAAAGCATGGGAGAGTAAGGAAAGGAATGAGAACAGAGTCCTGGGAAATAGTAATTTAAAAGGAATAGGCAGAGAAAGAGGAACCAAAAAACAAGTGCAAATAGAAGTAGCTAAAGAGGTAGAATGAAAGGAAGAAAAAGTGACTTTATAGATTTTAGAAGAGAAGAGATTTTCAAGAAGGGAGTGGTCAAAAATAATCATTTAATCATCTTATAGCATTATTTAAACATGTGTGCATTGCATACTGTCTCCCAGAGAGACTGTAAACTCTTTGAGGGAAGAGTCTGTCTTATACTTCTCCGTATTTTCTCTGATAATTAGCACAATAAGGCATGAACAGGCTAGAGTAGGAAAGCAAATGTGCAGCACCTGTGCTGTAATTTCTCAATCCTGTGCCCGTAGAGGACATTGCTGATTGGTCCTAGAACCTTTCCTCACTAAACCTGGGAATTAGCCTTAGTGGCTGCTTAAAACTGAGCTCCAGGCAACCACTACCAATCCATCAAAGTAGGCATGTGAGTGAGATAAAGTCAGTTTGATATTCCTGTCCTCTGTAGATACCGGAAATTCATATATTTTGATTATTGCCTTTTTGGTTTTCATTTTGGTAAACAGTGATACCATTATATAGCTATTTTTGCCTATAATTTTTAATTTCCTTGATCACATATTGAAAGGTAATAGAAAATATCTAATTTCAAAAAACATGTAAGGCTACCCACTGCTATAATCATGTACCCAGAAGGGCTCCTAACCACTTCTTCCTCTAACCTACCTACTTCCTTACCTTTCTTCTGTTAGACAGGGAATTACCTGTGTCCTCTGGGTTGGAATCCTTGCTGGGTTCTCAGCAGCCAAAGGTTGTGAACTTGTCCAGTAAAAAGATAATTTAACTTAGCTCAGGATAGAGGTCTCTTTCTTCTGATCTAGTACCACCTTTATTTTATTTTTTACGGAGATATGTATTCCCTGTAGAATGCACAGGTCTTAAGTGTTCAGTTCAGTGACTTTGACAGTTATATGTAATCACTACTCAAAGCAAGATATAGAACATTTCCATTACTCCAGAAAGTTCCCTCCTAATTCCCACCTTTCTGAATTGAAATTTCTTGCCATTTAGGATTTTCCAACCATCACATGAGCATTATGTTATTGTGGCTTTTTTAAGCTCTTGTATCCATTTCTTCCTTGCAGGAGACTGAAGAGCCAGTTGTAGAGTGTCAGGAGTGTGAAACTGAAGTTTCCCCTTCACAGACTGGGGGCTCTTCAGGTGACCTGGGGGATATCAGCTCCTTCTCCTCCAAGGCATCCAGCTTACACCGCACGTCAAGTGGGACAAGTCTCTCAGCCATGCACAGCAGTGGCAGCTCAGGGAGAGGAGCCGGACCACTCAAAGGGAAAACCAGTGGGACAGAACCCGCAGATTTTGCCTTGCCCAGCTCCCGAGGAGGCCCAGGAAAACTGAGGTGCAGACAGGGTCTCCAGAGAGAGAGCCACAGCAGGGGCAGGGTTGCTGACGTTTTAATATCACGGGAAAAGGGGAGTAATGGGAAGTCCCCGCATCCTCCTCCTAGGATAAATCAACTCCTCTTCCTCCCCTTTCGTTCCTCTTCTATTTTGGGTTTGCATGGGAGGTAGGGTGGAGCCCTGTGGGAGGCAGAATTCCTGAGAAACTGTAGAAAACAGGTGAGGGGACTTCGGGAAAGCTGGCACATATTCCTGTCCCCCAGCCCCCATTTTCTGCAGCCTATGAGTGTTTTGGTTGGGAGTACAGAAAGTTTGGGGTAGCAGCCCCAACTTGACACATTCCCTAGCTTTTTGTTTTCCTCTACAGGTATCCAGAGCCTGAAGTACAAGAGAAGGCAGGGCAGAAATGAATGTGCTGTTTTTGAGGGCAGCAGTAGGAAGCTTTGTCAGGAGGGAGTAGACTTGCATAGAAGGATGTCCTTTACTTGTTACCCTGTACTCCTGCTCCCAGCTGATTGGGTGGTGGGTGTGTGGACCAGCTTCCTGCTGCCCTGGAGGCTCAGCACGTGTTGGCCTGGCATGTAGTCTGAGGACCAAGGGGAGACTGTGAAGAAAGGATCCAGTAGCAGGTGCTATCAGACTAACCTGTCTTCATTCTCTAGTCCTAGAAAAGGGGTCAGTCAGACAGGGACGCCAGTGTGTGAGGAGGATGGTGATGCGGGCCTTGGCATCAGACAGGGAGGGAAGGCTCCCGTCACGCCTCGTGGGCGCGGGCGAAGGGGCCGCCCGCCTTCTCGGACCACTGGAACCAGGTACCCGGGTAGTGTGAGATACACTTAGTCTATGACTTGTTCAGAAAAAAAGGGAGTAGAGAGAAGAGAGGGGAGTAGAGAGTATGTGGGGTGTCAGGAGGGAGAAGAGGGGCCCACACTGACCGGGGAGTGGGCAGGGTTCAGAGTGAGGCTGCTGAGACACCAGGCGTCTGCCTGTGATGGGTTAGCAAAGAATGGGCTGGAGACCCATGGACAAAGGAGTGGGAAAATTGGTAGATAAGTACGGCTCTCTGCTTATTCTCACTGCCTTCTCCTTTTTCTTATCTCTCTTTAGGGAAACAGCTGTGCCTGGCCCCTTGGGCATAGAGGACATTTCACCCAGCATGTCGCCAGATGATAAATCCTTCACCCGTATTGTGCCCCGCGTGCCAGACTCCACCAGACGAGCAGACATGGGTGCTGGTGCTTTGCGTCGAAGCGACTCTCCAGAGATTCCTTTCCAGACTGCTGCTGGCCCTTCTGATGGCTTAGATGCCTCCTCTCCAGGGAACAGCTTTGTAGGGCTCCGTGTTGTAGCCAAGTGGTCATCCAATGGCTATTTTTACTCTGGAAAAATCACGCGAGATGTTGGAGCTGGGAAGTATAAATTGCTCTTTGATGATGGGTATGAGTGTGATGTGTTGGGCAAAGACATTCTGCTGTGTGACCCCATCCCACTGGACACAGAAGTGACAGCCCTTTCGGAGGATGAGTATTTCAGTGCAGGTAATAAAAGAGGCAAGACCTCTCTTAACACCTCTCCAATCCTCCAATACCAACAGCGTTCACTGCAGCCTGAGTACTTTTCTGTGTTCTCTAATGTCGTATTTCATTCCTAGCGCTGGTTACTCTCACCCCTGGCTTTTTTGTTCTTCTTTATTGCTTGTTTATTTTTGAATAAACTTCTTATTTTTGAAAAATTTTATATATGCAGAAAAGTTGCAAAGTACAGAGTATTAATAGTATATAGAGTTCCCATGAACCCCTCACGCAGCTTTCCCGTTTCCCTGTTGTTAACATTTTACGTTAGCATGTACGTTTGTCAAAACTAAGAAAACTACCTTGGCTCATTACTATTAACTAAATTCCCAACTTTTTTGGATTTCACCAGCTGTTCCATGTCGTTTTTCTGTCCCAGGATCCAATCCAGGATTACTGTATTGCATCTAGTCCTCATGTGTCTTTTTATTTTCTTTTTTTTAAAAATAAATTTATTTATTTATTTATTTATTTTTGGCTGCGTTGGGTCTTCATTGCTGCACGCGGCCTTTCTCTAGTTGCGATGAGCGGGGACTACTCTTTGTTGCAGTGCGTGGGCTTCTCATTGCAGTGGCTTCTCTTGTTGTGGACCACAGGCTCTAGGTGCGTGGGCTTCAGTAGTAGTGGCACGTGGGCTCAGTAGTTGTGGTTCGCGGGCCCTAGAGCGCAGGCTCAGTAGTTGTGGCTTGCGGGCTCTAGAACACAGGCTCAGTAGTTGTGGCACATGGGTTTAGTTGCTCCACAGCATGTGGGATCTTCCCGGACCAGGGCTGGAACCCGTGTACCCTGCATTGGCAGGTGGATTCTTAGCCACTGTGCCACCAGAGAAGCCCCCTCATGTGTCTTTTGTTCTCTGATCTGTAACAATTTCTGAATCTTTTCTTGTTTTTCATGACCTTGACGGTTTTGAGGAGTACTGGTCAGGTGTTTTTTGAATGTCCTTCAGTTTGGGTTTGTCTCATGTTTTCTCTAGATTGGCGTTATGGGTTTTTGAAAGGAATGCTGCAGAAGTGAAGTGTCTTTCTCAACACATTGTATGTGGGAGGGCAGTATGTGACATCCAAAGGGCATCTCTGCTGATATTAACCTTCATCATTGGTGAAGGTGGTGGTTGCCAAGTTTCTCCATTGTAAATTTAGTGTTTTTCCCTTTCCATTTTGTATTCTTTCACCACTGACTTGTAAAGTTACTGCCTTTCTTGATGGGAACCTTAGGTAGCTGAATGTCGCAAATATATTGAGATATTTTTGCTTAGGAGGAGGTTGTTAGTGCTGTGTTTGTGTGTCTGCACACCCACCACTTACTCTCTGGTTTGGAAAAATGGTGCCTTTTTTTTTTTTTTTTTTTTTAAACCGGTACAGTTCCCTGTACCGGTGATGGTGAGAGATTTCTGTCTGTTATGACTGTTTCATGTGCCCATTCTTTGAATATATTGCCTCTTTTCTGTGAAGTAATTTGGGAATACATGTTTGCATTGAGTTTGTCATTTAAAAACATCCTTTTTCTGGGGGATTTTTCAGAACAAGGATTGGTATATAATGGGCAAAAATGCCTCTATTGAAGTCTCTTCAGACTTTCTCGTGCTTTGGACTCCTGAGTAGTTGCTCTTTGCCCCTTTATTTCATTGTTATATGGGCCACTTCACCTTCTAGTTCTGGATAACACTTAGCTCCATGTAGCATCAGTTAGTAGCACATGGATTGAGATCTTTTATGACCTGTGACTTACATAGTTTGTATCAAATGCATTTGTTCCTCTTTCTGGTGTAAAGCCTCTCTTGGAGGTCCACATTAGGCCCTCTTAAGAGAGAGGCAGTTCTCTATCCTGAGTGAATTATGGCATACAGGGGAGGGAATTCTGTGTCCCATTTATTGAGGCTGTCTGCTAATGTTAACACTAGACAGCTTCTAGTTCTAGTAGCTCGTCATTAGTGTGAAGTGTATTGTTGGCCTTGGGCTTCTTTGTGCTCTTGAGGGGTCTTTTTGATTTAGAGATTTAAGCCAGGAGATGAACAAGCAAAGGGGAAAGAGAGTGATTCTGTGGCATAGGTGAGGGAGAGAACCAAGGCCTGCTTTCTCCTCTATCATTTTTTCCCCCTTGGTGCATGCTCTGGGTTTCTTTAGCCCTTCATTTAAGCACAGGCTAATGGGAGAGAACAAATGAACCCTTCTGTTCATAGGAATGAAAAAGTATTCACATTAGTGCCCTGTTTTTATATCATATGTGTGTTGCATTTATGTTTATATTTATATATGTATCTTTTTTATAGGATTGGAAATGGGTCTTGCCCAAGATCACACAGCTTGGTGGTAGCAGAATTAGGCCTAGGCTCAGGTCTCCTGAATTCTAGCCCAGTTTCCTTTTATACCCCACATCGTGTTCCTTCTAATCTAAAGGCCTTATCTTGAGGTTCTGAATCAGAACAAGAGCAGAAAAGTAGATAATAAGGAGGGAAGATTAGGGAGGAGAGGCAGGATTTATTTTTTTCCTTTCTCTGGTCTATATCTCTATTTTGATTTTGCTACACAGACACATGCTTTCTCTCTTTGAATGATGTCATCTTTCATCTACAACTTAACTCAAGAATTATCACCCAGCCTCCAAAGAAACCAAGAAGGAAAGGTTTAGTAAAGTTGTAATGGGACTGTTTAACAAACCACATGCCGTTTCACTTCAAGAACCATTTGAACCGCTAACAACCCACAAAGGCTGGCTTTAGGAAGCTTTATTTTATAACTAAAGGGCTCCTTCTGCTGAGAAGCTTCACGGTCCAGTCCCTGGGTGGTGTCTACATGTACCCTAAGTGGTGCGGTGTCTGGGATTGACAGCCAGGGTTCTGTTCAGCCCTAACTGCAGTCCTCTGTTGTACCTCCTCTAACTCCCTGACTCAGCCCTGCTCTGAGTGGATGCTGAACAGCCTAAACAGCAAGCTGCTTTTATGTTTTTCCTACCCAGGAGTGGTGAAAGGGCATAGGAAGGAGTCTGGAGAGCTGTACTACAGCATTGAAAAAGAAGGCCAAAGGAAGTGGTATAAGCGAATGGCTGTCATCTTGTCCTTGGAGCAAGGAAACAGACTGAGAGAGCAGTACGGCCTAGGCCCATATGAGGCAGTGACGCCCCTCACCAAGGCAGCAGATATCAGCTTAGGTAAGACCTCTGCTTCCTGAACAGCTAACTGCCTCTGGACCCTGGCCTGCTTGTGGTAGGAGGAGTGGTTTTTAGAGCAATCAGTAATGCTTCCCTGAATCTTATCATTCCTTGGTCGTTTATGAGATGGTAATGAGCCAGTTTTTTTGGAGCCACTTCATAGCTCTGTTTTCTCGCCAAGACCAAATAGTAAGTCCTCAGATTTTTTTTGGCCTCCCCAGTTCTATAAGGGACCCAGCACATTTTAGTCATGGCAGAGACTGAAACAGAAAATATGGTGGCCTTAAAAGAGGCTTCCTGCCCCCATGGGAGGTGGGGGAAAGGGTGTGGCGGTCTCTGAATCAGGCTGTGCCCAGCTTCTTGGCGTTCAGGGCCTCAGACCATGGGAGTTGACTCACCTGCGGCTTATCCTCCCATAGACAATTTGGTGGAAGGGAAACGGAAGCGGCGAAGTAACATCAGCTCCCCTGCCACCCCCACTGCCTCCAGCAGCAGCAGTACAACCCCTACCCGAAAGATCACAGAAAGCCCTCGTGCCTCCACCGGAGTTCCCTCAGGCAAAAGAAAACTTACCACTTCTGAGGAGGAACGGTCCCCTGCCAAGCGAGGCCGGAAATCTGCCACTGTGAAACCTGGTGAGTGCTCCCTTTTGCCTCATTCTCCCTCAGACCACAGCAAATGCAGGGTCAGCTGCTGGAGAGACGGAGCCTGATACACGCAATGGCTCCTCCGTCCCAGTTACACAGCTGGAGTCCTGCACAAACCTCCATCTCCCAGCAGAGTCCAGTTGGGTAGATAGGAAGCCGGGTCTTGATTGGCAACATCCGCTGAACCCTGTGTTGGTTCTAGGAGGGAGAGGAAATGTAATTCATTTGAGCAGATTCAAAATAGGTGAAATTTTTCTTAGACCTCTTCCTTTTCCTGGCACCATTTCCGTCCAGAAGCTCTGCTCCCCTCTCCCTTGTGCTCAGGGCCCTTTGGCTTTCCCGGATGTCCTATTGAAAGCCAGTACCTTGGCTTGTATCTCCCCTCTCCCTACCTACCCCCAAATAACCCCTTTCTAGTCCCTCAAGTCATATTAATAGAGGAGTTCAATCCATTTATTGTTTACTGGGTCTCTGCTGTGACCCAGGCCCAGCCACTGTGGCTTCTGGAGACACAGAGGTAAAGTCCTCAGAGTCTGCCCCAAGGGCGCTTTCTGAGTCTCGCAAGCTGAGGAAGTTCATTGGTTGTTACATCGTCCTGGCACCAGAGCTGCTTTTGTTTCCTGTGTATTTGAGTTGTGTCATCTCCATATCTATCTAACACCTCTGCTGTGTTTCAGGGTATGTGAGGCATGGAATTAAGTGCGTCATACATACTACCTCATATAATCCCTATGAGGTATAGGTGCTAGAATTCACTTTATAGTTGAAGAATCTGAGGCACAGAAAAGTTGGCTAACTTTCCCAAGGTGACACAGTAATCCAGAATTCAGACTCAGGCAGTCTGATTTTGAAGCCCAGGCTTATACATGCTACATCAGACTGTTCTCTTGCTGCTGGTTTTATTTTAGGGAGGCATGACCTGTCTGTCATCTTAGCCTCCTAATGAGCCTACGATTCAGCTTCTCCAAGTCAGGTATTTGTTTTCTTCTCGAGGATTTATTGGGGCACTCCAAGCATGGGTGTTCTGGACTGGCTGATTCACTTACCTACTCCCAGGTGTTGAAAACTGGGGCAGTTGAAGCAGGCTGTTTTGATATTGTTCCATCAACACGTAAAAACACTTTATTACAAAGTTCTGTGCACTGTTCTGGTGAGGGTCAGGGATAGGGTGGGAGTATCTGCTGGGGACATTTCTTGGTGAACCCACTTTTTCAAAGGCTGCTTCAAGATATCACATATCCTGGGGAAATCAGGGCACTGGGCAGAGGAAGTGGGCTGAAGATTTCCAAACATTTTTCACTTTTACTTTATCTTTGTATTAGAATCACCTTTTCTGCAGATGACCTCAGAAGTTTTTGGTTTGTTTGTATAAAAACAATACTAGTTGATTTTCACTTATGAAAATAATGTATACATTGTCATGACTGTAAAACTTAAATACATAGAACTACTCTGCACTGCAAACTTGTTCCTAGGTTGTTGGCCATAGGATTGGTCTTTGGTTTATAGCTCAAAAAAGTTCATCAGGACACTGCCTGCACATCCCATCGTGCCCAGGAATGGTCTGTACCCTGTGCCTCTGTCCTTCCCAGGTGCAGTGGGGGCAGGAGAGTTTGTGAGCCCCTGTGAGAGTGGAGACAACATGGGTGAACCCTCTGCCCTGGAAGAGCAGAGAGGGCCTCTGCCCCTCAACAAGACCTTGTTTCTGGGCTATGCCTTTCTCCTCACCATGGCCACAACAAGTGACAAGTTGGCTAGCCGCTCCAAATTGCCAGATGGTCCTACAGGAAGCAGTGAGGAAGAGGAGGGTAAGACCCTAAGAAGCCCTGAGGGCTCTAACATGTGTATTTCCGTCCTTTCCATTCACTTTATGAACCATCTGTAGAGGAGGAAGAGCAAGTGGCAACTGGAATCACGGTCAGGGAAAATTAATTTAACCCTGCTTCTTGGTTTATAGACTATTCTCACAGAATTCCTTTTAGTGATCAGTTCCTCAAAACAATCCTGTGAGGCAGACGGGAGATAGATGTTACATTTTATAGACGCGGAAACAAGCTTGGAGAGGTCGAATAATTGCTTTTTATCCACGATAATGGTAAACTTGGGACTTAGAACCCAACGTTCACTTTACCTACTACAATCAAATCATCCATGTCAGTCAGGTTTCTGAATGCCCTGCCATCCTTCCCATTTGTGTTCTAGGGGCTAGAGTGAAGTTTATTCTCTTGAGGTCTGTGTGCAAGACTGGGAATGTGAGGTACCCAGTGTCCCAGGGTGATGTCAGAGAAAGAGCCTCTAAGCCTTTTCAACTCTTGTGTTTCAACCTTAAACTAAACCTACACATTTCTATGTTGTCTGTTACTCAGGGTTTGAGTAGACTGCAATGGGGAGAGGTAGAAATTATTTGACATGTCTAAAGAGTGTGTGATCTAGGAGAGAAAACTGGGCAGGTACAAATATACATTGCAATATAAGTGACTGACAGCAGTGCAGTACCCAAATGTGTCTGCAAAGACTAACAGTCCAAATGGAATGATGTTCTACAAGTTAGAGTTCTGACTAATACTGAGTCTTGCAAGAGGGAATCGAATCAGGGAACATTGTTATCAGAAAATAGCACCAACTGCAGATCTGTGATGGTTGGCGCTTCAGGTATGTGGATGATTTTCTTTTAAATTTATTTATTTTATTATTTATTTTACTTTTGGCTGTGTTGGGTCTTCATGGCTGCACGCGGGCTTTTCTCAAGTTGGGGAGAGGGGGCCACTCTTTGCGGTGCACGGGCTTCTCATTGTGGTGGCTTCTCTTGTTGCGGGGCACAGGCTCTAGGCGCACGGGCTCAGTATTTGTGGCTCGCGGGCTCTAGAGTGCAGGCTCAGTAGTGGTGGCACATGGGCTCAGTTGCTCCGCGGCATGTGGGAATCTTCCCGGACCAGGGCTCAAACCCGTGTCCCCTGCATTGGCAGGCGGATTCTTAACCACTGCACCACCAGGGAAGCCCCTGATTTTCTTAATTAACCAAAGCTATATCTCACCAGATACAGCTATGTGGAGATCTGTTCAGGGACGTGGGAAGGGTGGTCAGGGAGTTGCAATTGAGGTTTATACTATCTGGAAGGTGCACAAACAGTCGTGAGTATTGAGGCTTTAGGGTGTGGGAGCAGGTGTAGAGTGGGGGGGTTTCAAGATTAAGTGTGGATCAGGCCTGGTTTGTCAGACAATTCAGATAGGTACAGTGGGAAATGAGGCGTGTGAGGAGTTTCCTAGCCAAGAATGTAGTTTGACTTTGATCATAAGGGATTGGGAGTCCCTTGAGGTTTCTGTGAAGAGGTGTCATGGTATCAAAACAGTGTTCGTGGTCTGGTTTTGCTTTCACAATATTGATGGACTCTAGTCTTTATTCTTCAGCACACTCCTAGCCCTTTCCTAGACCAGGACTTCACAAAGCAGCTCTATAGATGTTTTATTTGTTGATTAGTACAGCATGCCTAAGAAAGCTGGCTTTGGTATGAGATGCAAACTGTCAAATTTCTTCAAAATCTGTGAGCCTGTGTGAGATTTAATAAACCTGAGAATTCCCTCCATTCCCCTTTGCAGATATATCACGTTTTTAATCCCATTCTTGTAACCATGTGTGAGGGGAGGTAGGTTTTGTCTAAATGAGGAGGAATTTGGACAGTTTTTTAAAGGGATCTCCATGTTTCTTATAGAAAGTGTGGTTATGGTGAATATGTCTGCTTTATGTTGCTCCTTCATCCTTAGACATTGCCCCTTTGATATTTTTGGTATATGAGAATGTTTAAAGGTTCGTCTATCTCAAGAAGCCCGAGACGTTTGTATTAGAATGGTCCTCCACAGAATTACAGTTTTTAAGAAACTATGTGGTATATCTTCCAGATAAATGGGAATCTCTTTTATTTATATCGGGAGCTCAGTAAAATATTTGAATCAGTCTTGTGAGACATACTTAGTAACGAGTTAAGAATATGGCACCTAGTCTCGTTGGGTGGCACACCATCAGGGACCCATCAGCCACAGGGATGGACTCCAGAGTTAGGTTTTAGTACCTTCATCCTTGATTTAGATGATGGAATTAAAAACCTGTTCATTTTAGCCTCTGGTTGGCAGGGCCATTCATGAAGTCAAAAGTAGAAAAAATTAAATCCAAACTAACTGAGAAAAATTAGAGAAAGGGACTGCCTAGACAGGGTAATATTTGATTACACAAATGCAGGAAATATAGATGGGGATTAAAATCTAAACAGGTTGGGACTAGAAACGGTCCTGGATTAAGTTAGACATAAAATAGAAGTCTTGAGACAAATAAAGAGCTGTGCGGGGCCTTGGCAGTGACTCAGCAGCAGAGTGCTGGTACTGAAAATTGTGGCATGATATATTGATATGGGTCGAGGATGCCACGGCAAAACAGAAATAGTCTTGCTGTATTCTGAGTTTCTTATAACCCTTTGGAGTTTCCAGTTTCATTTTGAGTTTTCATTTTCAAGAAAAGAGCAATAAAAGTGAATAGGCTGGCCAGTCAGACCTAAACAGAGGCCTGAGTTTGGGGCATCAACACTGCCTGAGGAGCCCCAGCAGCAGGGACGGCACCAGAGAGCAGGGGGCTGGGCAGCCTCCTCAGGGGGTCTGCTCCAGCAGGTTTTACTACGGGTATGAGGGGGAAGGGAGTGGTCTTGGCACTGAACTTTTAAACATTTGGTTGGTTTTTTTTATTGGTGATAAGTTCAATAGAGCTTAATTTCTACAATTTCCTAATTAAATAAAATATATTTTTAATGTGTTATTTATATAAGAGGAGCAGATGACGAGAAAACAAGCTCAAATTAGATATTGGTCAAAAGAAGCAATTTCTAATTGCCTAGGGTCATTATAGCTTCAGCCTCATGTCTCATAACTTCTACTTCTACTTCACCCTCAAGATTATAGAGCAGGGCTTCCCTGGTGGCGCAGTGGTTGAGAGTCCGCCTGCCGATGCAGGGGACATGGGTTCGTGCCCCGGTCCGGGAAGATCCCACATGCCACGGAGTGGCTGGGCCTGTGAGCCATGGCCGCTGAGCCTGCATGTCCGGAGCCTGTGCTCCGCAACGGGAGAGGCCACAACAGTGAGGCCCGCGTACCACAAAAAAAAAAAAAAAAAAAAGACTATAGCGCAGTCATTGATGTTCAGTGTCCTGAGGTACTTCAAGACCATCAAAGGGAGATAGTTTTCAATAAAAGGTTGAATCAGGATTTTCTGGCTAAACTTCACTTTAATTAGTTAAATTTTAGAAACCCTGTTTTCTTTGAGCATTTTGGTTTATCAAAGATTTAGTGTATAAGGGGGTAAAATGCTGATGAAGGGCAAATTTGAAGGCTTTATTATAAAAAGTGCTAATCAGTCATTCTTCATCTCCAGAGAAGGCAGAATTAGAGGAAATAGGGTTAGTTTGCAGAAGGAGAGATTTAGGGTAGACATAAGGAGGAACTTCCTGATGGTAAGGGTTACTCAAGTTGGAGTACAGCACTGTGGGAAGTGGGTGCGTGTCCATCCCTGTGCACAGTCCCATGACTCATTCTTAGTATAGAAACCTTTGATGTTTTCAGGTGTAGGACCTGCCTCCATTTCTCATCTTTCCCCACCCCTCCTGCTCTTTCCCTTCTTTTGGCAGCATTTTATAGGCCTCAAGACAGATCTCTTTCTGACCCATGGGGAAGCCCTTCACCTGCATCTTTGGGATACAGTGCTGTGGAGATAGCTGGGGAGTAGAAAAGGGGGCAGTAAGAAGCAGGCATAAAGTAGCAAATAAAAAAACAGCTGGTAGTAACTATTATCTTCGTTATGTCTCTTTAATAGAATTTTTAGAAATTCCTCCTTTCAACAAGCAATACACAGAATCCCAGCTTCGAGCAGGAGCTGGCTATATTCTCGAAGACTTCAATGAAGCCCAGGTGAGGAGTTTCTTTGTGTAGATTCCCAAAGGGGCAGTGATGAGAAGAGTCCACTTGCTGTACCGAGAAGAAGGCTGATAGGGGCCGGGGACGATGGATACAGTTGCTAGAGATTTCAGGAACTGGGAAACTGCCAAAACATTGTCGCATGAGACAGAATTTTTACTGTGTACAAGGAAGAGAAGTTAGAACCTTGGGTTACTTAATAGCTGTGGTTCTGTTGCTGGGACAAAAGCAGATTAAAATTGGTGTTTAATAGCAATCCCTGTTGCAGTGTTGGCTAAATACTTGGGGTTTGGTTGTCCCTTGAGGATTTAAGCCCCCAGAAAGCTGCAGGTGAGGCAGGGGGATTATCTAGGGAAGCTACTTGGGCTTTTTAGTGAGAGAACAGGCCTTGAGCAGAAGGACAGACTCAGTCACATTTTGGATAGTATATGGAAGTGTTCAGATCTGTTCCCTATGACTCATTAAGGCTACTATTCAGGGGCTTTCCCTAGAAGTCACTAGACCCATGGGTGCCGTTCCTTTTCTTCCAGTGTAATACAGCCTACCAGTGTCTCCTAATTGCGGATCAGCATTGTCGAACCCGGAAGTACTTCCTGTGCCTTGCCAGTGGGATTCCTTGTGTGTCTCATGTCTGGGTCCATGATAGTTGCCATGCCAACCAGCTCCAGAATTACCGCAATTATCTGCTGCCAGCTGGGTACAGCCTCGAGGAGCAAAAAATTCTGGATTGGTGAGTAGCTGAGAGCCCATCTAGAACGGCAGACAGGAAGACAGCAAGCTTCCAGAGGGGGAGAATCTAGGAGAGTAAATATTTCTAGAAACTAGAATGATCATAGGATAAATTACAGAATTTCAGTGGGTTTGAGATTATTTTAGCAGTTCATCTAGTTTATTATCCTAGAGTATATTGGTTAGGGACCTTTTGAAAATGTGTGAGATTTTCATGTAGATTCAATATTCTCAACTTGTTTTAAGCAACACGTTTAAAAATACAGGCTCAGGAGCATGATTTGGCTTAAACTTGGCCTCAGGATAAACATGGAAATCAGAAGGGGTAGATGAGAAGGTCAGGATCCCAGAAGATACACATCATTCAGAGAAGGAGGGAAGGGGCGGGGGGTGATACCCTAACGCAGGGCTATTGAAAGCAGTCAGCTGTACCTGCGTCCCTTTGCAGAAAGGCTGTCATTGGATATTATCTGTTGTGCTGTTTCTCTGACTCCTTCGTAGGCAACCCCGTGAAAACCCTTTCCAGAATCTGAAGGTACTCTTGGTATCAGACCAACAGCAGAACTTCCTGGAGCTCTGGTCTGAGATCCTCATGACTGGGGGGGCAGCCTCTGTGAAGCAGCACCATTCAAGTGCCCATAACAAAGGTACCTGAAAAGTTTGTGTGTGTTGTCGTTGCTCCAAGGATGTCCATGACCCGTAGCACTTAGGCCTTGTGGTCTAAGTCTCAGTCTTGATAGGCTGACCCTTACCCGTGTTTCTAAGAGAAGAAAAGTACCACCTTCAAGAGGTGAGCCAACATGAGTGACGCACCGGGCTGTTTATGCTTCTCCTGGTGTCCACTGGTATACCTGCTAAACTCAAGGCCAGCACATAGTGATTGTGACTTTTCACTTTTGGTTGTGATCACTGGCACTGTGTTTGACATGAAGGGCTTTAGTTTGGGCAGAGCGGGATATACTGGTGAGAAGGCTCATCTGTCTTTTAACTGGAGGACTAAATTGAGTCTCCTTTCCTCACTCACCTTCCCCTGCTTCCTGCAGATATTGCTTTAGGGGTATTTGATGTGGTGGTGACGGACCCCTCGTGCCCAGCCTCGGTGCTGAAGTGTGCTGAAGCATTGCAGCTGCCTGTGGTGTCACAAGAGTGGGTGATCCAGTGCCTCATTGTTGGGCAGAGAATTGGATTCAAGCAGCATCCAAAATATAAACACGATTATGTTTCTCACTAAGGATACTCGGTCTTATCGGTTTTATTCCCTGGTGTTGTGGAGACTGTGTTTTAACCAGGTTTTAAATGTGTCTTGTGTGTAACCGGATTCCTTGCATGGATCTTGTATATACTTTTATTTGCTGGACTTTTATGATAAAATAAATGTTGAATCTCTGGTTGTAGTAACTGGGATTTCTTCATCCATTTCTTTGAGCTTAATCTCAACAAATAGCAAGACAAACATAGTACCTTCTCTGCAGTTTTCAATGGGCTTGTTCACTGTAGAAGGAGAGCTAGCCAAGGAAAATAACAGGGAGTGAATTTTTTTTAAAGTTTTCTGTGGTATCATTGTCTGTCAAAAGATTAACCTGGGCTGTCTAAAATTCAGCACTTTCAAAAACCTGATTTTACAATAGGCCCAGATTTATAGTTGTGGCAGAAGTTGAGTGGAATTGGGCACAGCTCTTAGTTTTCTGTCAATGAAAAAAAAAATCTCTCTTTAGAGTTGAGCTCACTAACAGCTGACCTGTGGGTACTGTACTCTCAGCCAAAAGGGTAAAGGACCAATTGTTGTGAATGGGTGGTGACTATAAACAACGACTTGCTGCAAGGATATAAACATGAGAAACAGTGATAACACTTGGAAATGTTTGTTAGAAGCTCTAGCCAGAGGTCCAAAATTTTATTACGGTTACTGTTACAGTTGCTGGAAGCTGTTCCTTCTGTACTCCTAGCATCATCCCTGTTGATGTCCTCTCATTCTCTAAAGTGGGCTTAAATATCTTTTTTTTCTTCCAGATAGTAAATATTTTAGGCTTTTTTGGCCATTTGGTGTGCCACAACTACTTACCTTTGCTACGACAGCATGAAAGCAACTGTAGACAATAGGTAAGCAAATGAGTGTGACTGTGTCCCAATAAAACTTTATTTTACAAAAACAGGTGGCTGGCCATAGTTTGCTAACCTCTGCTCCAGAGGAAGCAGTGGAAGGGGTCATCTTTAGCTGGCAATTACAGGGAATAAGGGTGTGTAGTATGTGGTGGAAGATGTAGAGATGAGGACCAGATTGAGTGGCTACACACTGAGGCCAGAATGCTGCATTCTTTTTCAGTTTGGAGGGGGTTATTCAATGAATATTTCGGTTCACACTGATATGAAGATTGTTATCAGTGATGGTTGAGCCAGATTACTCCTGTGGTCCTTCTAAGTGGGATAATTAGACCTGCATCTTTCACTATTTGAAATCTAACAATTTTTTTTCTTAAGGACCTTTTTTCTTTGTTAAAAAATACTTTGAATACATTGTCAATAGCCAGAATTATTACCCTCTTACCAATCTGAAATAATTGGAAGTTACTGGTAAAATTCTTCAGAGTCACAGTTTTGAAGATCCTTAAGGATAGGAGATGCTCAGTTTTAATTTCTGAAGGAGGAAAGGAGGTCTGTGGGGTGTGGGGAAGCCTGTCTTACCTGGTGCCTTTCTTGCTCACTGGTAACAGCCAGAATTTGACTTATTAATAAATGTAATTCCTTTTTCACATGAGCCATTTAACATTCTGATCTGTATAGCTTACTGCTGTGTCTCTCCCAGTCTGAACAGTACCTAGGCATATAGGTGCTCAGTAAATGAACATATCCGACAAATGTTCTCAATGTAACAGATCCTGCATGGTCAGCAGAGGGAGGGCTGACGCCACAAGTCCTCCTTGGTGGATGGGTTAAGAACTCCCCTAAGGTGGGGCAGGTGCCCCTTCCACATGGGAAGGAGGGGGGAGGATTTGTATCCATGGATGTTCAATAACTGCTTCTAGGAGAAAAGGTAGAGCTTTTCCAGTAGCTGCAGACATACAGTGTCTGGCCAGAGAATGGGATGTTTGTTTTGAATCTTCTGTTACAACGCAGGGGATTGACTTACTTAGTTTGTGGACCAGAAATTCTCACATCCCGAAACTGCAAAAGAAAAAAAAGAGTTGCATCAAAATATCATGCTTTCCCAAGATTTTCTTCAAAGAAATATGAATCAGGGCAACCTGTGATCTAGATAATCTCATCTTAAAATTCTTCTTGCTAATAAAATCACTTAGGAGAAATCTGCTTGACATTTCAGAGAGAGAAAGCAGAATAATAAATTGCTTTTTTGAATGGGACAGACCTCTGAGAGAAGACACCTACCACTGAGTCTCACTATTAGATTTTTAAAAAGTTTGGAGTTAGAAGGAGCAGTCCCCTCCTTTCAGAGGCAAAAAGCTGGGGGGCAGGGAGGCTGGGGTGGGGGATGCTAAGGCTGCACAGCTGGTTCGCGTCACGCTAGGGACTGACGCCCTGCCTCAGCGCCAGGAGTGTTGGTTCTTTACTCTGATGACTTTGACTGCAAAATAATCTTCACTGATGATCAGACACAGCCCTTTCTCTTGCTGAGCCTTACTTTGCTTGTTTATAAAAGGAGGGTATTTGGACTAGATGATGGCTAAAGTCTCCTTCCAGCTCTGGAATTCTACAACTTGTTACAAAGCCACATACACACAGTCCACTGAGTGCCCCAAAGGCAGTTGTTCCTACCTGCCCAGGGTGCCACCAGCCTGGGTGTAATATTTGTTATAATCTAGTCTTAACAGTAGTTGAGCCAAGTCCGAGTTGATCTGATGATTGCGAACACTGGAGAGAATCTTGAATAGGAGTGAAGACTGGCGGCTAAAACCCTGCAGAGAGAAGGACTCAAGCTGTCATTCCTCTTAGACTTACCAGCTATCCATGTGGAGTGAAGGAGCAGGGGAGATTCCTTGGAAAAGTCTTGCTGAAAATTCCACAGTACCAACTGGCCTTCCCCATTCCCATTTCTGTTAGCTCCTAAAATGACTTCTTCATACCGAGTCCATAGAATGCATGACTTCCTATGAAAGTACTCTCATACTCAGTAGGAATTTAGCAGCCAGCTTCAAATTAATATATTCTGCTGTGTACTGGGGTTGGGGAGAGCCTGTGTTTCCGTTACAGGCAGATAATTATAATCTCAGTGAAACAGAGGGTTAGTTCAAGGAAGTAAGGAGGTTGGATGTTAGAAAGTAAGAACAAAGCCAGTGCATATCTGGTGGGCTGAATAAACTATTCAGGGCTGAACTATATTTGAACGCTCAGGCAGCACATAATTATCTGCTTTAAAAACTGATACCAACATTTTTTATCTTATTATTTCTGTGTGTATGTATTGGGGAAATGTTTTAACTGACTCAGAGGAAAAGATCACGATTTCCCATCCACAAAGCCACCTCTGTCCTTTGGACAGGGCTGCTTACTTTCAGTGGCCAGGCTGACTTACCTTCACCAGGATGCTCAGCTGGGCGGCCCCACGTTCATCCAGTGGGCCCAGATTCTGACTGACCAGCGAGCAAAAGCTGTGGCAGAGATCTAAGATTTCATTCAGGCAGTGAAACACCTAGCCAGGAAACACAGTTGACGTTAGGAGAAAAAGGAAGATACACTTGTGAAATTAAAGATTTGGGAAAATAAGAGCCAACCTATTCCCATTCTCTACATCTGACCTCAGGAGAGACAATGCAAGTCCTGCCAGCCCCTCAAAATGCAACATGTGTAAAACACTCTTCCCTTCCAGGCAAAGACACTGTCATTCTTAGTCACCCTGCACGAAACCTCCACTCAAGCCACATTAAACTAGTCATTGTCTCTGGGACTCACCGAGTGTGCTCCCACCTTGAGCTTTGCTTTCAGTGTTGTTCCCTGTGCCTGGGATACTCTCCTCAATACCAGCTTGAGTCCTACTCCTAACAGCGCGCTCCCTTCCCCACCACAGCCTTTAGCGACCCCTTGCTTCCCTCTCCTCTATATTATCTGTACTGTTTACTTGGCGTTTGTTCAGGCCGTCTGTGTTGTTACTGATCTGTGATGTATGTAAGTCCTGTTTCTCCAACTAGATTGTGAGCTCCTTAAGGGCAGAGCCATGACTTATACCTCTTTGTATCCCCAGTGCCTTGCATACAGTAAGCACTCAATAAATATTTAATGACCATCACCTGCTCTGATATTCTGCTTTCCCCAAGGATGCACTCATACTGTACAAGGACAGTCTACCTGTGACAATGGTTCTTGGTTGTTTTCAATTCACAGAACCCTTTGGAGTGGCATCTACAGAACTCACTCTCCCTTAAAAATAACAGCAGCCCCAAATACCAGAACAAAAGAGTGTGGCACAACTGAGGAATAACAAGTAGCTCCCGTCAAAGATAAAGCATAACTTGTTCTATTAGAATCTACAAGGGGTCATTTTCATCTTGCTGCTTTTTCATCCTTGAACTGGAATCAGCTTGTGAGCTTTCAAAGATTGGTGCCTGGGTTCTACTAATTTAAGTGCTCTGGGTCCTAGATTACTTTAAAGCTCCCAGATGATTCCCACGTGGGTCCAAGGCTGAGAATAACTTCCCTGAGGGAGATGCACAATATATGTATGTACATATGTACACACACACACACACAGAGGGAGACACTGCTCTAGTTGTCTGTGAAAACAACTTCCAAACTGGTCGATCCTGATCCACAAGATTTCTAAGAAAGTAAATTCTACATGCTTTTCATTAGTCTTTCTGTGGTGTCAGAAAGGTTTTTAAAAATTTCTTTAAATCCTTCCTTCTGAGGGTTAAGCATATATTCTTTTATCTATAGCTGCTCACCACATCTTGTGATATAGTATTTCAGAAATTCAAAGACATTTAAGTTCCTTTTTAGTATTCCCTCTTAGTTTTGCTTTATAAGTTGTTAAAAATGTTCAAAGACAGAGATTGGAAAGTTGCTTAATGATAGTTCCATATCCTGGCAAGTGCCTAAGGGAACAGTCAGGCTAGAAGCAGTCTGAGGAAACCAACCAGCCCTACTTACAGGTTTCAACAAGATAAAGGACTGGGCCAGCAAATTGCTCAGGAAGTGGTCGTGAGCCAATCGGATGCTTTCAAAGTCTCGGGTAGAATTGATTTGATGAAGCAGCTGTGAGAACTGAGACTCCAGCACATCAACCTGGTAGACAGTTGCACAAATGATTTTAGTACCTTGCATAGTCTAAGTACGCAAGAACATCAGATGCCTGAGAGGATGAAACAGGAACTCTGCTCCCACTCACCTTCCTCCTATCCAAGCCCCTTTAAAGCTGAACGAAGACCCCCTTAACGTTGCCTCGCCTTGTAGGAAGTCGTCTGCCTACTTCCTGACGACCTCCAATGTCTTGGCAGATCTCACCCCCACACCCCCATCCCCCGCACGCCACATCCCCTCCGCCGACTGACTTGGTTAAGTCCTATGGGATTCCAGAAGCTACAGCAAACTATAAAATAAGGGGGCAACAATAATTAAATACTGCATTACTGATAAGGACCTTAACTCCTCGTTCTCCTTCATCCACTTATTTCCATTACCCTCTAAAATGCCCCCCAAGAAACATGCCTAGTGATATAATCCATGAATTTTCTCAAATTCCAGTTTATCACCAAATGCAGGATTCCTCTTCAATGACTCCTGCCAACCTCCTGGACTTTTTTTTCACACCCTTTCCTTCTACTCATCCCTCGACACAGACCTGGAGGTAGTACTGAAGATTATCCACCAAGAAGGCCATGTGATTTCTTAGGCGCCACTTGACTGCGTCGGTCTGGTTGGACTTGAGGTGCTTGCGCTGCATCTGTAGGGCCCAGCAGTGCTGCAGCTCAGCTTGTACCCGGCGCACACTCAGCAAGTACTTGAAAACAACATTGTACCTTGACAGAAACACCAGACTATTCAAGATAAAAACTTCACCCCCCTCAAGCCCCACCTGCGTGACAAACCCTAGAACTCTGTGCCACCCATTTCTCCCCAAAAGGCAGGAAGGATATAAGTTTGCCTAGAGATGGGAACAGATAAACTGGTTTATTTATGTGATGGAATATTGCACAGCCATTAAAATGAATGAACTTCAGCTGTACAACATAAAATGACTCCTAGCAATATGATTTTGAATAAAAAAGGGAAATTTAAAAAGATTACATATAGCCTGATACCTTTTTTTGTAATGCTTAAAACAACTAAATAGAAAAAATATATATACTTTGGGAGAACATATATAGATGTTATAAAACTGTGTAGAAAGGATAGAAGGGACTTCCCTGGTGGCGCAGTGGTTAAGAATCCGCATGCCAATGCAGGGGACACGGGTTCGAGCCCTGGTCCGGGAAGATACCACATGCCATGGAGCAACTAAGCCCATGCACGGCAACTACTGAGCCTGTGCTCTAGAACCCGCAAGCCACAACTACTGAAGCCTGTGCACCTAGAGCCCGTGCTCCACAAGAGAAGCCACCGCAATCAGAAGCCCGTGCATCGCAACGAAGAGTAGCCCCCACTCGCTGCAACTAGAGAAAGCCCGATGCATATAAAACAAACAAAAATTTTAAAAATTAAAATTTATAAAAAAAAAAAGCATGGAATTTAGGGTAGTGGTCACTTAGGGTTGGGGGAGGCAAGGGGGCAGGGCTGGGAAGGACCACACAGGTAGATGGACATTACTGCCAGTGTTCTAGACATTGTTCTAAAAGTGGTTCTGTGGCATTTGTGTGTGTGTGTATGAAGGAGGAAGGAGGGCCCTGCATGGACAAATAAGAATGTGTTGGGAACCAAGGATTTTGGTTGCTGTGATTCTCTGTCCCTGAAGCCCACAGAAGAGGAGATAAAATTGAGGGCTCTGTGGGGAGTGGGGGTGGGGAGGGATAGGTTAGGAGTTTGGGATTAACAGACACACACGACTATATATAAAGTAGATAACCAACAAGGACCTCCTGTATAGCACAGGGAACTATATTCAAGATAATAACCTATAATGGAAAGGAATCTGAAAAAAAAGAATCATATATATCTATATGAATCACTTTGCAGTACACCTGAAACTAACACATTGTAAACCAACTATACTTCAATTAAAAAAAAAAAATCAAGGGCTCCCCTCACAGAGCTCTAGGTAGCTGCCTGATATTGACCCCTGTACCGAGAAGATGCATGGGAAGAGCAGCTGATTCCTGGTAGAATTGGGCTTATTTACCTATTCTTAGGCTGGCTTGCATAAGATAACCTGATTCCATCTGCCTTTAAAAATTATTTCTAATGGAACAATGTACTGAAAATAGTACACCTTGTTTGTATTCTGATTTGAACAAACCCAACCATAAGACATTTTTTAGATAATGGGGGAAATTTCAATGTGGACTGGATATCAGATAATAAGGAATTATTGTTAATTTTACTGGGTGTGATAATAGCACTGTAGTTATATTAAAAAGATGCCTTTTTTAAAAAAAAATTATTTTTGGCTGCATTGGGTCTTTCTTGTTGGGTCTTCGTTGCTGTGCATGGGCTTTCTCTAGCTGCGGTGAGCGGGGGCTACTCTTCGTTGCAGTGCGTGGGCTTCTCATTGTGGTGGCTTCTCTTGTTGCAGAGCTTGGGCTCTAGGTGCACGGGCTTCAGTAGTTGTGGCACTCAGGCTCAGCAGTTGTGGCTCGCGGGCTCTAGAGCGCAGGCTCAGTAGTTGTGGCGCACGGGCTTCGTTGCTGCGCGGCATGTGGGATCTTCCTGGACCAGGGCTCGAACCCATGTCCCCTGCATTGGCAGGTGGATTCTCAACCACTGTGCCACCAGGTAAGTCTCAAAGATGGCTTTTTTGAATTGCATAGTGGTGGAGTGAAATGACATGTCTGGGATTTGCTTTATAAGGCTCTGGCCAAAAAAAGGAGATGAAACAAACAGCGTGATGTTGCTAGTTACTGAAGATGGATGATGCGTCCATGGGTGTTTGTGATAGTCCATACCTTTGTTTATATTTGAAAATTTTCAAAATAAAATGTTTAGGAAAATACTTCTGAGCTTGATTTCTTCAAGGGTGTTAAGAGCATCTCAAGTGAGAAGGAAAGTGGACTGGGAGCTACGGAGGCTCTTTGGACAGAGTCCAGGCAGCTTACTTATGTGGGCTGTGGGCTCTGCGTCTTCTCCCTAAACCAGCTTTATCTTTCCAGTTTATGTCTAGTCTCTCATACCCTAAGCTTCTCTTCCCCCCAAAAGTAGAGGGTTATGAACAGGAATGGAGAGGATGAAGAGAGGCCAAAAACCTGGCAGCCTGTAAATTGCTCGTTATTTTGCAATTAAAAAAAAAAGCTCTGATGGGGCTTCCCTGGTGGTGCAGTGGTTGAGAGTCCGCCTGCCGATACAGGGGACACGGGTTCGTGCCCCGGTCTGGGAAGATACCGCATGCTGCGGAGCGGCTGGGCCCGTGAGCCATGGCCGCTGAGCCTGCGCGTCCGGAGCCTGTGCTCCACGACGGGAGAGGCCACAACAGTGAGAGGCCTGCGTACCGCAAAAAAAAAAAAAAAACCTCTGATGGTTTTAAGGGTTTGACCCGCCCACTCATCCCAGCATCCACTACTCCTACCGTCTCACATCTGCAGCTTCACTTATTAATGTTATCTGTCCAGACCCCGAAGGCATCTGAGTTTGCAGCCTCTGACTTATAGACTGTTAAAAACCAGCTGGGGGACTTCCCTGGCAGTCCAGTGGTTAGGACTTGGTGCTTCCACTGCAGGGGGCCCGGGTTCAATCTCTGGTCAGGGAACTAAGATCCTGCAAGCTGCGGGGCGTGGCCAGAAAACAAACAAAACCAGTTGGCTGGCTATCTTGCTCCCAACCAATTCTACTCCTGATAATTTCTTCTCGTGGAAGTAAGATGGGTAATAATTACCTGTGAGAAACTCAGAAATACTCACTTTTCCAGGACAGCAGGTGTGAAGAGAATGTGTAGTGGCCACTGCACTTTATAGGAAAGACCTAGGGCTGCCCAGCCGGATGCAGGGGCTTCCCGGGGAGAAGTTTCCCGAGAAGGCCCTTCTCTTGCCTGAGTAGCATCTGTTAAGAACAGAGAAGATGACTTTGCTCATCTAGAACTAGAGTTTCAACAAGGTGAGGAACATTCATGAAATGAGCGCTCACTCGAACCTGCAGTGTCAGAAGCATAAAGGGGATACAAAGGGGACTTGTAGAAGGCAAGGAAACTCCCATGGGGTATTCTCTTAGGAGGTCTTTTAGAGATTCTTTTTTTAGTCTTAAAGAACTGTGGCTATAAATAAACAGAGACCATTCCAGCAGCATGACAAAAACAAGCCAAAACCATGGCCTGGCCATCTCTTAGCCTCTCTTGACTTCCCTTTTCTTTTGTGTAAAATTAGGGTACTGGACTAGGTGATTTCTAAGGTCCAAAATGATATGGTTTCTGTGGAAGTGGATGGAAGCAGAACAGGTAATGACCAGTAGGAGCAGAAAGACTCTAGGAAGCACAGCAAACCTTTATGTTCCTTTCCATGATACTCGATTGTTAAGTGCAACAGAGGGAGAAGGTTGTCATCATCTAGCAGCACCTTGTGTGCTGACTGTTGGAAGGCCACATTCACATCTGCAAGAAAGAACACATGGGCTGAGAGAAGGCTTGGCTATGTAACAAATCCATACTCCCCTGGCTTTCCACCTCTCCTGCAGCCCGCCTATCACTAATAGTAGGATACGGTAAACAGTAGTTGCTTCTGCCTGACTAGCATGCATTCCTTCTCCTGTTGCTGATAACAGCGCCCTGGTTTTCCTTGGAGAATCACCCCTGTCCAGAACAATCCATGTAGTTCCAGTGGGGTGGACAATACCTGACCGTCAGGGTAGGCAGGTGACCCAGGAACGATCTACCTTGTTACACTATTTTGTTTAGGGATATGAACATGACCCACAAGCCAGGCCAATCCAGAGGCTCTATTCAGATTCTGAAAGAGGGTAGCTATTTTTTATTCAAGATAAACACGGACTCAGTAGGATGTGAACTTGGTTGCAAGCCATCTTGCTACCATACGGAGCAGGCCTGTCTCAGAAGAAAAGGCAGAGGTGAAAGATGGAATGACACCAAGTCCTGAAGGCGTCATGTAAGCCTTGGAGCAAAACTGCCTAGAGCCATCTTACCTCTGACCTTTTCAGTTACGAGAATCAATAAATTCTCTTTTTTCCTTTGCTTAAGTGAATTTGAATTGGGTTTTCTTGCAACCAAGAAAGTCCTGTGTAAGCACAGTGGACATCTATTGTTTTATAGAGCTAGAAAAACAGTAACCCTGTCTCCCCTCCTGCCCCACTCCCCTCTTTTTTGACTCTGATCCTTATGTAACTCTCCTCAAGTAGTTTGATTAGGAGTGGTAATCCTTCCCATTGGCCAAAGCTGAACACTTTACTGAGGTAGGCATATCTTCCTTTTTTTTTTGCTGCACCTTGTGGCATGCGGGATCGTAGTTCCCCGACCAGGGATCGAACCCGTGCCCCCTGCAGTGGAAGCTCAGAGTCTTAAACCACTGGACCACAAGGTAAGCCCCCAAAGTAGGCGTTTCTTAGTCTGACCTCTTTGATACAGGGATAGGTATATGATCCAGTTGGGCTAATCAAAACCCTTTCCCTGGAATCCCTTAACTTGCTACCAGAGAGACCAGGTTTGACTCCCCCAGTAGACTCTGTGAGGTATGTTCCTGGGAGCTGCTGGTGGCCATGTGGCCAGATGGGACTGGAAGGCCATCAAAGAGCACACAAGAGGCACAGACAAGGTAAGAGAGAGAATCCTAGCAATCCCTAGTTTCAGTTCTCAGGACCAGATATATCCCTGTCCCGCTGGAGTTACAGATACAATAGCAAATACACTCCCCTTTTCTACCTAGGTTAGTTTTCCATCACTGACAGCCTAACGAGTTCTAATACAACAAGTGGCCATAAGTCCCAATATGGAGACTTCCCTGGCAGTCCAGTGGTTAAGACTCCACGTTCCCAATGTGGGGGGGGGGCACGGGTTCGATTCCTGATTGGGGGACTAAGATCCCATGTGCCACATGGCGTGGCCAAAAAAAGAGAAAATCTCAATATGTCCCTTAAGAAATAAATGGCTATAATCTGATGAGATGAAATACTGGTTTGAAGGCCTGTACCAACCCTTCCAGGAAGAGTCACGAGCTGAAGCTGCTCCCAGTAACAACAGTGTGAGCCTACCTGAGTGGCCTTCCATTTTGGAAACACTCTCTGTAACTCACTAGGCTGCTCCTATGTGGCCCAGGCCTAAATGGTTTGGCAGCAGCTAAGAAATACACTACAACTTCAGTAAGCTGGTAATTTTTGGGCCCCAGGGCAATTACCATGTTCAGTTACTGCAGTGGGTGGTGTTTTTAACATGTGTTGAGCTGTATCAATGAAGGCCTGAAACAGTTCTCCACGTCCCAGAAGGTAAAAGTCTTTAATGATCTGCAGAAAGAATTTCAATTTACAATTCAGTAATCCAGCAGAGCTTTTCACTATCCTAAGAGAATTATGCATATAATTTCCAATTTCATCAGTTTGAGCCCAACCTACAAAAGGTCGTAGGCTTTTGGCATTTTAAAGGGACATACTTAGTAATGGCAGGATGACTGGTGTGTCTTTGATATCATTTATTCAATGAAAGCACAATAATGCCAGAAGAAAGTAAGCCAAAGCTTTGTACTGTAATAAACCTGTAGCATTAGATGGAGTTTGCCCACTTGGATGAGGACATAAGGAGCCACTCTGGAAGTCTGGGGACAGGCAACCAGTACTCTCAGGAGAGGACAGAGAATAACGTCATTGTCCACCAGCATCATTTTAAGAGTTAAAAGAACAGCTAAGCTATTACCTTCAGCTGACCCAGTAAATCTGACTCTTCCACCATCAGCTTCCAGAGATGCTGTGAAAAGAACCAATGAAACAGGGTCAATTGAGGACACAGGGTGGGAAGGGGAAGCTGGGACGAAGTGAGAAAGCAGCACTGACATATATACACTACCAAATGTAAAATAGATGGCTAGTGGGAAGCAGCCGCATAGCCCAGGGAGATCAGCTCGGTGCTTTGTGACCACCTAGAGGGGTGGGATAGGGAGGGTGGGAGGGAGGCTCAAGAGGGAGGGGATATGGGGCTATATGTATACATATAGCTGATTCACTTTGCTGTACAGCAGAAACTAATGCAACATTGTAAAGCAGTTATACTCCAGTAAAGATGTGGGGAAAGAAAAAAAACAGGGTCAAAGTTTCATTACAATGAAAACTCCTATAAAGAATGGTTTTGTACAAATCCAGCAAGGTATTGGAAAAAAGAATATATACCATGACCACACTGGGTTAATCCCAGGAATAAAAGTCTAACAGTTAAAAAAATATATGAGATGGAAATATTCTGGAATTAGACAGTGGTAATGGCTGCACAACATCGTGAACATACTAAAACCCACTGAATTGTACCTATTTTTAAATGGCTCAAATGTTTAACTTTGTTGTGTGAATTTTATCTCAATAAAAGTTTTAATATGAATATAATTCACTACATTAAAGATTAAAAAAGAAAAAACATGATCACCTCAATGGATGCAGAAAAAGCATCTGATAAAACTCAATATCTGTTCATGATTTTAGAAAGAAAGCAAACAAGGAATAGAAGGAAATTTCTTTATTCTGATAAAGGGTATATACCAGAACCCCACAGCAAAGAACCTATTTGATGGTGAAACATTAGAAGAAATTCCTTTAAAGTCATCCAACATTGTACTAAAGACTTGCCAATATAGAAAAAAAAAAAACTGAAAAGGAAGAAACAAAACTGTTATTATTGACAGATAATATCACTCACTACCTGCACAGAAAGTCCAAGAGAACTGACATATAGATTATTAGAACTAGTAAGAGAATTCGGCAAGCTTGGTGACTGAGATACAAAAAATCAACTACATAGCCGTTACCAGCATCAAAGGATCCTGACTAGGATTTGCCCCGTGAAGTGATCAATGTCGTGAAGTGATCAATGTTGATTCAGGATTCCTGGAATCTCCACCCTGGTGCTCCCCTTTGCCTTCTCTCACTGGAACTGATACAGATTAGGAACTGGCCTTTGGCCCTTCTCTAATACACAATACTAGACAAAATAGCTGACATCCCCAGAGGAATATAAGCACACAGGTCAAAATAATTAGACATGGGAAGAGTAAAAGAAATACAACAGACTAGGTAACACATACCATCTGAAGCAGAAGTTTTAGAACTGACTGAGTGGCTAGTATAGTGGGATATCCCCTGTAAGACTGAGGTTTCCCATATCCCAGCTGTTCAGAGTACTGCCTGCTACTGGCGCTTTTGGCTAAAGGGAGCTACCTTGCCCATCGTTCCCTCCTGAGGAACCAATTTCTGATAGATGCAGAGGTATAATGGCCTAGCCCTCTAACCTCAATTTGGGACATCTCTGAAGGGCCATTCTAGCTTCAGAGCTCTGCATAAGATGGCCAAGTCTTCTGCTGCAACCACATCACAGTTTATTTCCCCTCTCTACTCAATCCTGCTTCCCTCACTTCTTGCCAAATCTCAGTCACAAAATCTGTTTCCTGGGGAAATCTGACCTTTGACACAGACCAAAAATTTTAAATACTCTTTACAAATATGCTTAAAGAGGTAAGTGTAATAGCAATATAAATATACAAAAATAAATCATAAAAAAGAACCAAGACGCTGGATCAATTGAATATCCATATGCAAAAAATTAAAACTTGATCTATACCTTGCACCACATACAAAAATTAACTCAAAGTGATCATAACCCTACATGTAAAACTAAAACATATAAGTTTTCTAAAAGAAAACAGGAGAAAATTTTTGTGACTTTGGGTTACACAAAGGTTTCTCAGACACAACACCAAAAGCATAAGCCACACACAAAAAAGAAATTGACAAAACTGGACTTAATCAAAATTAACAACTTCTACTCTTTGAAAGACACTGTTAAGAGAATGAAAAGACACGTCATAGACAGGAAGAAAATATTTGTAAGTCACATATCTGATAAAGGACTTACATTCAGAATACATAAACTCTCAAAACTCAACAGTAAGAAAATAAAACAAAAACAAGAAAAAATGGACAAAAGTTTTGGACACTTCACCAAAGAAGATATATGGATGGCAAACAAGTGTATGAAAAAAATTTCAACATCATTAGTCATTAGCGGAATGGAAATTAAAACTACAATGGGGGAATAATCCAAATGTCTATGAACAGATGATGGGAAAACACATTGGTATGAACAATGGGATACTACTCATCAGTAAAAAAGACTAAACTATCAATATATGTGACATGGATTAATCTCAATTATGCTCAGTAAAGGAATACCTAGGAATAAATTTAACCAAGGAAGTGAAAAATCTGTACAACAAAACAAGTCTTTGTTGAAAGAAATTGAAGACAGCATAAATGGAAAGACATTCCATTTTCATGGATCAGAAGAATTATATTGCTAAAAAGTGTATACTATTCAAAGCTATCTATAGATTCAACACAAACCCCGTAAAAATTCTTATCAAAATTCCAAAGGCATTCTTCACAAAAATAGAAAAAAATACTAAAATTTGTGTGGAACCACAAAAGACTCCAAACAGCCAAAGCAATCCTGAGAAACAATAACAAAGCCTGTGGTATCACACTTCCTGACTTCAACTATACTACAAAGCTAAAGTAATTAAAAGAGTATGGGACTTTGGGACAAGATGGCAGAGTAGAAGGGTCTGAGCTCACCTCCTCTCACGAAAACACCAAAATCACAACTAACCACTGAACAACCATCAACAGAAAAGTACTGGAACCTACCCAAAAGATATTCTACTTCCAAAGACAAAGAGGAAGCCACGATGAGATGGTAGGAGGGGTGCATCTGTGATACAATCAAATCCCATACCCACTGGGTGGGTGACCCACAAACTGGAAAACAATTATATTGCAGAAGTTCTCCCACAGGAGTGAGAGTTCTGAGCCCCACATCAGGCTCCACAGTCTGAGGGTCTGGCATCAGAGGAGGAGCCTCCAGAGCATTTGGCTTTGAAGCCTTATCACAGGAACTCCACAGGACTGGGAGAAACAAACGCCACTCCTGGTGGGTGCACACAAGGTCTCATGTGTACCAGGACCTAGGGAAAAAGCAGTGACTTCATAGGAGCCTGGGCCAGACCTACCTGCTGGTCTTTGAGGGTCTCCTGGGGAGGCAGAGGGCAGCTGTGGCTCACTGTGGGGACAAGGACACTGGTGGCAGAGGTACTGGCTACGCACTGGCGGGAGCTGTCCTGGAGGCCACCATTTTGATGCCAAGACCTCACCCCACCCAACAGCCTGAAAGCTACAGTGAGGCATGCCTCAGGCCAAACAACCAACAGGGCAGGAACACAGCCCCACCCATCAGCAGACAGGCTGCCGTAAAGTCTTCCTGAGTCCACAGCCACCTCTAAACCCACCCCTTGATCCAGCCCTGCCCACCAGAGGGAAAAGACCCAGCTCCACCCACCAGTGGACAGGCACAAGTCCCTTGCACCAGGAAGCCTACACAAGACTCTTAGACCAGCCTCATCCACCAGGGCGCAGACACCAGAAGCAAGAGGAACTATAATCCTGCAGCCTGTGGGGCTGCAAACACAGAAAGTTAGATATAATGAGGCAGCAGAGGAATATGTTCCAGACGAAGGAACAAGATAAAACCCCAGAAGAACAACTATGTGAAGTGGAGATAGGCAATTTACCTGAAAAAGAATTAGGAGTAACGATAGTAAAGATGATCCATGATCTTGGACAAAGAAGGGAGGCACAGACCGAGAAGATACAAGAAATGTTTAACAAAGGGCTAGAAAATTTAAAGAACAGACAAACAAAGATGAACAATAACTGAAATGAAAAATACACTAGAAGGAGTCAATAGCAGAATAAATAAGGCAGAAGAACGGATAAGTGAGCTGGAAGACAAAATGGTGGAAATCACTGCCACAGAACTGAATAAAAAAAAAAGAATGAAAACAAATGAGGATAGTTTAAGAGACCTCTGGGACATTAAATGCACCATCATTTGCATTATAGGGGTCCCAGAAGAAGAGAGAGAGTAGGGCCTCAGAAACTATTTGAAGAGAGAATAGCTGAAAACTTCCTGAACATGGGAAAGGAAACAGTCACCCAAGTCCAGGAAGCACAGAGAGTCCCTTACAGCATAAACCCAAGGAGGAACATACCAAGACACATATTAATAAAAATGACAAAAATTAAAGACAGAAAATATTAAAATCAACAAGGGAAAAGCAACAAATAACATACAAGGGAATCCCCATAAGGTTACAGCTTATTTTTCAGCAGAAATTCTGCAGGCCAGAAGAGAGTGGTATGATATATTTAAAGTGATGAAAGGGAAAAACCTACAACCAAGATTACTTTACCCAGCAAGGCTCTCGTTCAGATTCAACAGAGAAATAAAAAGCTTTACAGACAAGCAAAAGCTAAGAGAATTTTGCACCACCAACCAACTTTACAACAAATGCTAGATGAACTTCTCTAGGTGGAAAAGAAAAGCGCACAACTGGGAACAAGAAAATTACAAACGGTAAAGCTCACCAGTAAAGGCAAACATACAGTAAAGGTAGAAATCATCCATACACAAATATGATATCAAAACCAGCAATCGCAGGGCTTCCCTGGTGGCGCGGTGGTTAAGAATCCGCCTGCCAATGCAGGGGACATGGGTTGGAGCCCTGTCCCAGGAAGATCCCACATGCCGTGGAGCAACTAAGCCCGTGCACCACAACTACTGAGCCTGCGCTCTAGAGCCCGCGAGCCACAACTACTGAGCCTGTGTGCCACAACTACTGAAGCCCGCATGCCTAGAGCCCGTGCTCCGCAACAAGAGAAGCCACCACAATGAGAAGCCCACGCACGACAACAAAGAGTAGCCCCCACTCACCACAACTAGAGAAAGCCCATGCACAGCAATGAAGACCCAATGCAGCCCAAAATAAATAAATTTATTTAAAAAAACACCAGCAATCGTGAGAAGAGCGGAGTACAAATGCAGGATACTGGAAATGCATTTGAAATTAAGAGACCAGCAACTTAAAACAATCTTGGATATATAATAGACTGCTATATCAAACCTCATGGTAACCGCAAACCAAAAATCTACAATAGATATACACATAAAAAGGAAAAAGGAATGCAAACACAACACTAAAGATAGTCATCAAATCACAAGAGAAGGGAACAAAAGAAGAAGGGAAGAAGAAAGACCTTCAAAAACAATCCCCAGGGCTTCCCTGGTGGTGCAGTGGTTGAGATGCAGGGGACACGGGTTCGTGCCCCAGTCCGGGAAGATCCCACATGCCGTGGAGCGGCTGCGCCCGTGAGCCATGGCCGCTGAGCCTGCACGTCTGGAGCCTGTGCTCCACAACAGGAGAGGCCACAACAGTGAGAGGCCCGCGTATCGCAAAAAAAAAAAAAAAAAAATCCCCAATTAACAAAATGGCAATAAGGACATACAAATCAATAACTACCTTAAATGTAAATGGATTAAATGCTCCAACCAAAAGACACAGACTTGCTGAATAGATACAAAAACAAGACCCATATACATGCTGTCTACAAGAGACCCACTTCAGATCTAGTGATACATAGACTGAAAGTGAGGTGATGGAAAAAGATATTCCATGCAAATGAAAATCAAAAGAAAGCTGGAGTAGCAATACTCATATCAGACAAAATATACTTTAAAATAAAGACTGTTATAAAGAGACAAAGAAGTACACTACATAATGATCAAGGTATCAATCCAAGAAGAAGATATAACAGTTATAAATATATATGCACCCAACATAGGAGCACTTCAATATATAAGGCAAATGCTAACAGTCATAAAAGGAGAAATCAATAGTAACACAATAATAATGGGCGACTTAACACCCCACTTACATCAATGGGCAGATCATCCAGACAGACAATTAATAAGGAAACAGAAGCTTTAAATGACACATTAGACCAGATGGATTTAATTGATATTTATAGAGCATTCAATCTGAAAGCAGCAGAATACACATTCTTCTCAAGTGCACACAGAACATTCTCCAGGATAGATCACATGCTAAGCCACAAAGCAACCCTTGATAAATTTAAGAAAATTGAAATCATATCAAGCATCTTTTCCGACCACAACACTATGAGATCAGAAATCAACTACAAGAAAAAAACAAAAACACAAATATGTGGAGGCTAAACAATATACTATTAAACAACCAATGGATCACTGAAGAAATCAAAGAGGAAATTGAAAAATTCCTAGAGACAAATGAAAATGAAAACATGATGATTCAAAATCTAAGGGACACTGCAAAAGCAGTTCTAAGAGGGAAGTTTACAACAATATGTCTTACCTGAGGAAACAAGAAAAATCTCAAAAACTAGAGAAAGAAGAACAAACAAAACACAAAGTTAGCAGAAAAAATCATAAAGATCAGAGAAGAAATAATTGAAACAGAGACGAAGAAAACATTGCAACTAAAAGCTGGTTCTTTGAAAAGATAAACAAAATTGATAAACCTTTAGCCAGATTCATCAAGAAAAAAAGGGAGGGACTTCCCTAGCAGTCCAATGATTAACACTTCACCTCCCAATGCAAGGTGTGCGGGCTTAATCACTGGTTGGGGAGCTAAGATCCCACATGCCTCGTGGTGAAAAAACCAAAACATAAACCAGAAGCAACATTGTAACAAATTCAATAAAGACTTTAAAAATGGTCCACATCAAAAAAAAAATCTCTAAACAAAAAAAAAAGGGAGAGGGCTAAAATCAATAAAATTAAAAATGAAAAAGGAGAAGTTACAACAGACATCACAGAAATACAAAGGATCATAAGAGACTACAGCAAGCAACGATATGCCAATAAAATGGACAACCTAGAAGAAATGGAATAAATTCTTAGAAAGGTACAAGCTTCCAAGACTGAACCAGGAAATAGAAAATATGAACAGACCAATCACAAGTACTGAAATTGAAACAATGATTTTAAAACTTCCAACAAACAGAAGTCCAGGACCAGATGGCTTCACAGGCAAATTCTATCAAACATTTAGAGAAGAGCTAACACCTATCCTTCTCAAACTAATTCAAAAACTTGCAGAGGAACACTCCCAAGCTCATTCTACGAGGCCACCATCACCCTGATACCAAAAGAGACAAAGACACCAAAACCAAAGATACCACAAAAAAAGAAAGTTACAGGCCAATATCACTGATGAACATAGAGGCAAAAATCCTCAACAAAATACTAGCAAACCGGGACTTCCCTGGTGGCGCAGTGGTTAAGAATCCGCCTGCCAATGGGGACACAGGTTCGAGCCCTGGTCCAGGAAGATCCCACATGCCATGGAGCAACTAAGCCCATGTGCCACAACTACTGAGCTTGCGCTCTACAGCCCGTGAGCCAAAACTACTGAGTCCACGTGCCACAACTACTGAAGCCTGCGTGCCTAGAGCCCGTGCTCCACAACGAGAAGCCACCACAATGAGAAGCCTGCACACCGCAATGAAGAGTAGCCCCCACTCAGTGCAAGTAGAAAAAGCCCGTGCACAGCAACAAAGACCCAACGCAGCCAAAAAAAAAAAAAAAAAATACTAGCAAACCAAACCCAACAATACATTAAAAGGATCAGACACCATGATCAAGTGGGATTTATCCCAGGGATGCAAGGATTTTTTCAATATCTGCAAATCGATCAGTGTGATAAACCACATTAACAAATTGAAGAATAAAAACCATATGATCATGTCAGCAGAAGCAGAAAAAGTTTTTGACAAAATCCAACACCCATTTATGATAAAAACTCTCTAGAAAGTGGGCACAGAGGGAACCTACCTCAACATAGTAAAGGCCATATATGACAAACCTACAGCTAACATACTCAACAGTGAAAAGCTGAAAGCATGTCTTCTAAGAACAGGAACAAGACAAGGATGTCTACTCTCACCACTTTTACTCAACATAGTTTTAGAAGTCCTAGGCATGACAATCAGAGAAGAAAAAGAAATAAAAGGAATCCAAACTGGAAAAGAAGAAGTAAAACTGTCACTGTTTGCAGATGACATGATACTATACATAGAAAATCCTAAAGATGCCACCAGAAAACTACTAGAGCTCATCAATGAATGGAGACACAAAAAGACCCCAATAGCCAAAGTAATCCTGAGAAAGAAAAATGGAGCTGGAGGAATCAGGCTCCCCGACTTCAGACTATACTATAAAGCTACATTAATTAAAACAGTATGGTACTGGCACAAAGCAGACTTATAGATCAATGGAACAGGATAGAAAGCCCAGAGATAAATCCACGCACCTATGGTCAACTAATCTACGACAAAGGAGGCAAGAATATACAATGGAGAAAAGACAGTGTCTTCAATAAGTGGTGCTGGGAAAACTGGACAGCTACATGTAAAAGAATGAAGTTAGGGCTTCCATGGTGGCGCAGTGGTTAAGTATCCTCCTGTCAATGCAGGGAACACAGGTTTGAGCCCTGGTCCAGGAATATCCCACATGCTGCGGAGCAATTAAGCCCACAAGCCACAACTACTGAGCCCACATGCCACAACTACTGAAGCCCGCATGCCTAGAGCCTGTGCTCCGCAACAAGAGAAGCCACCACAATGAGAAGCCTGCACACCACAACGAAGAGTAGCCCCCACTCACTGCAACTAGAGAAAGCTTGCGCGCAGCAACAAAGACCCAATCCAGTCAGAAAAAAAAAAAAAGAATGAAATTAGAACATTCTCTAACACCATACACAAAAATAAACTCAAAATGCATTAAAGACCTAAATGTAAGACCAGATACTATAAAACTCTTAGAGGAAAACATAGGCAGAACACTCTTTGACATAAATCACAGCAATATCTTTTTGGACACCCCCTTTTAGAGTAATTAAAAAAAAAGGTAGCTAATGAAACTTAAAAGCTTTTGCACAGCAAAGGAAACCATAAACAAAATGAAAAGACAACCCACAGAATAGGAGAAAATATTCGCAAATGAAGCTACCGACAAGGGATTAATCTCCAAAATATACAAGCAGCTCATGCAGCTCAATATCAGAAAAACAAACAACCCAATCAAAAAATGGGCAGAAGATTTAAATAGACATTTCTCCAACGAAGACATACAGATGGCCAAAAAGCACATGAAAAGATGCTCAACACTGCTAATTACTACAGAAATACAAATCAAAACTACAGTGAGGTATCACCTCACACCAGTCAGAATGGCCATCATCAAAAAATCTACAAACAGGGGCTTCCCTGTTGGCGCAGTAGTTGGGAGTCCACCTGCCGATGGAGGGGTCATAGGTTCGTGCCCCGGTCTGGGAGGATCCCACATGCCGCGGAGCAGCTGGGCCCATGAGCCATGGCCGCTGGGCCTGCGTGTCCGGAGCCTGTGCTCCACAACGGGAGAGGCCACAACAGTGAGATGCCCGCGTACTGAAAAAAAAAAAAAAAAATCTACAAACAATAAATGCTAGAGAGGATGTGGAGAAAAGGGAACCCTCCTACACTGTTGGTGGGAATGTAAATTGGTACAGCCACTATGGAGAACAGTATGGAGGTTCCTTAAAAAACTGAAAATAGAGCTTCCATATGATCCAGCAAGCCCACTCCTGGGCATACGTATGAAGAAAGCCATACTTTGAAAAGATACACGCACCCCAATGTTCATAGCAACGTTATTTACAATAGCCAAGACGTGGAAGCAACATAAATGTCCATCTACAGATGAATGATGAAAGAAGATGTGGTCCATATATACAAAGCAATATTACTCAGCCATAAAAAGAGAATGAAATAATGCCATTTGCAGCAACATGGATGGACCTAGAGATTATCATACTAAGTGAAGTAAGTCAGACAGAGAAAAGACAAATATCATATGATATCAATTATATGTGGCATCTAAAAAAAATGATACAAAAGAACTTACTTATAAAACAGAAATAGACTCACAGACTTAGAAAACAAACCTATGGTTACCGAAGGGGAAAGGTGGGGGGTAGGGATAAATTAGGAGGTTGAGATTAACATATACACAATACTATATATAAAATAGATAATCAACAAGGACCTACTGGATAGCACAGGGAACTTTACTCAGTACTCTGTAATAACCTACATGGGAGAAGAACCTGAAAAAGAACAGATGTATGTATAACTAAATCACTCTGCTGTATATCTGAAACTGACACAACACTGTAAATCAAATATACTCCAATATAAAAAAATAAAACAGTATGGAACTGGCAGGAAAAGACATAGAGCAATGGAACAGAAAACTTAGAATCAAAGCCCCGCTTATATAGTCAATTAATATCTGACAAGGGAGCCAAGAACACCCAAGGGCAAAGGATAGTCTCTTTTCAACAAATGGTGCTGGGAAAACTGGATAAGCACATACAGAAAAATGAAATTGGACCCTTGTGTCACACCATGCACAAAAATTAACTTGAAATAGATCAAAGACGTAAACATAAGACCTGATAGCAGAAGAACTCCTAGAGGAAAATGTAAGGAAGAAGTTCTTCAACATTGGTCTTGGCGGGACTTCCCTGGTGGTCCAGTGGTTAAGACTCCACACTTCCAATGCAGGGGGCCCAGGTTCAATCCCTGGTCGGGGAACTAGATCTGGCAGGCTCCAACTAAGAGCCCGCATGCTGCAACTAAAAAAAGATCCTGCATGCTGCAACTAAGACCTGGTGCAGCCAAATAAATAAATAAATATTAAAAAATAGAAAACAGTGGTCTTGGCAATGATTTTTTTTGGATGTGACACCAAAAACACAAACAACAAAAGAAAAAGAAAACACAAAGTGGGACTATATCAAACTTAAAAGCTTCTGCACAGCAAAAGAAACAATCAACAAAATGAAAAGGCAACCTACAGAATGGGAGAAAATATATGCAAATCATATATTTGATAAGGGGTTAAAATCCAAAACACAGAAAGAACTCATTCAACTCAATAACAACAACCAAAACCCCCAAACAATCCTGTTGAAAAATGGGCAGAGGTACTAAATAGGCTTTTTTCCAAAGAAGACATCCAAATGGCCAACAGGAACATGAAAAGATGCTCAACATCACCAACTATCAGGGAAATGCAAATCAAAACCACAATGAGATATCACCTCACACCTGTTACAGTGGCTGTCATTTTTTTTTTTTTTTTTAATTTTTTGGCCACAGTGCACGGCATGTGGGATCTTAGTTCTCTGACCAGGAATTGAACCCGTGCCCCCTGCAGTGGAAGCATGGTGTCTTAACCACTGGACCACCAGGGAAGTCCCAAATAAATTTAGATGAAATGGGTAAGTTCCTTGAAAAGTAGAAAATACCAAAAGTGCTACAAGAAGAAATAAATGTCTTAAATAGATTAATAGGTTTTAAATATATTGAATCAGTGAAGATTTCCTCTCCTAAAAAAACCTAACTTACATAATTTTTCAGGTTAGTTCAATCAAACTTTCAGTAAAAATTCTTGTCTTACATTAACTGTTCTAAAAAACAGGAAAACAGTGATAGACACCAAGCTCATTTTATAAGGCTTATATAATCTTTATTCCACAACCACATAAGAACAATACAGGAAGAGAAAAGTATAGTCTATTTCACTAGTAAATGTAGATAAAAAAATTCCAAACACGTTTTGGCTAACTAAATCCAACAGTACATTAAAAAATAAAACATCACGCTCAAGTATGGTTTATCTCAGAAGATTCAACATCTGAAAATCTAAACAGGAATTTACCTTATGAATAGACTGAAGGAGAAAAAGAACTCAGAGCAAAAAACTGCACCTTAGGGCTTCCCTGGTGGCGCAGTGGTTGGGAGTCCGCCTGCCGATGCAGGGGATGTGGGTTCATGCCCCGGTCCGGGAAGATCCCACATGCCGCGGAGCGGCTGGGCCTGTGAGCCATGGCTGCTGAGCCTGCGCGTCCGGAGCCTGTGCTCCGCAATGGGAGAGGCCACAACAGTGAGAGGCCTGTGTACCGCAAAAAAAAAACAAAACAAAAAAACTGCACCTTAACTGATACAGAATAAGCAGTGATAAAATTCAACATCTATTTATTATAAAAACTCACAGCAAACTAGGAAGAGAAGGTAATTTTTTTAAACTTGATAAACTCATGTGCCAAAGCCTACAGCAAACACTAAAGTAACAGAGAAACTTTAGATGCATTATCTTTAAGAGTCAACAAATCAAGGATGCCTATTATCACCTCTATTGTTTAACATAGCTTATATCAACTATCAACCCAGCTGTTGAATGCCGTACTAGAGATCCTAGTTAAGGCTGTAAGAAAAAAAAGAAGCAAAAGTTGAAAAATTGGAAGGAAAATTGTAAAACTTTCAATAATTGCAAATGATATGATCATTAGTGAGGAAAATCAATAGAATTAACAGACAAACCATTAAAACTAAAAAAAAAAAAAGACTTCAATAAGTTGCCAGGTATAAGATTAACCCACAAAAATTAATACCACAATTTTTCTATATAAGTAGTAACCAACTAGAGATAAAATTAACAAAAAAAAACCTATTATGTATCTAGCAATTAATTTTTAAATATTTTTGTTGAAGTACTAAAATACATACAGAAAAGTGCACCAACTGTAAGCTTACAGCTTGAAGAATTCTCACAAAATGAACACACCTGTATAACCAGCATCCTGAAAGGCCCACCCATGTCCTTTCCACCTACCAAAGGCAAATGCTATCCTGACATCTAACACCAGATAAGCGCTGCTTGTTTTTAAACCTTATATAAAGATTCATACGGTATGTATACCTTTTTAAAAAATGAAAAAGGAGAGAAAGAGATCCAAAAGGGGGTGAGTACGATATGTATTTGCAAGACACTGTTCCCTTTTCCTCCCTGGTACACTCTCTTTTTATTACTTTAAGCTGTTATTATTGTTACAATTATAGCTGTCAAAGTATTAGCTTCCAAGAGTCTGAGCTTCAATTCTTTGTCTATCATTTTTACAAACTGGAAATATAATTTTGAGCAACATGTGTGTTTCAAAATTTCCCAAGGAAACAATTTTGAAATTCTACGTTATTCATTTAATAAAATTTTACTTTCCTCCATTAACTATATTTCCTAAAGAGTTACCACAAAAATGATAACAGAAGAGAAATCAAGTCAGTAAGATGAAAGGGAGTGAAGGCACCAGTCCCCTAGACAACAGCTGCCTTGGCTATAGATGGAGAGGCAGTGTCTTGAAAGTCTGAATGGACAGAAATATGTATTCTGGGTAGTTTAGATATTTACTTTCCCATAAGGAATCAAATCAAGTGATACTTCAAGGTCACCTCAAGATCTAATATTCTATGTCTACATCACAGCTCTGTCTCCAGTGCCTTGGAATTTTTGAGATAGTGACCAGAAAAGGAAATCATATTCATGATAGATTACTGTGCTTCCAACATGAGTATATCCGACACTAATCTTAGCAATTTTAGACACTGACCCTAGTGCCCCTGTGCTTCAAAATCACCTGCAGAGGTTTGTTGATTGGCTGGTGTAAATACAAGTACCTACCAGTACTGACTCCCTCCTGACCTATGAGTCAGAAAGTCTGGAGGTAAGGATTTGGTGCAAGTGCATGTTTTCAGATTTCCCCACGTCATTCTATGCATAGCCAGAGTTGAAAACCACTAATAAGTTAACACAACTAACAAAAGATCTCATTTCACATTATCACACACCTGTGCATCAAATCTTATTATACGCCACAGAACATATGCCCATTTGAAAAATTACTGGTCACAATTTAAGTTGGTGGATGAAGCACAATTCACTTAAAAACACTGAACTAGGAGTCAAAGACTTGTTTCTGAGCCCACCTTTGTTACTCACTATGTGACATCAGAGAAGTTAGCTTTCTGAGAATTATTTTCATTTATAAGAATGGAAAAATATTACTTGTTCTGCCTTCCTAAAATTATCATATCCATAAATTAAGGGATATATAATAAAGCCATTCTAAAATATAAGTAAGGCACTAAATTTAGTCAGAATCAGTTGATTTCCTGAAGTCATTGCCAACTATACAGACAGACTCAAAATGCTGACAGTCTGAAATGAAACCAAGACCTCCCTTTATTCAACTAATTAACTAACTAGCTAACAATCAAACTCCTGTCAGGTGGGAAAAGGCTAAGGCAGTTCTATTATTAAAAACAGAGAGAATGCTTTTATTTTCTACTTCCTGCCCTTCAACTCTCTCAATTCCCTCCAAGCTAAGTTCTAATCACATGAAGAAGAAACAAAAGTCAAGTACTCCATTTTGGGGGAACTAACCTATTTTCTTCTGAAGAAAATAAACTAAGAAAGACAAACCTCAGCCACAGTACTACGTATACGATCCACCACTTGCTCAAAGTCCACCAGGCTGAAGAGGGGTTGCTGCTTGAGACGATGCAGCTCTGCAGCAAAAGTGTCCTCCTGGTTTTTCAAAATGGATCCTGCAAAACGGGAAGGCACTGTCAAAGGAAGACAGGGAACCTGCACAGGCAAGGGTTTCTCATCCCAGTGCCACAGCTATTTCACCTGCCTCTCAGTTAAGCATGTCACTCACAGCTGTGCTGAAATCTCAGCACATAAAGGTCAGTAACCACCCACCCTGCCCAGGCAGACTTTGGGGCCACACAGCATCAAATAAGCCTTTGAGGATGGGGTACAGTTGGGCAAGGAGACTCCTACCTTTCCTAGTCAGGTTTACATTTTGATTCTCGAACATCTGGACAGATTCTCCAACAAACAGGATTTTTTCAGCAACCCTCACTGGAATGTAGGACGGCAGAATCTCCACTCGCAGAGAAAACTGCTTTAGAGATGGTGCCAGCATGTTCTCTTCTTCTATCAGGCGCTGGTCAAAGAAATAATCCGTATCAGAGATGTCGTAGGAAGTGAGAAAGGGAAAGCAAGGAAACATCCGGCAGGTCTCCCAACCCGTGATTTACATTTTCTAGAAGCAGGGACTTTAAATATGAAGTTGCATAATTGTTACATTACTGGTGCTAGAGAAATGTATTCCATTTTTAGGCAGCAAGATAGCATGGTAGAAATAGCAGTGGTTTCATTAACATTAGGATTTTAGCCCTCTGCCTTGGCTACTGTGTAAAAACTTGTGCAGGGGCTTCCCTGGTGGCGCAGTGGTTGAGAGCCCGCCTGCCGATGCAGGGGACACGGGTTCATGCTCCGGTCTGGGAAGATCCCACATGCCGCGGAGCGCCTGGGCCCGTGAGCCATGGCCGCTGAGCCTGCGCGTCTGGAGCCTGTGCTCTGCAACAGGAGAGGCCACAGCAGTGAGAGGCCCGCGTACCGCAAAAAACAAACAAACAAAGAAACAAACAAAAAAAACCTGTGCAGTAGGTCTGGAACCCAGTCTCCTTACTTGTACCATGGAATAATTGATCTTTGTTTTTTTCCAGATCTACATGTCTACGATTTATTATCTTGTGCATATGCCTGCTCTGCCCAGCTCTTTACACAAGCCTGACTCATTTAGCCAAGTGGTTCTCAAAGCCTGGCTCCTGGACCAGCACCATTGGCCTCACTTGGGAGCTTGTTAGAAATGCAAATTTTCAAGCCCCTTCCCAGATTTACAGAAAACCTGGGGGGTAGGCCCAGCAGTCCGTGTTTTAACTAGCTCTCCAGGTGATTCTGAGGCACTCTCCAGTTTGAGAACCACTGATCTAGCCCACTCACCACCCAATCACTCAGGCCCCTTCTGTTCCCTGACTTGCTTTTGAGTTGACCCTTATCCAGCTCCAACTGGAACTTTAGGCTCCATACTCCTGACTTTGATCTCTGCTATTCACCCTTTTAGTTTTGGGCTTGGGTGCTAGTGTGCCTCGGGGCACTATCCTAGACCCTCTTCTCCTCTGGCTCTCAACACTCTTCCTAGACAATCACATCTTCTTCTAAGGCTGAACTGATCATCATAAGAGATATTTTTAATCTTTCTGCATCACAGGACTCTGCAATTATAAAAGCTACGGACCTTCCAGAAAAATATATAACCGTACACTTCACAGACTCTCTGACGCCACTCGTGAACCCCAAATTAAAAACTTCTGTATGCCGATGACTCCTAAGACTTTAAACTAGATTACTCTCATGAGCTCTAGGCTCAGCCCACTGGTCATTTCCTACAAGTACCTCAAACTCAATGTGTCCAAAGTTAGACCCATCTTCTTTCCCCTGACACCAGCAATCCATGTTCCTTATCATCACCACTCGCCCACTACTAAAGGCAGAGACTTGGGTATCATCCTTGATTCTTCCCTCTGGACCCATAGCCAATCAATCACCACGACCTACCTGTTCCAGCTCCTTAATATCTCTCAAGCCTCTTTATTCTTCACCATATTTACTGTTCCCACCCTTGGTGTAGGCCACCATTATTTTTCAGCTAATGTCCCCAACATTCTCCTAACTGAACTACCTGCTGCTAATCTTAATTTTTAAAAAAACGATTCCCCACACAGTTTCTAGAGTGATCTACCATAAAGTCTGATCTAACATACAGAGGTAGGTTAACCTCTTGCCTAAAATTCTTCACGGTTCCCAGCTCTCTTCAGGCTCAAGTCTAAATTCCTTCCCATTGTTTACAAGGGCTTTCATGATCTTACCTCTGCTCATCTCAAAAGCTTCATTGACTGCCACTTCCCACACCCGCGCCCCCACTGTCCCTTACACTCTACATCTCAGCCTTTATTTACTTGACTCTCTCAATTGGATCACTAATGGTTCCCCAAATGAGCCATGTCCTTCATGGCCTCTGTATACTTTACACAGTCCTTTCCTATGCTTGGAATTTTTTTTTTTCTTTTTGACCGTGCAGCATGTGGGATCTTAGTTCCCCGACCAGGGATCAAACCCGCACCCCCTGCAGTGGAAGCTTGGAGTTTTAACCACTGGCCGTGAGGGAAGTCCTCCTCCCAAACTCTTTGCAATTTAGACATACATTCCACTGAAAAGCCTTCTCTAGTTACTCTAAGACCATGTTCCCAGGATACCCATACTTACTCTTTCCAGAGCACTTAGTACACGGTAATATATCTTCCACTAAACTATAAGCTCTTTAAGGACAGGGACTACTACATTTTATTTGTTTATGCAGTTGTGGCATGTGGAACAGTACCTGGCATGTAACAGGCATTCAATAAAATGTTGTAACAGGATAAATGAATGGATGAATGGATAAGAACAATACAGGACTTTGGGGAGTCTAATCAAAACTCTAAACTGCATGTAAAAGCTCTGGGTACCTACAAGACTACCTGAAGAGACAAGACTTATTCTCTTAAACGCGTATACCAGGAAGAGGGGAAACAAAAGGAATCTCACAAATATATTTTCTATTTTATAGTCTCACATTGTTAGGCATTAAGTATTAAGCTAAGATAAAGCCAAGTGTTTACATCTAAAGAATTTATGGAAGGTACCCAGGCTATGATGAGCTGGGGGCTGGGGGCAGGGGCAAGTCACCAAAAGGTCATCTAGCTGTAGACTTTTCCAACTCCTGGCAGGAGCAGGTTAGGCTTCTGGTTGGGCTCTCACCAAGTCCTGGAGTTCTCTCAGTTGTTTTCCTGTCAGTCCCCCAATGCCCAGATCCTCCTCATCCTCTTCTGGTTGGGCACTGACATTACCAGAAGATGGACCCTGTTTGATAAAGAACTCTTCGTGCTGGTCCAAGAGGAGTCCATGTAGCATCCAGGCTGAGAGCTGCTTATACATGACCCCGTGACACACGGCCAGGATTCTGAGTGGAGAGGAAAGCAAGAGCCTTAGAAGTCCACTAAGAGGACACTAAACCCATGCTTTAAACTGCTACAGGATAAACAGAGGCCTGAGGGTTTGGTCAGCAGAAGGGAAATGACCAATTAAGCTAAAAATAATTGTGCTATTTTAACTTAAATGTCTGTGGATGAACTAAGTGGTTAAATTTCCAAACTTGTAGCCAGTGTACTAAAGTCTGAAATGTTCAGTAAATGTTCTGATAGTCTTTTAGAAGAAGCACATTTTTTTTCCTCTTTTTGAGTAAAGTAAGTTTCAAAATGGATGATTCCTTTTAAAATTAAATGGACTTACAGGAGTCTCTTTTTGGCTAACACAGTATTAGTTTTTATTTTTGTTGGAATCACATAAGGAAAGTAGATTCAGTATGTGAGAAGCTGATATACCTGAAAAAGTATTATCCAACAAAATCCAGAGACTGAAACAAAATGCAGAAAGGTTGCTGGAGAATGGGATAGATTCACATGGTCTCAAGGGATCACATCTCAGGTAACATATTAATGACAAAGGGGAAAACGTCCCTCTAAAACAGAGTGATCTGGTGGAAAACACCTAAACCAAGTGATGAAACTTAACACCAGTAATGGGACAAACTTACTTTTTGTGCTTTCTGATATGCTGTAACAGGAAATAATATGACCTATGTAGTATTCTTGCCAAAAATGTTCAACCTGAATCTAATCATGAGGAAATAATCAGAAAAATCCAGATTGTGGAACATTCTACAGGCAGTCTTTGATCATACTCCACATTTAATACAGTTGTAATCATAAAATTTTGTATCCTTTTTTTCAGATAGTATTATAAAAATATTTTTACATGTTGTTATAGTATTTGTAATTTTAATTGCATTATAGTCTATCAAGTGAATATATCTTTAATCAGCTTTCTTCTGCTGCTGGTAATTTTCTAATTTTTTTTTAAAATTTCTTAATATAGTAGACAACATTGCAGTGAATAATGATTGTGCATATGGTTATTTTCTTCTTTTGAATAATTTTGTTAGGATAAAATTTTTAAGAGTGGCATTATAAGATTATAAAGCTACTCAAAATACACATGTTTAGACATAGCTAAGCATAATCCAGCACATGTAGTGGAAATTCTCCAAGGATAATGAGATCCAAAAATGAAAAAGGACTGCCTCAAGGTCATCTAGAGCCTTGCTTCGATACTCAACACTTTATTAAAACCCCCTTTTTGCAATTTCTGAGCCACCGTAAGGATTACATGGGCTCCTTTGCTCATGGGGCTTTTCCATCCTGGTCATAACTTTCCCCAGAAGGAAACCTGAGATGACCTGAAAATAAAACTTGTGCAAAATCAAGTCACCTGACCACCCACTCCGCCTCCCAACCCCAATGAAGCCGTGACTTACTTTTCTAGTGCACTGCGAACAGGAGGCAAACCTCCACAGCTGTGTTTGTACACTGTTTCCAGGATTTGACAACCATGAATCTGTGGAAAATACAGCCTTGTCAAGCTGAATTCCATTTTAATAGTTCATGTAGCACAATCTCATATTCTATATTCAATCCAGAGGGCACAATCTGCAGAGAATGGGGATGAACTTTCTCATAAGATTTTTGTATAGTTCTGATTCTGACTCCAATGCCAATGTGTGGGGGGTTTCCCCACACTACCAAGCAATCCTCTGACACCAGCTTGGGTGTCCTACAATCCAACTCAATTCTGATACTATCCACCCAGAGATAGCATCAGATTCCACAGGTTAAGGGCTCAGTCCCACAAGACTGCCCTCCATTTCCGACGCCAATCACAAGTTCAGGTTGTTCCCTGTGCTTCCAACTGGCTGATTAATAGATCAGAGGTTCCCCCTCCCTGGATTCCACTAATTTGCTAGAGCAGCTCACAGAACTCAGGAAACCCACTTATTCACTAGATTACCTATTTATTATGAAGGATACTAAAGGATACGAGTCAACACCCAGATGAAAAGGCTACACAGGGCGAGGTCCCGAACAAAGGAGCTCCTGCCCGGCATAGTGTCACACAGAGGCACTCTGGCTCACCAATCTGGAAGCTCTCCAAACCCCGTCCTTTTTGGTTTTTATGGAGCCTTCATTACACAGGCAGGATTAATTAAATCACTGGCCATTGGTGACTGAACTCAATTTCTAGCTCTCTGCCCTCCTCTCTCCCCAGAGGTCAGGTGGGAATGGTGGGACTGAAAGTTCCAACCCTCCAATCACGTGGGTGTTTCCCCTGGCAACCAGCCCCATATTAAGTGCTTTCCCAAAATCACCTCATTAACAAACTCAGGTGTGGTAGAAAGGGGTTTGTTATGAATATCAAGTCACCTTTATTGCTCTTATTACTTAGGAAATTCTGAGTTTTAGAAGCTCTGTGCCAGAAACGGGACGAAGACCAAATCTATATTTCTTATTATAAATCACAACATCACAATAGTTGTTGTCGAAGTATGGACCCTCCACCTCCCTGCCCCTCCCCATCCCACCCCATCCCCCAGCAGCATCTGCATCACCTGGAAACTTGTAAGAAATGCAAATTCTTGGGCCTCACTCCAGACCTACTGAATCAGAATCTCTGGGGTAGGGCCCAGCGATCTGGTTTTAACAATCTGCTCCAGGTGATTCTACGGCACAATGAAGTTTGAGAACTACTGCACTACTGCACTGGAAAAACCAGAATCATTTAGAGTTGAAATTCCAAGAAAAGAGGTAAAGAAAGCTCTTATTTCAGATTAAGGCCTAATCCAGACTACTTACAAGGTATACACTTTTCTAAAAATCTGCTTCCTTTTTCAATGTCTTTTTGCCTCTGCTTTTTTTTTTTTAACTGCTTTATTGAGGTATAAGTTATATACAATAAATTCACCTATTTTAAGGGTACTTTCAACAACTTTTAGTAAATTTACAGCATTGTGCAACCATCACCGTAATCCAGTTTTATAACATTTCCATCACTCTAAAAGGATCCCCTGTGCCTGTTCGCACTCCCCCATTCTCACCCACAACCTCAATTTTTAAAGCCTTAGCACTCAGCTTCCTACAACCTCCTCGGCAGGAAGGTTCACCCATCTGCAATCCCTCTACTCATTTACCACTCTCCTTCCTTTGGCCAACGGAAGCTCAAAGTCAACTGAGATGTGCCGGCATGTATGGACCCTTACACTAACCCCACTTACCTAGAAGTTCCCCTCCAATTTTGGGAGATGGTTTAGTAGAGTGGTTAAGAGCATAGTCTTTGGAGTCAGACAGCCCTGGGTTTACATCCTAGTTGTACCATTTACTACCGTCTGTGTGACCCTAAGCACATTCCTTAACCTATTTGATTTTTTAGAGGATTGACTGTGATAATGTATGTAAAGCATTTAGCAGAGTGCCTGGTATGCAACAAGTGCACAATAAAAGCTCGATGTTATTTGATGAGGGCTTCGCAGGGTCAAACAGCACCTCCCCTGCTGGCTCTGCTAGCACAGAATGAATGCAGCAGAGGGTAAGTTTCTTATACAGCAAAAAAATGAAGTAGCAACCTGGCAAACTGACTAGTTAACTAGTTATATTCAAATGAACACTCTTAATAAGCTAAGGCACAAATATAACAGCTTAAGAATGTGAATGAACTAAACATATTTAATCCATCTGTCCTTTTTGATCCAATTATGAACCAGCAGATACTTCTTCTAATGTAAAATCTCAAAGCATCTCAGAATTATTAATTCTGCCCAGAAAAGACATTCTCTGGACACTGGAGACCCTAACTTTTCAATGCATATAATAAAAACTTGTGATAAGAATAGGCATATTTAACTAAGAATTACGAGTATTTCCTTGGTGCTTACCAGAGCAAAAGGAAAAAGGAAAATTCTCACCTTTTGACTTTTAATTTGTTCTACTACAACCATCACAGAGGGGAAAAGGAGCTGGAACTGCAAAGGAGAGAATAATTAGGATGGTATATAATCAAATACAAGGAAAAAAAATTAACTCACAAAATGCCTTTGTTTTTAAATAGTCCCACTTAACATAAAGATGGCAATACCACAGAACAGCCAAGATCCAGGCAATTTGCTACAGGGGTTGGCTGCAGATAGAAAGAGAATGGCAGACAGAAGCAGTTTCTATGTTTGAGGCTAGCATAATTGCTAATACTGAGGCCAATCTAGAGCATTAACATCACACAGTAAGTTTTCACTAAATTTGGAACTTTTCAAACAGTTCTGATCTAGGAAAGCATACAAAATATCAAATGCTGGGCTCTGAATCCAGAAGGAAAAAAGTTCTCAAAAATAATATTTTAAGTTAGATTATTCTAATGATATCAACAGATTCCAAAGCATTTTGTTATCTGGGCATACCTGATCTAAGGAGTAATTGACATGTGATATGGAGAGATGGGGGTCAGCCAGGAACTGCAACAAAAAAACACTCTGATTATGGCTCCATATAAAATATCTTGAATCTATTTCTTCTATGAAAACCGGAAGCGAATGTGAGAGTAGGCTTAGGGTTCATTTTAGGGTATTGAGAATTGATCATTTATAGAAGATTATTAATGTTGATTTTCAGGTGATAACAAAACCAAAGCTAGGGCTCTTCCAAACTCACTCAGGAACCTTTGCCGTGATCCACTTGCCAGTTTGATCATGGCTTGGGCAATCACAGAGAGCACACTTACCCTCCAGCCACGCAGAAAATAGCTCATTCTTAACCACCTGACCATATCAAAGGGCATTACAAATCAGGAACATGTCCTCATCTGCTGTCCCAGAGGTGTTCCCTCCCGTATTTCTTCTCACCTCTTGCTCCAAATCAAGCAGTGCTTGGCGATAAGGCTGCAAAACTGAATCCAGCCCCGTGCAGAAGGCCCTTAGGTAGATTCCATGTGACCCACCTTGGCCCTGCTGCGATGGATGGTGATCCTGAAATCAAACAAAGAGAAGTCAACTTTTCAGCTCAGACCCTGAAACCCAAGGAAGACATTATCCTTTATGAATGGCATTTTTTTGTTTAAATAATTCCCTATCAAAGCAGTGCTTCAATGAGAGGAAAACCTGACTGAAGAGACCTTTTAAAATGTGATAATGTTTTCATTTTCCAAGTGGCTCAGATGTTACAAACAACCAGGTATTACTCCATACTGTCACTAGAGGTTTTCCAACAACTCAATTCTAACCTTATAACTTCTAGCTTAAATCCCTTTGGTGGTTTCCCCTTGCCCCAGAATAATATCTAAACTCCTCTACATGGTATACAACTTCTGGCCCTTACTCTCTCTCTAAAATTATCTTTAACTGCTTCCAACTTCACATCTTCATTTACAAATTACTCAGCAGTTCCCTGAATGTGCCTTGTTTCTATCTCTCACCCCTGTGAATGAGTGTAGTCTGCTTGTAACTCATGTTTGTGACAAATACCTACTCTTCCTGCAGGACCCAACTCCAGCATCTCTTCCCTGAAAAGCCCTTTCTAACCCTCCCTAGGGAATTAATAGCTCCCCTTTGTTGCTTTCATAGCATCCCTGTTTAGTGCTGGAACTGAACTTTTGTTTATCTGTCCCCTCACTAGACCAAGAGCTTCATGAAGCAAGGGCCCATACTTTGTTCATCTTTGCATTTCATTTCCTAGCACAGTTCTTTGAACAGATGGTAACTATTTACTGAATAAATAAAATGACCTCAGTCCTCCTTCTAACAACGCTTCTCCTGCCTAGATGGCAATTCATCAAAAACACGAACCTGATAGCCAACGTGGGGAGTTAGAAGACACTCACCAAGAGGCTATTAACAAATATGGTTTGTCTTTCCAGAAAGCTGCAGTTTCTTTGTAAAAGCATTCTTTTTCTACACAGGGGAATTGCAGTTAACAGTTGACTAGAGGCCATGATGACTAGCCTTTCTGGCTATGTACTGATTTGCATGGTCAGGCTCTGGTGGTGGTAGATACCATAGCAGAATTCAGCAACAAATGTGGTAGGAAGCTTGGGCTCAGAGGTTATAAGGCACACTGTAGCCAGAGGATGCTGCAGAGGATACTAGTAGTTCCTGGAGATAAATGTTGCCAGCTATAATAAGAATAGCACAGGCATAGGGTGAAATAGACCAGATTGGCTTACAACCAGGTGATTTTGTTTTGGTTGTGTCATTCCAGAGAACTGAATGTCTTCATTTATCACAAAATGAAAGAAAAAATGAGACTGCTTTTACTTTTCAAAAAAGAAAAAGGTACTACAAATATCTTTAGAATTTGGGAAAGTAGGAATTCACACATAAGATCCACATAGTCACATGAATATAGGACAGGTTTGGGTTTTTTTAAGTGTTATATACAAACACTTAAAGAGCCCTTTTCATCTATATTAATATGTATACAGGTTCCAACTTGGATCATTGTGTTCTCATTATTATGACTTCATAGCAAACTGGCACTGATTAGGTTTTTTTAAATATAAATTTATTTATTTATTTTTGGCTGCATTGGGTCTTGCTGCATGCGGGCTTTCTCTAGTTGCGGTGAGCAGGGGCTACTCTTCGTTGCAGTGCATGGGCTTCTCATTGCGGTGGTTTCTCTTGCTGTGGAGCATGGGCTCTAGGCACGCAGGCTTCAGTAGTTCTGGCACATGGGCTCAGTAGTTGTGGCTCGCGGGCTCTAGAGCGCAGGTTTAGCAGTTGTGGCTCACAGGCTCTGTGGCATGTGGCATCTTCCTGGACCAGGGCTCGAACCCATGTCCCCTGCCTTGGCAGGCGGATTCTTAACCACTGCACCACCAGGGAAGTCCCTGGCATTGATTAGATTTTAAATTCTTTTCTCTGCAACAAAATCTGTTTGAATCAGAATCCCTGTCCCAGAGATGAAAATATAAGGCATTATTCTCTGACTCCTTTGTCCCATAGATTACCACCAAGGGCCTGACAACCAGTTTATATAACAGGGGCCAGGTGGTACTGACTGCATTGTTTCAGAAAACTATCCTTCCTTTTCCTTTCTAGAAGTCTCTGCCTTTCTCTTCAACCAGAATCATTCTTTCCACTGGGAAATAGTCATCATTGAATCAGAGTCACACAATGCAGCAATCTTCTTACTTACCACTGACAGAATTGCAGACTGTTAAAAGTAAAAAAGAACTTTAAAATTTCTCTTAAAAAAAAAATTTGAGTGTCTACTATATGCCAGGCCCTTCGCATGAATTACCTTGTTTAATCCCCACAACCCTATTAGATAGGTACTATCTATCCCCATTTTATAGGTAAGGAAACTGAGGCTCAGGTTACTGCTGAGCAGTCTATGGCCAGTAAGTGATGGACAGGAAACAAATCTTTGGCCACTACACTATAAAGCACTGACTTCCAATTAATTTATATTAATCAATAATATTTATTAAGTCTTACCACATGCCAAAACCTTCTCCAGTTTAACTCTTATTTACAAATAAGAAAAAGGAAGCCTGAAGATTTTAGTTGCCTGCCTCAATGTAACTACGGTAGTTAGAAGCAAAGTGGCAAAGGAATTTTAAATAATGCTTTGTGTTTTCACCTCTGGGACTGGAACTCTGTTACAGCTCAAACTGATTTAATTCAGGTCTCTTAAAACTTGGGCAAAGCATACTTTCTCTTACATCCATCTGCCTAAATTGGTCCCCATGTATATTTTCCCCTTGTTTGAGGTACAGTCACCTTGCCTTCACTTGAATAATTCCAGTGATGAGAAATTCATAACTTCTTGACACTTACATCACATGAATTACCAATGGATTCACTGAAAGCTTAACATAGCTCCAGTGAGGAGCACTGGAGGTGTACGTTCCCTGAGAACAGGAACCTACCTGCTGCTGCACATGGCCCGTGTACTGTTCAATGAACTCGGTGAAACGAATGTAGTCTGTGCCCAGCCGGCAGAGTCGATTCAGGACACTGGTTTCACTGGGATGGAGAAATGGGAAGTCCTGTGACACCTGCAGGAGAGGAATAATGTTAAAAACGCTGATGCCCGCTACTCACTGCTCACTAGAACGATTGTCTCCCTTTGCAAGATGGCTATTTAAGACTGGTAAGTTCTAGATAACAAAAGTATTTCCAAATCACTACAAAGACGTTGTTCCCCAGTCCCAACTTAGTTATTTATTGAAATAGGCAGTAATGCATGGTAAAGAATTTAAACAGTACAAAATGGTATACATGAAAAATAAGTCAACCTCCACAGAGGCAGCCACTACTACCTGCTTTTTTTTTTTAATTTTAGTATAAATATTATATTGGTTTCAGGTGTACAACATAGTGATCCAGTATTTTTACAGATTACAAACCATACTAAGTTATTATAAAAGACTGACTAGGGGCTTCCCTGGTGGCACAGTGGTTAAGAATCTGCCTGCTAATGCAGGGGACACAGGTCCTATCCCTGGTCTGGGAAGATCCCACATGCTGCGGAGCAACTAAGCCCGTGTGCCACAACTACTGAGCCTGTGCCCTAGAGCCCGCGAGCCACAACTACTGAGCCCACGCGCAGCAGCAATGACCCAATGCAGCCCAAAATAAATAAATAAATAAATTTATTTAAAAAAAAGACTGACTATATTCCTGTGCTGTACATTACATGCCCGTGACTTGTTTATTTTGTAACTGGTAGTTTGTACCTCTTAATACCCTTCACCTATTTCATCCCTCCCCCTATCCCTCTCCCTTCTGGCGACCACCATTTGTTCTCTGTATCTATGCATCTGTTTCTGTCTATGCATATGTTTGTCTGTTTGTTTTGTTTTCTAAATTCCACATATAAGTGAAATCATAAAGTATTTGTCCTTCTCTGTCTGACTTATTTCACTAAGCATAATATCCTCCAGGCCCATCCATGTTGTCACAAATGGCAAGATTTCATTCTTTTTCATGGCTAAGTATATTACCTATTCCTTATGGAATCTTCCTGGGATGGTCTATAAGGATATATGGGGTTTTTGATCTGGTTGCAACAAAGTCTCTTAAGCAATATTGCTCACTCTTGGTTCTGCAGATTCCAGAGGTTTCTCAGACATATTCTTAGGATTTACAAATTCTCTATGAAAATTTAAATTTTGTTTTCATTTTGATAAAAATGTAAAATTAACGTAGCATATTATAATCTGTAAAAGCACCTTATAACTGGACATATAATTTAGTGTCCATATTTTCATTTGTATTTTTAATTTAAATCATGGCCAAATGATAGCCTAGTATGGTATGTAAAGATTTCACAGCAGTTCAAGCAGAAAAATAGTAGTGGGAGAATGTATTCATTCAATCAACTAAGAAAAAAGTCATAGCAAAATATACATAAAGTTACCATTTTAGCCATTCAAGTGTACAGTTTAGTGGCATTAAGTGCATTCGCTTTGTTGTGCAACCATCACCACCATCCATCTCCAGAACTTTTTCATCTTCCCAAACTAAAACTCTGTACCTCTTGAATGATGACTCCCCATTGTTCCTTCCCCCACACACCCTGGTAAGTACCCTTCTAATTTCTGTCTCTATGAATTTGACTACTCTACAATATTTATCCGTTTGTGACTGGCTTATTTCACTTAGCATAGTGTCTTCAAGGTTCATCCATGTTGTAGCATGTGTTAGAATGTCTCTCCTTTCTAAGGCTGAATAATATTCCATTGTATGTACATGCCGCATTTTGTTTATTCACTTCATTTGTGTATGGACATCTGAGTTGCTTCTGCCTTTTGGCTATTGTGAATAATGCTGCTATGAACATGGCTTTACAAATATCTATTTGAGTCCCTGCTTTCACTTCTTTTGGGTATATACCCAGGAATAAAACTGCTGGATCATTTGGTAATTCTGTGTTTAATTTTTGGAGGAGTCACCATATTGTTTTCCACAGGGACTGTACCATTTTACATTTCCACCAGCAATGCACAAGGGTTCTAATTTCTCTACAACCTCACCAACACTTGTTATTTCCTGTTTTTTTGGTAATAACCATCCTAAAGGGTATAAAATGATATCTCATTGTGCTTTTTTTTTTTTTTTTTTTGCGGTACGCGGGTCTCTCACTGTTGTGGCATTTCCCATTGCGGAGGACAGGCTCCGGACGCGCAGGCTCAGCGGCCATGGCTCACAGGCCCAGCCGCTCCGCAGCATGTGAGATCTTCCCGGACCGGGGCACGAACCCGTGTCCCCTGCATCGGCAGGCGGACTCTCAACCACTGCGCCACTAGGGAAGCCCCTCTCATTGTGCTTTTGATTTGCATTTCCCTAATGATTAGTGATATTGATCATCTTTTCACTTGTTGCCCATTGTATATCTTCTTTGGAGAATCAACCAACTTTTAGTGACTACGTACTTATCCCAGGCACTGCGCTAACATTCCAAGATTAAATAGTGAACAAAATCAGACATATTTACTACTCCCAAGGAACTCAGAATATTTCACATTCATATTGTATTTTGTGGAAGCCATCTTTATGTGACAGTAACTGTAGTAATAAATAGGCAAAGAAGAATTTTTCTGTTACTGATTCCACAATAATTTGATTAGGAATCCATTTAATGTAGATTTTAATGACACAATGCTAACCATATCTTCAAGTTAACAACTTAAGAGGTAGCATGACATAGTCCTTAAGAACTTGATCTCTGGAGCCAGACTGCCTAGGTGTGAATCCCTGAGTTGCCTCTTACTTGCTTGAAATCTTAGGCAAGCAATACCCCTCTGTGCCTCAGTTTTCATACCTATAAAGATGATAATTGTGAGGATTAAATAAATTAATACATGTAAATCACATGTGCCAAGCACATAGCAAGTGCTCAATACATGTCAGCAATTTTTTATTATTAGGACAGCTCTACTCAGTTATTAAGTGATACTCCTATTAAAATTGGCATTTGAGGGCTTCCCTGGTGGCGCAGTGGTTGAGAGTCCGCCTGCCGATGCAGGGGACACGGGTTCGTGCCCCGGTCCGGGAAGATCCCACGTGCCGCGGAGCGGCTCGGCCCGTGAGCCATGGCCGCTGAGCCTGCGCGTCCGGAGCCTGTGCTCCGCAACGGGAGAGGCCACAACAGTGAGAGGCCCGCGTACAGCAAAAAAAAAAAAAAAAAAATTGGCATTTGAGCAGTGTTTGTTGGCAGAGTTTTAGAAAAGTTCCAGGTCTCGTTACTCTGAAACAACAAACGATACCTTAAAGTTATTGGTACCATTTGGTACAACCTACTTATATGAACAGGCATTCTCTTCATTAGAGTTACTGAAGTCAAAATAGAAAACAGAGAGCCAGATCTGCAGAAAAGTCATTCTACCATTTAACTCAATGCTGACAATTTAGTTTTAGCAAAACAACAGTATATATTACATTAGATCAGTGGTTCTCAGTGGGGGCAATTTTGCCCCCAAGGGACATGGTAATGTCTGAAGATATTTTTGGTTGCACAACTCAGGGGATACCAGTGGCATCTAGCAAGTAGAGGCCATGGATGCTGCTTAACATCCTACAGTGCACAGGACGGCCCCCACATTATCCAGTCCAAAATGTCAGTAGTGCCAATGCTGAGAAGCTGCATTAGATTAATGTCAATTTGAATTGATAAGTTTGGTAGTTTTATTTACTTTGTAAAATAACTGGTTTTACAGTTGTTAAAGAGCAATATGCTTGAGTTTATACTTAGCTTAATGTGTATACATATTCAATATTACAATAAACTTATTTTTATCAACACTGGGCATTCATGACAATTTTTCCCTTTATCGAAATGTGAAAAACACCGTTCTGCAAAAAGTATGCAATATTTGCTGATTTTGGTGGAATTTTTTTCTTTCACAAATAGCTTAATACCTAGTATGTGGCAGAAACTGTACTAGGTGCTCCTGGTACATCTATGAAGAAGACCACTGTGGTCTTAGCCCCCATGGGCAATCTATGTGAGAGAAAGACTAAACATAGGTAACAACAATAAATAATATGAATTGTGATGTCCTATAAGGGAAATAAACAAGTTGCTGTGATAGAAAATAATGGCATAAGGAGTATACTTAAAGAGGTGGTCAGAGAAGGTTTTTCTGAGAAGTAACTTTAAAGCTGAGAACTTAAGGAGGAAAATATCCGATTGAGACTATTTTATAAGAAAAAAAGGAAGGCAGCTATTGTTCCCATATTCTTTCGTCTCTTTTTACTTCTGACAGTCAGGCACAAACAATTACCTCCTGAATATTTTTCTCCTATATTCCTGGCATTGTGCTAGTTTTACAGAAGAAAAGAAACAATAACAAAAGCAATCTGTTTGATTTATAAGTTTTATAGACCAAGAATGTATATTTTCTGCTCCTCTACAGCCTATACTACCAATTCTCATAGGAACAGGCATGACTTTGTGATCAGACAGAGCTAGATTCAAATATTGCCTTATCAAGACTAGCCACCATAAAGTTCTCTGAACTTCAGTTTGCTCATCTGTAAACTGGGGCCAACAATACCTAAGTTACTAAGTTATGGAGATGATTAGATAATATTACTGGAAGCAGGAGTAGAAAAGAGTGGTTGAGATACTGGAGCCAGACAAAACTGGGTTCAAAAGGAAACAGAAGCTTTAAATGACACAATAGACCAGATAGATTTAATTGATATTTATAGGACATTCCATCCAAAAACAGCAGATTAGACTTTCTTCTCAAGTGCGCACGGAACATTCTCCAGGATAGATCACATCTTGGGTCACAAATCAAGCCTCAGCAAATTTAAGAAAATTGAAATCATATCAAGCATCCTTTCTGACCACAATGCTATGAGATTAGAAATGAATTACAGAGAAAAAAACGTAAAAAACACAAACACATGGAGGCTAAACAATACGTTACTAATAACCAAGAGGTCACTGAAGAAATCAAACAGGAAATCAAAAAATACCTAGAGACAAATGACAATGAAAAAACGACAATCCAAAACCTATGGGATGCAGCAAAAGCAGTTCTAAGAGGGAAGTTTATAGCTATACAAGCCTACCTCAAGAAACAAGAAAAATCTCAAATAAACAATCTAACCTTACACCTAAAAGAATTAGAGAAAGAAGAAAAAACAAAGCCCAAAGTTAGCAGAATGAAAGAAATCATAAAGGTCTGAGCAGAAATAAATGAAATAGAAACAAAGAAAACAATAGCAAAGATCAATAAAACTAAAAGCTGGTTCTTTGAGAAGATAAACAAAATTGATAAACCATTAGCCAGACTCATCAAGGAAAAGAGGGAGAGGACTCAAATCAATAAAATTAGAAATGAAAAAGGAGAAGTTACAACAGACGCTGCAGAAATGCAAAGTATCCTAAGAGACTGCTACAAACAACTGTATGCCAATAAAGTGGACAAACTGGAAGAAATGGACAAATTCTTAGAAAGGTATAACATTCCAAGACTGAACAAGGAAGAAATAGAAAATATGAACAGACCAATCACAAGTAATGAAATTGAAACTGTGATTAAAAATCTTCCAACAAACAAAAGTCCAGGACCAGATGGCTTCACAGGTGAATTCTATCAAACATTTAGAGAAGAGCTAACACCCATCCTTCTCAAACTCTTCCAAAAAACTGCAGAGGAAGGAACACTCCCAAACTCATTCTATGAGGCCACCATCACCCTGATACCAAAACCAGACAAAGATACTACAAAAAAAGAAAATTACAAACCAATATCACTGATGAATATAGATGCAAAAATCCTCAACAAAATACTAGCAAACAGAATCCAACAACACATTAAAAGGATCATACACCATGATCAAGTGGGATTTATCCCAGGGATACAAGGATTCTTCAATATATGCAAATCAATCAATGTGATAAACCATGTTAACAAATTGAAGCAGAAAAACCATATGATCATCTCAACAGATGTATTAAAAGCTTAACAAAATTCAACACCATTTATAATAAAAACTCTCCAGAAAGTGGGCACAGAGGGAACCTACCTCAACATAATAAAGGCCATATATGACAAGCTCACAGCAAACATCATTCTCAATGGTGAAAAACTGAAAGCATTTCCTCTAAGATCAGGAACAAGACAAGGATGTCCACTCTCACCACTATTATTCAACATAGTTTTGGAAGTCCTAGCCATGGCAATCAGAGAAGAAAAAGAAATAAGAGGAATACAAATTGGAAAAGAAGTAAAACTGTCACTGTTTGCAGATGACATGATACTATACATGGAGAATCCTAAAGATGCCACCAGAAAACTACTAGAGCTAATCAATGAATTTGGTAGTTTCAGGATACAAAATTAATGCACAGAAATCTCTTGCATTCCTATACACTAATGATGAAAAACCTGAAACAGAAATTAAGGAAACACTCCCATTTACCATTGCAACAAAAAGAATAAAATACCTAGGAATAAACCTACCTAGGGAGACAAAAGACCTGTATGCAGAAAACGATACGACACTGATGAAAGAAATTAAAGATGATACAAATAGATGGAGAGATATAGCATGTCCTTGAATTGGAAGAATCTATATTGTGAAAATGACTATACTACCCAAAGCAATCTACATATTCAATGCAATCCCTATCAAATTGCCAATGGCATTTTTATGGAACTAGAACAAAAAATCTTAAAAGTTGTATGGAGACACAAAAGACCCCGAATAGCCAAAGCAGTCTTGAGGGAAAAAAACAGAGCTGGAGGAATCAGACTCCCTGACTTCAGACTATACTATAAAGCTACAGTAATCAAGACAATATGGTACTGGCACAAAAACAGAAACAAGATCAATGGAACAAGATAGAAAGCCCAGAGATAAAACCACGCACCTATGGTCAACTAACCTATGACAAAGGAAGCAAGGATATACAATGGAGAAAAGACAGTCTCTTCAATAAGTGGTGTTGGGAAAACTGGACAGCTACATGTAAAAGAATGAAATTAGAACACTCCCTAACACCATACACAAAAATAAACTCAAAATGGATTAGAGACCTAAATATAAGACTGGACACTATAAAACTCTTAGAGGAAAACATGGGAAGAACACTCTTTGACATAAATCACAGCAAGATCTTTTTTGATCCACCTCCTAGAGTAATGGAAATAAAAACAAAAATAAACAAATGGGACCTAATGAAACTTCAAAGCTTTTGCACAGCAAAGGAAACCATAAACAAGACGAAAAAACAACCCTCAGAATGGGAGAAAATATTTGCCAACGAATCAACGGACAAAGGATTAATCTCCAAAATATATAAACAGCTCATGCAGCTCAATATTAAAAAAACAACCCAATCCAAAAATGGGCAGAAGACCTAAATAGACATTTCTCCAAAGAAGACATACAGATGGCCAAGAAGCACATGAAAAACTGCTCAACATCACTAATTATCAGAGAAATGCAAATCAAAACTACAATGAGGTTATCACCTCACACCAGTTAGAATGGGCATCATCAGAAAATCTACAAACAATAAATGCTGGAGAGGGTGTGGAGAAAAGGGAACCCTCTTGCACTGTTGGTGGGAATGTAAATTGATAAAGCCACTATGGAGAACAGTATGGAGGTTCCTTAAAGAACTAAAAATAGAATTACCATATGACCCAGCAATCCCACTACTGGGCATATGCCCAGAGAAAACCATAATTCAAAAAGACACATGCACCCCAATGTTCATTGCAGCACTATTTACAATAGCCAGGTCATGGAAGCAACCTAAATGCCCATCGACAGATGAATGGATAAAGAAGATGTGGTTCATATATACAATGGAATATTACTCAGCCATAAAAAGGAATGAAATTGGGTCATTTGTTGAGACGTGGATGGATCTAGAGACTGTCATACAGACTGAAGTAAGTCAGAAACAGAAAAACAAATATCGTATATTAACGCATATATGTGGAACCTAGAAAAATGGTACAGATGAACTGGTTTGCAGAGCAGAAATTGAGACACAGATGTAGAGAACAAACATATGGACACCAAGCGGGGAAAGCAGCGGAGGGTGGTGGTGGTGTTGTGATGAACTGGGCGATTGGGATTGACATTTATACACTGATGTGTATAAAATTGATGACTAATAAGAACCTGCTGTATAAAAAAATATACATATTATTCAAGTCATCCAATGATGGAATGACCCAGTTGACTGTATGACTGATTTGACCAATAACAGAGAGATGTGAGTAACAACAACAACAAAAAAATTAAATAAAAATTTAAAAAAGACATAGTTTGAAAGTAAAAGGAAGGAAAATGACATACCATACAGTAAACATAAAAATCTGTTTTTCTGTCAGGTTTGGCTATGTTACTATCAGACAAAGTAGGTCTCAAGAAAAGAATTATTACCAAGGATAAAAATAAGGCTCAACAAAATTCTGAAAATTTGAAATCTGACAGTTTGTTCTCTGACTATAATGCAGTTAAATTAGAAATCATTAAGATATCTAGAAAAACCCCTCCAAATACTTGGAAATTAAACAATACAAATCTAAATAACCCATCAGTCAAAATATAAGAAAATAAAATAACAGGCATGGATTTGAATTTCTACTTCATCACTTACTATCTTTGACTTTCACAAGTAACTTAACTTCACTTTGCCTCAGTTTTCTCATCTTTAAATCTAAGTAAACTGGTTAAAATCACTCCTAAATCTTAAAATATATCAGATTTGTATTTTGTTTCAATCCCACCACCAATAACGAATGCAGATTATTTTCAATGGTAATAACAGCAATAAACTCTATATATACATAGAGGACACTATTATTTTTAAAATACCCTTTAGATGTGGAAAGATGTTCAACATCCCTACTTATTAGAGAAATGCAAATCAAAACTACAGTGAGATACCACTTACACCAGTCACAATGGCCATCATTAAAAAGCCTATATAAAAAAAAAAAAACTGGGTTCAAGACCAAGTTTGCTAATCGCTACGTGATCCCTGACACCGGGAGTTAATCTCTGAAATGGTGATAGGTGGTTGTGAAGATTAAATGAGATAAAGCATATAGCACATAGCCCTTCCCCCTCACACATTCCTGGTTACATGAAGGCCCCCCTCCAAATTCTCCTAGTGCAGAAATTTCCCGGGCGAGGTGTAATAAGGGAAACACTCTCACTTTTTCGTCCAACAGAACTGGCTGAACCCTTATTGTGCGTCAGGCACTATGTATTTGGACTAGCTTTCAAAACTCAGTTTAAAAGCACATACAGGGCTTCCCTGGTGGCGCAGTGGTTGAGAGTCCGCCTGCCGATGCAGGGGACACGGGTTCGTGCCCCGGGCCGGGAAGATCCCACATGCCGCGGAGCGGCTGGGCCCGTGAGCCTGCGCGTCCGGAGCCTATGCTCCGCAACGGGAGAGGCCACAACAGTGAGAGGCCCGCGTACCGCTAAAAAAAAAAAAAAAAAAAAAAAGCACATACAATTACTGAGCCCTCCGGTTACCTGCCCAGGGACAAGCCCCCCACGCCTCGGGCCCTGCAAGCCCCGCCTTGTCTGTCCCTCAGACTCCTCCCCTTGGCACTAGCTCGCTCCACCCATTCCGCTCTCGCTAGTTCCCGCGCTCTGAGGCGGACAGTACCTGCAGGCCACTCCGCTTGTTCCAGGTGAAAATGGACCCTGGGTACCCGCTCAGAGCCAAGAGCAGTTCGTGGATCATTCCCACGGCGGACCGCGAGTCCCTATATCCGTCGCACCCTCCTCCAGAGCCTCACCAGGCGACCAAAGAGGCGAGCGCTCCCTCTACTACACGCGCACAGGACCCCGGGAAGGGCAGTTCCTCCTGACTGTACCCGCCGAGACTACTGCTGAGGAGAGCTGACGGGAAGCCGGGAAGGGGTCGGCGCGCCGCGTCCCGGAAGTGAGCCGCGCTCGCCTGGGCCCACTTGCAGGCTCCAGCCGGTGCTCCGCAGGAGTCGCGGGAGCTTCCCTCGCGCATGCGCCTCCAGCGCCCGGGTCGCCCGCTCGGACTTCCGGTTTGGGAGCTGAACTGGAAGGCTGGAGAATCCGGGCTGCAGCCCTACCCCGAGTGGGTGAGGCTAGCCCGCGGTCAGAAATGCGGGTGGGTTGAGTGACAGCCCGAGAAGGAGAAGCTCCCAGGGGTGGGTCGGAGGGTGCTCTCAGGGCGCTTAGCCCGGTCGGAGGCCTCTGGAGGGGCTCACGACGGCTTTCGAGAGTGACCTGGCCGGAGGGAGAGAAGACAAAGAGGCCGGAACCCCGCATCCGCGAACCTTGCAGCCCTCGGAGCGCCTGGCCAGCACCCGAGCTTGTCCTCAGGAGACCCATGACTACTGCCCCTTCGGACTCCCACTCTCCACCAACTCAGTGGGACTCTCCCCAAGCCCACCCGGCCCTCGCTTCAGGAGCCCAAACCAACTTCTCTCAATGCGCGAGGTTTCCATTCAGTAGTTCCCGGCTATTTACTGAGCGGTTACTTTTGCTGTGAGGGAGAACAAAGACCCAGTATTCAGTACTTGATTTTTGTTTGGGGTGGGAATTGGTAGTGGTGGAGTCCGAGGGGGCGGGGCGGACGGAGAGGGCCCGGGGAAGGACGGCGGAGGTACTGGGGGAGATCAGCTGCGACCCGCTGGACAGAGGCTTTTTGTTGCCTTCAGCAGGATGGTGACATGCCTTTAGAACCTCTCGAGCTCCCATATGGTTCGAACACACTATGCTACACTGGTCGGGGGAGCTTCAGTGGGTCAGATTTGGGGGAGGTGGGAGAGGAACAAACAGTACTTTCTATTCTTTGCTGCTTACCCGGGCTGCCCTGCAAGTCTCCCAGAAATGCAGCTTTTGAATGGTCTCTCACCTTCATGCTCGGTTTTGGCTTGCTGTCCTGAAGTTGGTGCTACGTGGAGCGTCTGCGAAGTCAGGCCAGCTCTGGCAAGACTTCAGACATATGAGTATGTTCCTTCTGATAGTGCCATCTCTCTCTATCCTAGGAGGAAACTCTTCTTACAGAGAGAGACTCATCTGCAGGTGATTCTCCAAGGACATGAGAAGATGGGTGTAAGCTGTGGAACCTAGACCCTTAAGTGGAGGGAAGCTGCTTTCTGCTGTGAACGATGGCCAAACCCACCCTGAGAGGGAATGGCACTAACTCTGAGACCTTCCGACAGCGCTTCAGGAGATTTCATTACCAGGAGGTAGCTGGGCCCCGGGCGGCTTTCAGCCAACTCTGGGAACTTTGCTGTCGGTGGCTAAGGCCGGAGGTGCGCACCAAGGAGCAGATTGTAGAATTGTTGGTGCTAGAGCAGTTCCTGACCGTCTTACCTGGGGAGATCCAGAAATGGGTACAAAAGCAATGTCCAGAAAGTGGAGAGGAGGCAGTGTCTCTGGTGGAAGAATTAGAAAGAGAGCCTGGAAGACCTGGACGTTCGGTGAGCAGGGAGGGGATATTCAGAAGTGTGTGACTGGGCAGGGGCAGGATAAAAAGCCAAATTAAGGCACAGTCAGATTTAAAGTGGGGCACAGTCTCCCTTGGTGATGCTTATACTTCTGGTCCTTTAATAGGTAACTTTTTCAGATAGAGCTTATCGGGAGATGCTACCTGGGTGTACCTTTGCTAGGTATCATAACGAGTTATTCATAGTTTCATAGTTTTTTACTTAATAGGGAAGAAAGGGGAGTTATTTTTTAGCCTGGAGTCGGGTTTACTATTTTGATCTTTTTCTTTTGTAGTTCCAGCTGCTCTAAGCCAACAGTAATGGACTAAGAAAGACCCTTGTTCACTATTAACCACCCCCCGCCCCAACCCTAGCCATGTCCCAAAAGGATGATTTCTTTTGGGGTAATAAATAATCTCCTCTGGGAATACCCCTCATTATGACCTTGCAGTGACAATTCATGGGGGTTGTTTCTAGGTCACAGTCTCTGTGAAGGGGCAGGAAGTGCGCTTGGAGAAGATGACACCCCTGAAATCATCACGAGAGTTATTAAGTGTTCGGCAGGAGTCAGTGGAACCCCAGCCCAGGGGTGTACCCAAGAAAGAGAGGGCAAGAAACCCAGACCTGGGACCACAGGAGCAGATGAACCCAAAGGAGAAGCTCAGACCTTTTCAAAGGAGCGGTGAGGAGTAGATTTATATGGGAAGATAGGATGCCATTCTAAATTGGGAAGTAGGGTTGGGAGTAGTGAGTGGGAAAGGGATTTCAGGAAAGAGTGGAAATAGAGTATGCAGTGTTGGGGACCTCCTGAAGGCATATAGTTTAGCTCTCTGCTGCAATTCTTATATTTCCTCTTTTGATAAGTCTGCCAGAGGATGGCTCCCTAGTTTTTCCAGAACTTGGAATTTCTTTCCTCCTGGTAATGATGACACTACGTCAGTATTTTCTAGATAAAAATTCTTTTCTATACTTGAAAGCACATTTTCCTTTTAGTCATTTTCTTTCTCCATATTAAACTATATTTGTTTCTTTCTGCTTTTCCCCAGAAGCTCCATTCTTCAGACCTACTAAGTTTTTGTTACTCTCCCTTGGAAACTTTAAGTTCTCCAAATAGCATGTTAGTTGTGCAGAATTAAATTATATATATTATTCCAGTGAGGGTCTGGTAGATAGAGGCAGAGTAAGAATTTTACTTCAGAATTTCACTACACTTTCTTTCCGTATAACTCAACTAATGATTGTCGTTCACTTGATACTCCCCCGTCTCTTAGAGCTTTCCCCATTGTCTTTGTGCCTAGTTCTTATTCTTAAACTTGATTTTGTGGAACTTGTTTTTCTTCTTTGTACTCTGCAGAACTCCATTTTGTGTGTTTTTTTCTTTGATCACTTCTTTAACTTGTTGAGGTTGTTTTGAATTCTGATCTTATCTAAGACTCTAGGCTTCTCAGCCAGTCTGGTAGTGGTCTCTGTTTAGTCATCCAGATGCAATCCCTCAACTGCACACACAGACTTGCAGAATTAATCAGTTTTGAACACCTACCATGTGCTCAACACCTTGCAGGGTACTCTGCAATGAGAAAAGGTGCCTATCCTCAAAAAGCCTATAATATGATTGAGAACACAAAAGTGAACATAAACATGTGCTGAACTGAACTGTATTGAAACAATGCCAAACAATGACTTGTTACTCAATTGTGAGTACAATAGGGGTTTGGCAGAGTGGGAGACGAGGAAGGGCTGTAGCGAAGGCTTCATGGGGGCACTGATGGGTTAAATTTCGATAGAAGGGAGGGAGTTAAAGGAAAGGCACAGAGTAAAGAATAAACATGTGCTGTGTTTTGGAGAGGAGTCTGCTTTGAACGGGCCATGCCTGGTAACCACTCAGGTTAAGGTTTGGCAATACAAATAGCATATGAGCTGAGGAAGCAAGAGCCTGGAGTTAGGTAGGACAGTGACTGCTGCAGTTACCCAGGTGTGAGAAGGTAAGGGGTCTAGACTTGGATGGTGGCAGTAGGAATAAAGGATATACTAAGGGAAAAACCTTTAGAACTTCGTGACTCAGTGTGAAGGAAATGGAAGAGTTGAAGACAGTCTCCCCCTTGAAATCACTCTGAGTTTAATTCTCTGGCCCCAAGTAGAGAACTACAGCTGATCCTTGAACAACGTGAGTTTGAACTGTGTGGGTCCACTTATACATGGATATTTTTCAATAGTAATTACTACAGTACTGTGGTTGGGTAAGTCTGCAGATGTGGAGGAACCATGGATCCAGAGGGCCTGCTATGAGCTGTACTTGGAATAACCCCCACGTTGGTCAGCTGTGTAGGAGGCAGGAGGTGACTTTCCAGCAGTGCAGGACCTGCCTACAAGTGGTTAGGAGAGCTAGGGAGCAACTTGGAACAGAATTATCTGCTCTGAACACACAACAGAACGTTTTCCTCTCTTGTCACCCTGCTCTGGAAAGTAAAATATTTCTCATTTTTTGAGGTTTCATGTATTTTTCCCCACTTTCTTCAACCCATTGAACTTTCTGAAAACATTTTCTTAGATACTTTGCTTTATAAACCTCTTGGATAAAAAAGGCAGGTCTGAACTCAGAGATGTTTTTTATGATCAGTCCAAACTATGATATCCTTTGTTTGCCTCCCTGCAAGCAGGATTTCCATTTCCTAAATCCAGTGTGGTCTCCAAGTTGGAGCAAGGAGAGCCATGGATCCCAGATCTGGGCTTCAAGGAGAAGGAATTCCCAAGAGGCAGTCACACAGGAGACAAACAAATGCATGCTGATCTGTTACCATCCAGGAGAGAGAGAAGAAGCTGGGTGGAACAGGATCACTGGGGCTTCGAGGATGAGAAGGTGGCAGGTGTGCACTGGGGCTATGAAGAGACCAGAACTCTCCTCGCAATTCTCAGTCAAACTGAGTTTTACGAGGCTCTCCGAAACTGTCATCGAAACAGCCAAGTGTATGGGGCTGTGGCTGAGCGGCTCCGGGAGTATGGGTTCCTCCGGACCCTGGAGCAGTGTAGGACCAAGTTCAAAGGTCTCCAGAAGAGCTATCGGAAAGTCAAGAGTGGCCACCCACCTGAGACCTGCCCCTTCTTTGAAGAGATGGAAGCCCTGATGAGTGCCCAGGTCATTGCCCTGCCCAGTAATGGCCTGGAGGAGGCAGCCTCTCACTCTGGCCTGGTGGGCAGTGATGCTGAGACTGAGGAGCCAGAGCAACAGGACTGGCAGCATAAGGAGGGAGAAGATGCCATGGCTGAAGAGTCTGACAGTGAGGAAGTGGGCCAGGAGGCCACCCCCCAGGACCCCGACAAGTCCACCACACCCGTCCTTTTCCGAAGCCCAAGTGGTAAGCTTTTCTTCTTGGGGTTTTAGGATTAGACTGAGGAGTTATGAGGCTGGATGTGGAGTCAGGAAGCTTAATGTCACCTGCCAGCTTTGTCACTTAGAGAACAGAGGCACTTCTTAGTTTTCTGTGTATTTCATTCTCTTTTGTGGGAAAATCATTGAGCTAATAGTAAGTAGAGAATAATTTTAGATATTTTAAAGAAGTACACTCAGAGTTCAAGAGACTCCTGAAAAGGAGTATCATTCCTTCCATTTCTTTCTTAAAATATTTTTTCCTGATTACAAAATCACTGAAGGCTGAGAAAAACTTGGTACTGTATTATCTTTAACTAATATTTGTTGAGCACCTTATATGAACTGGTGTTTTATCTTTACTTCTCCAAACTCAAGGTCAGTTTATTATGTGTTCCTTTTTACTTAGAAGAGCATAGTGAAGGACTGCCCAAAGTTGGGGAAACATTTTGTTTCCTCTGTGAGATCTGCAACACACATTGGCATTTTAACAGGACTAAGAAGTCTTGCAGCAAGAAACCTTGCTTAACACTCTGCTGAAATATTATTTGCCTATGGAACCATTTTAAAATATCACTTATTACTGTTGATGTAATTTGTACAACCATGTTGCTATGGGAAGAGCACCAAGTATGAATCAGGAGACTTCGTTTCTAACCCTGACCACTAATCAGCTGGGTGACCTCGCACAGCTATCTGGCCATTTCACAGTTTGCGTCCTCAACTGTAAAATGTGGCACAGCAGCAGGACAACTCTAGAGTTGCAGTTCCACTGGGAACAGTTATGTGTCCCTTCCATGTTTTATTATATGTGTTGTTACTTCTGTTCTAGTCTTCTTCTGTCTTGGACTTTTTCTTTTCCTTTTTAAAATAAATAAATAAATTTATTTATTTATTTATTTTTGGCTGCATTGGGTCTTCGTTGCTGCACGTGGGCTTTCTTTAGTTGTGTCGAGCGGGGGCTACTCTTCATTGCGGTGTGCTGGCTTCTCATTGCAGTGGCTTATCTTGTTATGGAGCACGGGCTCTAGTCACGTTGGCTTCAGTAGTTGTGGCATGCAGGCTCAGTAGTTGTGGTACACAGGCTTTGTTGCTCCATGGCATGTGGGATCTTCCCGGACCAGGGCTCGAACCCATGTCCCCTGCATTGGCAGGCAGATTCTTAACCATTGCACCACCAGGGAAGCCCCTCCTTTTCCTTTTTAAAAAAAAATTTGGGATTTCCCTGGTGGTCCAGTGATTGGGACTCTGAGCTTCCACTGCAGGGGGCATGGGTTCTATCCCTGGTCTGGGAACTAAGATCCTGCATGCTGCATGGCCTAAATTAAAAAAAAAAAAATTTTTTTTTCCCCGTTTTGTCACTGGAATAAATTTCGGTAAATCACAATCATGGCACATGTGCTAGCTGCATTACTTGCAGTGAGTGGAGGGTAATGGAAGCAGTGTAATCTCCAGCTAGCTCTCAAGTGGGAGGAAGGCTCTTAGAATCTCCCTTCCCTCTCCCTTCGGCACCTTCAGGGAGCAGAGCCTGTAGTCATCCTGAAGAAGTACTGCCCAAGCTGGGATGGCCTACAGCATTAGCAGAGCTCAGGCCAGAAGATGCTATCTGCTCTGCTTCCTTCCTCTTCCTGGCTTTGCCACTCCTTCACTCCTAAGATGGTGCATGACTACAGGTTCTTATCTTGTACCCTTCAGGTCTTTGCTATTGCTGGGTTGGCTTTTTTTGAGATTGTGGCAAGTGAAGAAGGGCCGTAAAAGGGATTGGATTAAGCAGCAGTGTGATTCTGAAAGAGACTCTTCCTTGGGATTTTGAGTCATTCTATGGGAAACTTAATTCATAAGGAAGTAGGACTGGTAGAAAAAGATTGATCAGAGAATTTAGGGATGGCTCATGGCTGACAGTGACTGATTGTGGGTCTTCTTCCCCATACCAGTTATTTTCTAATTAGGATCAGAATTCCAGAATTACCGGAAGAATGGGGAAATGCATTCTGTACACCTGCCTCAGAGTACATAATGATTGTTACAGTGATAAGGTGGAAAGGCCTCTTTTGAACAGAATGTAGGAATAAAGGTCTCTGTGAAATTGATATAGGATATAGAGAAGCAGAACATTCTGAGAGTTCGTATTGATTTTGGAAACATGAGGTGTTTTTACTTTTTCACCTAGGAGCCCGAGCTTAGGTGATTTTTCATGATGCAGATGATAGGACTGAGGAATTGAGACTATAAAGCCCTGGATTAAGTGGTGCTGAAATTTCTCTTCTGGTGGCAGGTGTACACTGGGGCTATGAAGAGACAAAGACCTACCTTGCAATTCTTAGTGAGACTCAGTTTTATGAAGCCCTCCAGAACTGCCACCGCAACAGCCAGTTGTATGGAGCAGTAGCTGAGCGGTTATGGGAATATGGCTTCCTTAGGACACCAGAGCAGTGTCGGACCAAGTTTAAAAGCCTCCACACCAGCTATCGGAAGGTCAAGAATGGCCAAGCACCAGAGACCTGTCCCTTCTTTGAAGAGATGGATGCTTTGGTGAGTGCCCGGGGTGCTGCCCTGCCCAGTGATGTCCGGGAAGAGGAGGCAGCCTTGTGTCCCACCCAGGAGACCAGTGAGGCCGAAGCCGAGAAGCAAGCCGAGGAAGCAGATGAGGCCATAGAAGAAGATTCTGAAGATGATGAAGAAGATACCGAGGTACCCCCAGAGGCTATGACCCGTGCTCCAGTCTTATTTCAGAGCCCCAGTGGTAAGATCCTTTTACTTCTTAAGGTAGATATAGCAAATAGCAAAGGGAAGGCAGTGGGATTTAGGAGAAAAATCATGAGATTGAAGACCAGAAGTGGCCTCTACACCCAGCTCTCATGGATTCTTATTGTGACCACCTTCTCTCTTCTCCATGTTTCCTGTCTATTATAAAGCAGCTAGTTTATATCCCCTATTCACTTGACCTGCCTCCTCACACTACAGCATCAATCTGAGACGGCTGCAGACTTTGTAAACTAGCCATAAGACTAGCATGTGACCTGCTAGGTTACTAGGCAGTTTACCTAGCAGGGAATCTGAAAGCCTACATTTCCCAAGTAGCATGTCATATACCCATAGATGGATGAAGTTGATTTTTAAAGTTCATTCTCATTTGTTTTTTCTTCTAGTTTCAGCTTGTACACCAGCTGTATGCTTGCTTTATTCACATATATGAACACCTGATAACCTCTTTCTTCAGACACACTTATGCAAAAGTCTGAGATTTCTGAGGGAACTGATCCTTTGAATCTCAGCTACTGTATAAGAAAAAGAACCCCAAAACGTCATTATGGCTTCCCTCCTTGTGAGGAAAATTATTCTGATTTTGGAGTCACACATATATATGTATGTGAATCTAGACTATGTTGTTTATTAGTTGAGTACCTTAGAGCAAGTTACTTAACCCTGTAAATTCGCTCATATGTTAAGACCTACCTCATAAGGTTGATGTAAATGAAGTACCACAGTGAAGCACTTAACACAGTGCTTGGGCATTTGATAAATAAGTTTTCTTTTCCAAAAGTTCTTTAGATCAGCATTCTTTAAGTGTGTTCCATAGAGCATCGATTCCATTAGAGAAGTAAAACATCGGAATTTTAACAGATGGTAGTTATTAGGGATCTAGAGCTCCCTAATTTTTACATTTAATCATCTAATGTGATACTTGCTTTACCCTGGTACATAACTGAGAAAACGGATAACTTCTAAAATTCTATTCTTATGTCAGGTTTTGAGGCTGGATTTGAGAATGAAGAGAATCTAAAACGGGATATTGCTGAGGAAGTACAACTACACAGGACGTTACTTGCAAGGTCTGAGAGGAAAATTCCCCGGCATCTTAATCAAGGTAAAGGCATTGAGAGTGAATGTAGATCAGGAAGACAGTGGGAGAAGACCCCAGGGGAGAGAAGAGGAAAACCAACATTCCCAGAGAGGAGTCTAGGTAAAGTTCTAAGTCATCAGAGACCTTACTTGGGGGAGAGACCCTATAAATATCTCAGATATGGCAAAAGCTTTGGTCCAAACTCCCATCTCATGCATCAGATATCCCCTCAAGTAGAAAATCCATATAAATGTGCTGACTGTGGGAAAAGCTTCAGTCGGAGTGCACGCCTCATTAGACACCGGAGAATCCACACTGGAGAGAAACCTTATAAATGTCTTGACTGTGGGAAAAGCTTCCGTGACAGTTCAAATTTCATCACCCATAGAAGAATCCACACAGGAGAGAAACCGTATCAGTGTGGTGAGTGTGGAAAACGCTTCAACCAGAGCTCAAGCCTTATCATTCACCAGAGAACCCACACAGGAGAAAAGCCCTATCAGTGTGAAGAGTGTGGGAAAAGCTTCAATAACAGTTCTCATTTTAGTGCACATCGAAGGATACACACAGGGGAGAGACCCCATGTGTGTCCTGACTGTGGAAAGAGTTTCAGTAAGAGTTCTGACTTACGTGCACACCACAGAACCCACACAGGAGAGAAACCCTATGGGTGTCATGACTGTGGCAAGTGCTTCAGTAAAAGTTCTGCTCTTAATAAGCACCGAGAGATCCATACACGAGAAAAGCTTCTCTCACAGCCAGCCCCTAAGTAAGCCCCTGAGGATCTATGAAGAAAACAGTCTCATTACATGTATTGAAATTGTTTAGAAAAGTCCTCCAATAGTGAGATCCATCTCCTAATTTGTGCCTGACTAGTTTAGGAAATACTCTAGAATTTACCCCGCTCTTTGTTCCTATGTTTCTTCTGGATCTAGAGTCAAATTCCCAAAGCATCTTAAGAATGAAAGGAAGATTTCATTCCCTCTCCTTGCCTTTATTGACGGCAACACCTTTCCCTCTCAGTGCCTATGTTGTTCCCTTAATAGAGAGGACACAGTAGTAGATCCTATGAGTGTGACGTGCACCCTTCTTTACTCATCCTGTTATAGACTGCATTTCAACTAGAAAAACCCATCACAGCAGCATTTCATGGAGAAGTAGTAAGAATTCTCATTGAATGGGTGTAGCTCTTTATATAGCAATGGAAATGCAAAGAAGAATGACTTTTCCTGCTCACTTAACCCTGTGCTCAGAATGATATATTTGTCATGCACACTCTTCCTTTACCTTAAAGAAGAGTTTAAGTGTTCAATTTGGTTCTGACCTATAAGTCATTTTGTCAAGAACCTAGGTGTGCTATATGGGGAAACAATGTAAACCTCGTATAAATATTGAGGTGTGAACCCTGGATTTCTTAGTTTCTTCCAAGCTCTAGAAGCTTTGGAATAGAAAAATACTGTATTTACAGCGTCTGGTGTGATTTTTTTTTTTCTGGTCCATCTCATCAGAATTTCATGTGTCCCTTGTGGTCTAGAAGCTTAAAGAGCAAGCCAGTTGGATGTGGTGATAGGGAAAGCAGTTAGAATTGCCAAGAGGGAACTGTCCATATTCCACACACTCTAAACACATGGGCTAGTGTCATGCACCCTGTGGACATAATACTGACCTGCAATGCGCAGAGGCCACTTGCCACATTCCCACGGACTGGGAAAACAGACCACTTTGTGCCAACAGCTCTTTACCCTAATGGTAAGGAGGACAGATTATCTTTGGTCAGTGGAGTTGACAATACTTACACACACACATGCACACATATTCAACTGTATACATCTACTTTTAAACGCAGCTGTTCAAATGCAAGTGTAATTCTGATCTTTATGATCAAATAGTATTGAATTAATTGCCCACATGTTCATAGCAGTATGATGAGCAGGTACAGCACAAGTTAAACAGACCCTGTCCTCTTCCTTACAAACTAAAACAGATGACACTGACATGGACAAATAGTGCACATGTATAGCTGCAACAGTTTTAGAGAAATCTAGAAAGCTAGGTAGTAACACTATGCATAAAACTTGAGGTCTGATGCATTAGATTTTGGAAAAAATTTAACAGGTATTTTCTTCTCTTTAATTAGGAAGGCTTCATGAAGCAGGCAGTGCTCAGAGGGAAGGTTACTGGGTGGGATGAACTTTCCAAAACTCATTGCAAAACTGAGTGCTGAATGGGTGAAAAATGGGAAAACTGGGGAGCAAGGGAGCAGAGGGCAAAGGACAGACTGTAAGGAAGGTTAGACAAAGCTTGGAGTAGCACAGAATTGGAGAGGTAGCAAGATATGGGCCGTGCAGAAGGCAGAGAGGGACTCGCCTCAGCTAAAACATGGAGTGCCAGGCAGATCAGGAGATGGGCTCCCATCCTCCAGAGTAAATCAGGTACTGTGCTGTGCTTACTGACAAGGAAACAGCTGACTGGCACTGGGGAAGAAGTATGAGCAGTCTTAGGGGACTAGCTCCTATGGGAGACGAAGGTCAGAAACCAGTATCTTAAGAAGATACTTCAATGGGCAGTTCAGAGGAAAGAAGAACGTGAGTGATGGCCAAGGCCTGGGATAAGTAGCTGCATCATTAGTCACATTGAATGAGTTGGGATGGGAATGAGATCTGAGAGAGAAGTGGGGAGGTAGAATTTTCTAAAATCCATAGCTTACCGTGGTAGATGAAAGATTAGTTAGGGTTCTGGTGCTGAGGGAATTTCCTAATTCCTAACTCTTACGAATTAAGGGGAGATGGTGTCTCAATTATGTTGCCTAAGCAGACAGGAAGATACAAGAAACACGAGTCTAAAGCAATGCCTCGGGATCTGAGATAGTTTAGGAAGTGTGCTATAGTGTTTTTTAAAAAATGAGAGATCACTTGTCTTCAGTATATCTATGTATAGTCTTGTGGGAAAAGCACTGGTTGTGGTACCAACAGATACAAATTCTGGTTCCAAATGTCTTATGTGTAAGTCAACCTGCCTCCATTTCCCTTTCTGTAAAGCAGAACAGTGTTTACACCTTAATCTGCCTCTCAGGGATACCATGTTAATAAAAATTCTATCTATAAAATGCCCAGTGGTTCTCTAGGTGTTTTTTAAAAAAATGTATATATGCAAATTATGATTAAGTTGTTGCTGGTAGGAAAAGATAAATCTTTACCTGCTTTTCTGGCTGCCTGTGTGGGGTTACTACAGGTATGCCTGTCTGAATCTTTATGTTCTAGGCTGAAAAACAAATTAGAATGTGGTAAAATAGAAATAAAAATCTTTCCTTAGTATCTGTATCCATATCCATTGGGACCCATCATAACTGGGCATGGAGAATGAGTCAATTTTAAAAGACCCAGGACCAGCCCTCCAACCTCCAGATGAAGAGAATGTGCAAAAGGAATAGGGCAAGAAAACCATAATTCACAGAGTGATGTACCACAATGTCTACGCAGCTCTATTTACAATAGCCAGGACATGGAAGCAACCTAAGTGTCCATCGACAGATGAATGGATAAAGATGTGGCACATATATACAATGGAATATTACTCAGCCATAAAAAGAAACGAAATTGAGTTATTTGTAGTGAGGTGGATGGACCGAGAGACTCATACAGGGTGAAGTAAGTCAGAAAGAGAAAAACAAATACCATATGCTAACACAGATATATGGAATCTAAAAAAAAAAAAAAAAAAAAAAGGTTCTGAAGAACCTAGGGGCAGGACAGGAATAAAGACGCAGACGTAGAGAATGGACTTGAGGACACAGGAAGGGGGAAGGGTAAGCTGAGATGAAGTGAGAGAGTGGCATGGACATATATACACTACCAAATGTAAAACAGAAAGCTAGTGGGAAGCAGCCGCATAGCACAGGGAGATCAGCTCGGTGCTTTGTGTCCACCTAGAGGGGTGGGATAGGGAGGGTGGGAGGGAGACGCAAGAGGGAGGAGATATGGGGATATATGTATATGTATAGCTGATTCACTTTGTTATACAGCAGAAACTAACACACCATTGTAAAGCAATTATACTCCAATAAAAATGTTTAAAAAAAAAAGGAATAGGGCAAAGGCAAAACTCTTACCAAGGAAAACCCAATTTTATCTCAAACTAGCTCACAAACCATTATCTGCCACCCAATCTGCCACTCCTGAGGATGGAAGAAGCAAAAAATAATACATAGTCTTCAAACATTCTAAGAAAGAGAAACCAAGCCCACTGATGGGGGAGCAAGAGGATCTATGCACCCCTCCCTTTTAATACTTGTTCAGCCTTTGTAGGGACAGACTGGATGGCATGTGCAGCAGAGGAAGCAAGAATATATTAGGAGCTGGACAGTCATATCTGTTCTCATCAATTGTTTCCTTAGTGCTATTATTTCTTTTTATTTTCCCCATGCTATCATTCTTCCCTTTATTGCTTATTCTGTATGGCCAATGCCACAGAACTTAATACACACACACACACACACATACATACATTCGTATATATACACAGAGGGAGAGAGAGAGAGCACTGCCATTTCTCTTTTACTGTAATCTGAGTATAGAGGCTGTCTTGTCAACTCTGTAGAGAATTATTTTTATGGTAACCAGGTAGGGGAGGGAAGATGAGATATGAACATAAGAATGGATCAATTCTCTCTCCATTGTTCGATTCAAAATCTAAAATGTATCTTGACTCCAGGAGGATTAATCATGAGAAGGGCAAAGGCAGATATCAGGAGCTAGCTTTATCTGTCACTTAGGGTCACCCACCCAAAGGAGATTAACCCTGGCTACTGGGATTCACAAAAATGCATGGTATCCCTGGAGTCCACAGTTCTGGGGAATACTTAAGTGAAAGGAGTCCGATTAAAGTAAGCACAACAAAATACAGAGCTGTCATCACAAGCTAGATGGCTTAAAGGTTTTGGCGACAATCTGTTTTTCCTTCTCTCTTCACCTTATTTAGACTAGTAATTCCAAAACTTTTCCTGATGAGAACCTACTTTGATTTTCTTGAAGTTTCATGATCACTAATGAAGGACTGTTAAGTCAAAATCACTGCTGGAATGGGGAGTTCAGTGAGCAGCAACTTTCAAGTCCCTTCCTGTAAGCAGCATGGAGGTGAGCCATGGACGACCTCAGAGCCTGCCAGTCAGTTTAAGAGAGACTGGGCATCCGCCGTGAGTAAGGTGCTAGTGTTGGAGCCCACGGCACTTGGCTGCTATGCTTCCACGGGAGGGAGCAGTGGACAGCTTACTAAGTGGGATACAGCAGGGAGATCTAGGTTGTCATACATACTCGAAAGTAGTTCACCTCATTACAGCTTAAAAATGGAACACTTTTGGCTTCAGATGATTCCACTTCTTCCTCAGATCAGACTTGGTGCTGTCAGAAGCAAAGATGTAGCTGATGGATTCATAAGACAGATCCCACACCTGAGACTGGGTCAAATGAAATGTTTCAGCTGCCAGCTGGTACTCTTGAGAAAGGTGTGTTGCAAAAACACCCTTATCATCGGTCTGCCAACATAAGCAAGAAAGTTTCAAAATGAACGAGGAAATGATTTTTTAAAAAACAACAGCTTTCGTTTAGAGTATTTTCCTATTTACCATGCTTCTTTTAAGAATTTCAACAGGGGCTTATAAATATATCCATGCACATCTGTGACTGAACAGGCTTGTTTATCCTTTTTAAGAACAAAAAATAAAACACCAGGGCAGTGGCTCTCAACCACGGCTGCATGTTTAGATCACCGAGGGAGCTTTTAAAATGTATCTGTGCCCAGGACTCCCCTCAGATCAGTTAAAGCCGAATCGCAAGGGCTGGGTGCTGGGCATCAGTATTGTTGTTCCCCCAGGTACTGTCCAGGACCTTTCCCCGTAGAGCCAAACCAGAGTCACGCTGGCCCTTTGCAGCCTCTCAAGCCCCAATCTCCTCTCACTCCTCCACTTGGGCATCACCCCCAAGGTGTGCAAGGCAGCCAGCTAGGTAGTGAATGTCTGACCTATGGCAACTCAGGGACTAAAGAGGAGCAAAATACCTCACAACAAAACACCTTACACAGATCACGGCAGGATGGAGAATGCTGTACCAGAATCCAAAATGATGCTGCTTATAAGATGGAACTGTCTGACTTTTGACGTTCGAGGTCAAACAGAGTTCTAGATGAAGGGGGGAAAGGACGAAGCCTCTTATTAAAAGCAGATTAGTAGACTCATTCACTGTCACCAAGTAGATACATGAGAAATCTTTCCAAACTATGCTAATTTTCAGTAGTTCATTATTTTACAAAACTGACCTTTTCTTACATGTGAAAATTTGTAGTCCAATGAGTGTAGTTGTGTGGGAACTATGTGCTGCAGCTCATGGCAGGGAATTAACATCCCCTTCACAGCCCTGTGCTTCTCCCTTTCTTTTACCAAAGAAGGAGAGGAAAGAGGGGTGTGATAAGCCAGTCACCATGAAGAAGGCAGGGAAGTATCGTGATAGGGGAGCAGAAGGAATCTTTGAAGGGTTGCTGCACTTCTTCCTGGTCTTACAGTGGGAGCTAAAGTAAAGGTAAGAAAATGGTAGCACTGTCGAGGGTTACAGTATTATAAAAAGCCAAGAGCAGAAATGGACTTCTTCTATGGCTTCAAAGAAAACCTCTAAACTCCTTTACTCAGACAACCATCCATTCACTGCCTGCTGCAAGTCCATCTTAAGAACGACTTCTATGATTATAAAACTCCTGCCTTGAAAAGCTATGCCCGGCTCCCCAGCCAGAGTAAAATACTTCACTGACTTGACTGATGGCATCTGCTCCCTTGAGTAAGGCGGCTGCAACACAGGGCCACTCAGTCCCAGCAATGGCAAACCCAACCTGCCCCTGCTGAGAGCAGAGCCGGGCCACCACACCAAGTAAGATCACTATGCAAGTGGTTTCCAAGATCCTCTACTTTTGTAGAGGTTTAAAAATTTCCTTAGTAAAAAGAAAAGAAATCTCACCCATTATGAATTGCTGAAAAACTCTATGTTAGTCAAAAAAACACACCCACACAGGTGTTACTGCAAATTGTTAAATTTGTAAGTTCAGTGAATTCATCATCCAGTAAAGAGGTTTTCAGCCAACTGCTTCTTTCCCTCATCAGAAAGGCCTTCCCCAACTATCCAATCAAAAGTGGTTATCTCATCACTATTCTACCGGCCTGTTTAATTTTCTTCAAAGAACTTAACACTGGTATTTTCTTGTGTATTTGCTTACTGTCTCTCTTACCTATGCTAGAATATAAGTTTCTTGAGAAAGAAACATTGTCCGTTTTGTTTACTGCTGTATTCCCAGCAATTTGAATAGTGACTGGAACAGAGTAGGCACTTCATAAGTATTTGTTGTTAAATAAAAATAGCTCCAGGGGGGCTTCCCTGGTGGTCCAGTGGTTAAGAATCTGCCTTCCAATGCAGGGGACGCAGTTGAATCCCTGGTTGGGGAACTAAGATCCCACATGCCGCAGGATAACTAAACCCATGCGCCACAACTAGAGAAGCCCACGAGTTGCAACGAAGACCCCGCGCAGCCAAAATAAATAAATAAATAAAAATAAAAACCCTACAGCTAACATTATACTTAATAGCGACAGACTGAATGCTTTTCCCTAAGATAGGGAACAAGGAGAGATGTCAGCTCTCATCACTTATTCTACGAAGTAATGGTGAATAAGTTAAGTTCGGCAATGTCACATAACACATGATAAATATAAAATAATCTACTATATTTCTCTATACTAGCAATGAAAAATAAAAAAAATAAATTAATAAAATAAATTAATTAAAAAAAAAAGCTCCAGGTATACACATGCAGACAAGCAAGTGTGTGATGGTTAACAGACATATAAAAATGTACTTGGAATCTTGCATAAGTCTTAATTTTTAACTAAATGTTACACATTTTCACAACATACATAAATTGGTTAAAGTCATTCCAAAATACTAGACGACCTTATTCCCTCAATATAATACCTGGTTCCAGGAACTGGGGAATGTGGCAGTGAACAAGACAGATAAGGGCCCTGCTCTCATGGAGCTTATACTCTAATGGGAGCTAAAACTTCCTGTTACTTAAATGAGGCTGAGAAAGCATCACTTAACTTCTAAATGATATTTATGTATTTAGAACAGTGCTTCTCTACATATGGGTTGCAACCTGGGGGCTGGGGAGGAAGGGACAGTGAGTTGCCTGGAGGACCTAAAGCCTTAAGCCTTACCGAGCGGTATCTGGTGTTGCCTCACAAAGTCCACCAGATCCAGGGATCCTCCCTCCAAGGAGTTGAGAAATGTGCCGTGCCCAATTCGGTCAGGAAGCAGGTCCAGGAGTACTTGTGTTTCTTTTTTTTGGTTTGGAATCTCAAAAAAAGGGGAAAGAGGGCATCAATAACCTCTTTCAGTGGTTCTTAAAAGTACTTTTTTCTATAGCCAGGTATTTTGTCCCTCTGGGAAGGTAATGCAGACATTCTGGGAAGCTGAACCACTTAGACCTTCCAGCTCCCTTCTTTGCCTTTTATCTTCCCACTTATTTCCCAGTATTCTTCTAGATTCATTTTGATGATAGTAACTATGGAGTCAATAGCCTTTTCACACCATTCTCCTTTAAACCTCACAAGAATCATACAAAAGCATTAAGATGAAGAAATCAAAACTCAGAAAAAGTAATTTTCAAAAACAAAATCTCACAACTCTATATGCATATGTGTGTTTTGTGTTGTGTATATGTCTTCATACATATTACAAAAAGGGATAGAAAAAATATATATAAATAACAAAACTGTTAATAGGATCAACTCAGGAGCAGAACTAAGGGGACCTTTCATTTTTTATTTCTTTACTTCTACTTTACACTATTTCTGTACACGTGGATTTTCTTCAGATACATATAACTTTTGTAGTTAAAAATACAAAGCATTTTAAAGAAAAGCTGTCCAGGCTCACAGAGCTAGTGAATGCTGGAGATAAGGGTGAAACCCGGCTCCATCTGACTCCGGGGCCCAGACTCCATCCACATACAGTGCGCTCATGTTCTATCTAACGACAAGGCTAGCTAAGTGCAAACCACAACCACCATGAAAATGTCTGGCTGTGCTCTTCATCTCCTAGATAGCCTAAAAGACAAACGACCATAACATGTTGAAATGAAATGTTTTATATCCAATGGACCAAACAAGAAAAGCCACAGAAATTAAGGTAAAGAGCAGGTTCTGATGCTGTGCACAAAGGCCAGAGGTAACTGGCCTCATGCTGGCTGTTCTGTTATCCTGACCAATGACTTCAATCTGGCATCAGTTTGGTCAACTAGAGGGTGTCCTACACAAGAAGGATCTTTTGATCAGAGTGTGGAAACATGGATCCTAGATTTTAAGTTCTGCCACTAGATTACTGACTCTCTGCTTTGTAGACATGAAAAAGAGCCAGTACTGACACGAAGCTCCCATTTTTCCCCTAGTCTTTAAATCATGACCTTAATTCTCAAAATAATCATACGAGGTAAGTAAACTAAGTATTATTTCCTGCATTCAAGAAACAAATACAGGGGCTTCCCTGGTGGCGCAGTGATAAAGAATCCGCCTGGCAATGCAGGGGACATGGGTTTGAGCCCTGGTCCGGGAAGATTCCACGTGCCACAGAGCAACTAAGCCCGTATTCCACAACTACTGAGCCTGTGCTCTAGAGCCCGTGAGCCACAACTACTGAGCCTGCGTGCCACAACTACTGAAGCCCGTGCGCCTAGAGCCCGTGCTCTGCAACAAGAGAAGCCATCAATGAGAAGCCCGTGCACCACAACTAGAGAAAAGCCCGCACACAGCAACAAAGACTCAAGGCAGCCAAAAATAAAAATAAATAATAATAATAAAAAAAAGAAACAAATTCATCAAGTTGTATAATTATGTATAGCTTTTTGTATGTTAAAAAAAGAAAAAAAGTAATAGGTAGAAGTACTGAAGTAGAAAGTAAATCCATCTGTAAAATGGGGAAAAGTCCAGGAGAGTCCCTTGGTTGCCTCACAGGGATGTGCTGATTAAGAAAGTGACTGTTCTCCAGCTACTCTCTGTGCATTATCTGCACTGTGCTCATGCTGCCAAGGAGCTGGTGCCACAGGGGCACTTGATCTTCTGCTGAGCCTTATAAAATGATGATGAGCTACTTCCTTTCTTGCCAGTGTACGTGACACATTCAGGTCCCTTCCCTGCAAGGACAGGTGAGACAAACTCATGCTTTTCTCAGTGTCATCTTGCCGCTAACAAGGCTGCTGATATAAATTCATGCATTTTCTCTAGCAAGCTGTCAATTAAGCTGTTTTAAGGACACAACCATAGTGCACGTCAACAGCCAACCCCAGGAACCACAAAAACAAAGGAACAGTAACGTGAGGGACTAAAGCAAGTTATGCCTTCATCATTATAATTTACACAAAAATATTTCTACTTTCTCTTTCTAAAAATGTTTTCCCAAGCCAGGTCTATCTTTAGCCATGTACAAATGATTATTATTTTCCATTAATTATTTTCCATTGTAATCTATCCTCTCCAGCCTAATTTTACAATATTATTTACCTCTGAAAGATGCAATGCCAACTTCAGACCTGATTTTTTAGCTTCTAAAAGAGGTTCCAAGAAGTCTTTTGCTTGTCCTACCTTGAAGACAAAAGTTAAAATGAGGATGTATGAGTACAGGCAAACTGAAGAACTGGTTACTCTGTCTCAATAAAAAAAGAAATAAAATAATGGCAGAAAAAAAACGGCAGATGGACTTATTTGCACATTTTGTTTATAAAGTATCTATGGTGTGCTAGACATGTTAGAGAATTCAAAGCTGGCACAGACACAGTCCTTGCCCTCAAGAATCTTAAGTATCAGTGAACCTGATGACAATCAGCTAAGCTTGATATAACAGTCACCAAATTTTACTTTCGGAAGGATATCTAGATATCTAAAGCTAAGAAGGAGAACTCACCTGATTCAGGAACCAGCATGATTTGTAAAGAAAGCTTCTATCAAATGGACGGATGAAACAAGGCCAGAACAGCCCAGGTTTTGACAAAACCGTAAGAACCAGGTTCACAGGACTCTCTATTTCAATGGTTTTCAACTGGGGTGATTCTGCCCTCCAGGGGACATTTGGTAACGTCTACAAACATTTTTGGTTGTCACAACTAAGAGGGTGCTGGTATCTATTGGGTAGAGGCCAGGGATGCTGCTAAACATCTTATAATGTACAGGACACCCTCCTACAACAAAGAATTCTTTGGCCCCAAATGTCAGTAGTGCCACAGCTGAGGCACCCTGCTTGAATCTGACCAAGAAGCTCTAGACCAGCCTTTCTCAACTGGGGCTTCTGTGAGACAATTAAGCCCTAGCCATAATTAAGCATTAGACATGGATTACATGTTAATAAATTAACTTCTCTAGTAGAATGGTACTAGCTGTGAACCAAAATAAAATAATCATATTGTCATGCAAATCTTTTCCTCTTTTTTTAGGGGGCTTAATTCTTTCACAGAACCCTGTCTGAGAGCAGTTGCTATAGACGTTCTGGTCATCCAGGGCAGGATAGGGCTTCATCCACACAGAGTCTGCTGGACCTCTGGAGAAAGCAGGATGCTCCAAGCTAATCCTCATCCCACAAACTGATTCTACCTTTTAGACATAAAATATGTTTTGGAAAAGTAACTTACAGTAGGGTCTCCACTGAGGTCAAGGCCAAGAACTGTATCCTCAGTAGATAGGAAGAACTCTTCAGCAAGTTTAACAGTCTCCTTGGCTACTGAAGGGCCACCTCTTCTGTCGACTGATATCAAATACCTTTGATACAAGAAAAACACAGTTGAAAATGAGTATTGATTGTGTAGATGAAAAAGACAACTCTTGAGTATGGCCAGAGAGGTATGGCAGGCTACGTGGAATACATCTTACTGGAAAAGTACAGCCTGACTAACTTGACATCTTACTTTGCCATAAGGAATGAGACATAAATTACTAAACAGCACCAAATATCTAGTTAGTGTTCAAAGTTCTATCTCCTGTTTTTTTGTTCATGTATTTGTTTTTTACAGTTTGATTCGGAATCCAACTAAGGTCCACACATTGTGTTGGTCAACGTGTCTCAAGTCTCTTTTAATCTATAGCCACTTCCCCCATGCCTCCACCCTCTACCTCACACCTCCCCCCGGCCTCTTTTCTTGAATTTATTTGTTGAAGAAACCACATCATTTTTCCTATAGTTTCCCACATCTGATTTTGCTGATTGAATCCCCATGTTGATAACATGTTCTCCTGTCTCTTGTATTTCCTATGAATTGGAAACTGGATCTAGTCTAGAGGCTTAATCAGATCAGATTCAATATTGAGGCAAGAGGATTTCATAGGTGGTGATAGCTCTTTCATCAGGAGGCTTAGATCCCTTATTTCATTAAGGGTTACATGACTGGTAATATTCTAATTCTAACATGTATCCAATAGCTGATACAAATTCATTCTTCATACATTAGCTGGATTCCTACAAGGAATCAAATACCCAGAGAACCCCTGCTAATATTGTGTAATTTTCCTCCAGCATTTATTAGTTTATCTATTTATTTACAAAATAAAGAAATCTCTCCAGCATATATTTATTTACAAAATCTGGATCAACTATATATAAAATGCAGTCTTTTTTTTTTCCACTTAACAATTTCCCCTGCCATTAAATGTTAGAAAACAATATAAATCATATGAATATAACATAATGTAATTGTTCTCTGATTGTTGGACATTTTAGAATATTTTCTACTTTTTGTTATAAATAACACTACTGTGAAGAATCTTAACATTAATCAATCTATTTCCTTAGGATACATTTCTAGAACAGAGTTACTGGATCACAGAGGGAAATTATTTTTATAGATCTTAATACCTCTTTAGAGAGGTTTTATTAATTACATATGCTCACCAGCAGTGTGTAAGTTCACAAACACTGGTTAATACTCTTTTTGGGGAGCAGGGTACCTGTTGAAATGGCATTGTAATATCTCGTTTTAAAATTATTTGATTAGTGAAGTTAAATAGTTTTCTATACATTTATTGGCCATTTGTATGTCTTCTTTTCTGAATTCTCTTGTCTTTTGCCTGTTTTTTTTTTTAATTGGGGTATTAGTCCAGTTAAGCTTAATTTTGAGAGATTTTATAGCCAGAAACTATACAGTTAGCTTTCTTCCTTTCTTCCTTCAAGGACTTACTGAGCCCTAATTATGTGCCAGCTCTGTTCTAAGTACTGGTGGGGTAGTGGTGAATCAAAAGACAAGGGCCCTGGCCTCACTGCATTTACACTCTAGCGGGTGAGTGTGTGTACACAAAACAAGAAGACTTCTGATCTTGTTAAGAAGAGTGCCATAAAGGAAATAAACGGGGTGACTAGAAGATGTGGGGAGGCACTTTAGATAAGGTGGTCAAGGAAGGCCCCTCTGAGGAAGTGACAGCCACACTGAGACCTGAATAATGAGAAGCCAACCATGCGAGGATACAGTGGAGGTGTGTTCTAGGCAAAAGTAACAGGAAGTACAAAGGTGCTGATGTGGGACAGTCTTGGACTACTTGAGGAACAGAGGGCGGGCCAGTGCGTGATAAGTGACCAGTGGTCCAGATGAGGCTGTTGAAGTAAGAAAGGCAGCCACGTGGGACCTTGCAGGCCACAGTAAGAAGCCTGGATTTTCGCTGAAGAGCCATGGGAAGCCATACTTCACAAGAGCAACAGGACTCAGAACTTTACTGCCACACGAAAAAATTCAGAATTGCATTCTCAACTTTAAACAACAAGGTTCTTGACTCTGTTTTTTATTAAAAGATAAAAATCGGTTATTGGTTGATTTATAAAATCCACTATACTCAGGCTCAAAAGAGTAAATTTTTCACATTCTAGTATTTTAAATGGTGACCACTAAGGTACAATGCTTCTTACCTAACATCAATGTCTATGTTTTCTTGTTTGGACTGTTTTATACCCTCAAGTACAGATTCCACATAAGTCTTTTTAGTCATTCCTGGAAAGGACACAAATAAAACATTTTTAAAGAGATCATCAACTACTTCATCCTTCAACATTAGCATCCCTATATGAACAAATACATTTTCATTTTATGTGTGATACGGGTATGGTTAAAGATGAGTTATGGATACATTTTAGTAAATACCATTTATACTTTAATCAAATTGAAAAAAAAGAAATACTAGAAAAATGAAATAAAAAAAAGACATAAAATTCAAGCTTGTTTAAAAATTATTCTCAAATTCAACAAACATAAAGTTACTCTCAGGACTTCCCTGGTGGCGCAGTGGTTCAGAATCCGCCTGACAATGCAGGGGATACGGGTTTGAGCCCTGGTCCGGGAAGATCCCACATGCTGTGGAGCAACTAAGCCCGTGTGCCACAACTACTGAGCCTGTGCTCTAGACCCTGCGAGCCACAACTACTGAAGCCCATGCACCTAGAGCCCGTGCTCCACAACGAGAGAAGCCACTGCAATGAGAAGCCCACACACCACAATGAAGAGTAGCCCCTGTTCACCGCAACTACAGAAAGCCTGCGCACAGCAACGAAGACCCAACACAGCCAAAAATAAATAAATAATCAATTAAAAAAAAAAAACCTACTCTCACAAATTGCTATAAAAAGTTTAAATGCTTGTTCTAACAAAACAAGAATAACAAAAGCCCTTTTGTGGGAATTCCCTGGTGATCCAGTGGTTAGGACTCCGTGGTTCTACTGCAGGGGGGCATGGGTTCGATCCCTGGTTGGGGAACCAAATCCCCATGTGCATAGTGTGGCCAGAAAAAAAAAAAGAAGCCCTTTTCTAAGGCCTGTCCTTAAAAACAAAAAATGCCAGAAAATGTTTTCTCTACTAGCAGAATGTTTTCCTGCTTGTCCAGGAAAAAATCCTCTCCCTCAACCCTGCTCAGACTCAGTGTTTCTCATCCAGGGCACTAGAGACGTTCTTTCAAGTTCAGGTGCTCAAGTCCTCCTCTTCTGTGGGTCTCTGAAAAAGCACTCTCCAGAACAACCTCTTCTAAAATACTCCCATACCCCAGTTATAAAATGTTTACTTTTGTTTTGTTTTGTTTTGTTTTTTGCGGTACGCGGGCCTCTCTCTGTTGTGGCCTCTCCCGCTGCGGAGCACAGGCTCCGGACGCGCAGGCTCAGCGGCCATGGCTCACGGGCCCAGCCACTCCGCGGCATGTGGGATCTTCCCGGACCGAGGCATGAACCTGCGTCCCCTGCATCGGCAGGTGGACTCTCAACCACTGTGCCACCAGGGAAGCCCAAAATGTTTATGTTTAGTGGAAAATCTCTAGAAACAACACAGACGATTATAAAGAAGAAAAATAAAAATAACCTGTAATCCCACCACTCAGAAATAACCACTGGCTGTTTTTCTAAGTGTGTGTATATGTGTATATGTGTGTATAAACATATATATGTGTGTATATGTGTATATGTGTGTATAAACATATATAGATAGATAGATAGATAGATAGATAGTTTTGAACAGATGAGATGCTACTAGGTATATATGTATCCTGTTCCTTCATTTAACACTGTATTCTGAGCATGTCTTCACGTCATTGAAGTGTCTTTGCAAATATTTTTAATGGTTGCCAAATATTCCATTAACTTTTATTTAACTATTCCCCTATTGCTGCATACTTAAGGTGACATTCCCCTTTGAATCTCCATTTGAAGAGTCAACTAGCCCTAATAATTGGCAGGTCTCTTCTTTCCTTCCCTTTCACTATCCTCATCAGGATCCTACAGTTTAAAAATGTGAGATAAGAATCTTCTGCTCAGGGGGAGGAATAAATCGGGAGATTGGGATTGACATATACACACCACTATACGTAAAACAGATAACTAATAAAGACCTACTGTATAGCACAGGGAACTCTACTCAGTACTCTGTAATAACCTGTATGGGAAAAGAATCTAAAAAAGAGTGGATATATGTGTATGTATAACTGATTCACTTTGCTGTACAGCAGAAACTAACACATTATAAATCAACTATACTCCAATATAAATTTTAAAAAAAAGAATCTTCTGCTTGTCTCATTTCAGCACTTACTTTACTATATGCAGTTTCAAAAATTTTACCCCCTGAATGATGCTGGGCTACACATATCAGGGTGCAAGATGATCTGGTAGGGCCTCTTTAGGTCACAGACAAAGTGCTAAGGAGGACCCAAGGGCACTACAGAATATCTCCTGATGCTGCTCTTTTTTTTTTTTTTTTTTTAAGGGTTCTGAATCTCTGATTTATTAGACAGCATGGAATTAACAGGTTTAGGTTATTTTACAGAAAGAGCTCAAGCTGCTCGTACACAGCAACTGGGCTTGCTGGGGGAAAACAATTCTTCAGACTACTGCAAAAGGACACAAAGACTCCGCATCCTACACACAGTCAGTATGAAAGGGCACACAGACAAGTTTTTTGCAAGACAGAAAACAGAGAAATCCACATACTAAATAACGCGTCCACAATGACTGTAACACATCCCTTAGGGGATAAGCATGTAACTGTAGGAAGCAAAACAAAGCTTTCCATAGAGAAACCACTTTCACGAGATGATTAGGTGGACCTGCAATGAAGAAAATACATTTCAAAAGATGGGTTCAGACTTACACTAAGTTTTCACTGAAATACTTACAAATAAGACCTTTCTCTGTATCAGAAGAATTTTTTTTAAATACATCATGGATAAAATAAATTTCAGTAAAGGTCCAAGTACCATTCAGAAACATACATTTGCAAATAATGTAAATAAAAAACAAAAAGTGTGACAACAAAAATACTATTTGGTACTACCCAGAATAGGCCAAGCTAAGTTCATGTTCTGCTTCAGGGCATTATATTGAAATGAATCTCATTCTCACTATAATTTTTTTCTTTTTAACCTTAATCACCAGTGGCTGGGTAACTGAAATGGACATGAGAACTATATAAATGTCAGAGAAATATGTAAACCTCATTAATGTTTCCAAAAATTCATTTAGAGATAGAAACAGGTCCAAATAGATGCCTGTCTAAATGTACTGCAATTACGTTACAATTATTTTTCCAAATACACAGATATGCTCTGTCTTTTCTCAGCTCATTACTGACTCAAACAATTTGCTCTTCTGGGATCAATTGTTTGCTAATAAATAATTGTTTACAGTCACAAAATGATGTTAGGAGGTTTTCTTATTAGTTTTCCTTCTGCACCCTAATAAGATTGAAAACGAGCTGATTCCCCAGAGTCTAACCTTAACCTCGCTTTGTTTCACAGCCCAGGAAATGATGACCCATCTGCTTCAGAAAATAATGGACGGCCGAGAGGAAATATTGTTTAATTGTAGATTAACCTCCTCATGAGGCAGTCTGAAGCAGCTTTAGAATTAGCAACTATAACCAGCAAGAGAAACAAATGGCTCAAGAGCCTTTTTCTCTACCATTTAAGGTCCACAAAGAATGCAAAGGGGGTTTTACTACCTACATTTATTCACAAACATTTATTTCCACAATAGAAACAAACACCATCAAGGTCAAAACTGATTCTCAAAAGTGCTGTCGCTGCCCTCAAATTCTGTTTGTCCGAATACCTTTAAATGCAGCAAACCATCAAACCATCTCATGCACTAAAGAAAGTGTTTGTTTTAAAAAAAGCAATAAAAACCTCTTTTCCAATATTTTCAGGTTCTTATAATATTAAAATTAAATTTTTTCCCTGGTTTCTTTGTTAAAAGTAATAAATCCACCATTGGGGAGTACGAATTGTTTTATTATCATCAACATGGCACTTAAGTAAATGAAATCTTGTCAAGTACATGGTGACTTGGGTTTTGTTTCTGCATCTGTCACTTGGCGAATGAAGATACCATCTTCGGGATGTTCCGTGTCATCCATTTCATACATATACGATGATGCTATTGCAAGTGTAGTCCCATCATTACTGAAGGCGAGTGACGCAATGCTGGTGGGGTACCGATGGAACTGGCACAGCCGCTTTTTGTTAAATGGATCCCAAATATTTACAAATCCATCAGAACCACCTGTGGCAAAGGTATTGTGGATGTTGTGAAACGAAATGGCGTTGACTGGGTAAATTTGCTCAATATTATTTTCTTTCAGTCTGTGACACTTGAAGGCATACTTCTTCTTCTGTACCTCAGGGCTTGGGTCCAAGTACTCAACTGCCACTCGGCCTTCAATAGAGCTTAATACATAACCCTGCTTGTTTGGAAATGCTCGTATGCAGCGAGTCTGGTACTTGAGGCTGGACTCCCGGCGCTGCTGCACGTAGCCCATGTTCCGTAAGTCCCACACCAACACTCTGCGGCCTGCGGTGCCCACAATCAGCCGGTCTCCAGACACTGAGAGGGTATACACCTTTTCAGGCTGAGAGAAGGTCCCAGCATTACAAGGGGTTCTGGGATCCCACAATTTAACTGTCTGATCCCAACTCCCAGTAACCATCACATTCACTTCTGGACAATATTCAACACATCTGATAGGGGCATCATGGGTTCCAACAAGATTTTCTTGATCAGTGTTCAAATCATGCATTTTCAATTGATGGTCTAATCCCCCACTCCAGGCATGTGCTGGATCGTAGAAAGCGCAGTCCAGGACGGCGCCGGTGTGCTGGTACTTGAGCCGCATGGAATTGGCCGGCACATCGTAAAGGCGCACGGACGTGTCCCAGGAGGAGACCAACAGGAACTGAGAGGTGTTCGGGCTGAACTTCACCGAGGAGATGCCGTCCTCGGGTGGCTGGTTCAGCTTGAACTCGTTAGAACCGGTCATCTTAGCTCCTTCTGAAGCAACTTCGCCGCTACTCGCCGCCGCCTAGCTTCCCTCGTAGCTCTCCCTGATGCTGCTCTTATGGAAAGAGGGTCCCAGGAAATTTCTCCAGATCACATCCAGATCCACTCATCTCCATCCAGAGAGGTTTTGCCACATCACAGCTTGCTCCTGGCCTAAGATACCATCAGTCCCTGAGACGTGAGTCAATAACCTTCATTTCAGTGATTGTCATGAAATGTGATTCTGCATCCACTCATTGTCTCACAAGTGCCTTGATGCAGGGAACTCGAACTAGCATTTATTTAAGACAATGTAACTATAAGGAAAAAGTGTTCTTTTCTCAGAGTGAGAAAAATAAGAACAAACAAAATGTTTGCAGGTCTTTTTATTTCCCTTCAGACAATACCTGACCTGATTTTTTTAAGTTAAGAATAACTCACTCGGGGCTTCCCTGGTGGCGCAGTGGTTGAGAATCTGCCTGCTAATGCAGGGGACACGGGTTTGTGCCCTGGTCTGGGAAGATCCCACATGCCATGGAGCAACTAGGCCCGTGAGCCACAACTACTGAGCCTGCGCGTCTGGAACCTGTGCTCCGCAACAAGAGAGGCCGCGATAGTGAGAGGCCTGCACACCGCGATGAAGAGTGGCCCCCGCTTGCCACAACCAGAGAAAGCCCTCGCACAGAAACGAAGACCCAACACAGGCAAAAATAAATTAATTAATTAAAAAAAAAGAATAACTCACTCATTAATAACATACATCATTAATGTACATCAGAAGATTTGGACCACTGACCCTACTTTTACAATAGTGTAAAAGTAAATACTTCATAGTCTCAACTTGCAAACACATGCATCATCAAAGCACACGAGAAAAAAGATAGACATCTCCTGAGAAGTAGTTAGAGTCTACCTGTAGCATTTTCTCTGGGTGTGCTCCTTAGTTCCAGGTACTTGACACCATCATCTGCAAATTCTTTAATGACATCTTTCGTGACCTGATAATAAAGGCAATGTATGCAATATTGATTATGTTAGTGTAAGCGTCCCCATGAAAATGCCACGTGCTACAGTTTTATTTCATGCATTAAGTTTGACTTGCAAGTGGTGTTGGGAGTCTCCCACATGGTGAGGATGACCTGCTTTGTCACACCCCTGGTGGAGGCTGTGACAAAACTACCACATTTCCAATAGCTCCCCTTACCCAGTGCCCATACTCACATGAAATCCAAATCTGGACAACACCCACACCTTTTTTTTCTCTTCTCCCCTTTTAACCATTTCTCTATTTCCTAATGAACAGCAGACTGATAAAACAGAGGCAAAACTAAAACCAGTAAAACCACCTATAAGTGTATACTATTTGAAATTTCATTACATATGGAAATAAACAACTAAAATGATTAGGTAGTACTGATGTAAAATTTAAAGTCATGGCTTAAGATTCTTATTCAAGCTATTTAGGGATAAGTTGTATTTTTCAAGAATTTCTTCCGGCAGGGTTAAATTGCCCCCAGAAGTACTTAGGAAGATTCTTCTTAGGCAAAGAAAATGAGTGATAAATTTGAGTAAAACTATATCCAATCTAGCACAAAACTCAACAATCCAAAAATTACTAAATCACCAAGATAAATGACATCTAACGGCTGAAGGCATGTTTTCCTTCATTGCCATCAACCCTAAAATATACCAAATCTAGAAGAAAAAAGGACCAAGTTAGAAATGCTGTGACAACCAGCCCTAGTTAGTCCTTACAGCTGGTATCCTACTCTTAACCTGCTTTGACCATGTGCACATGGGCATGCAGGTGCGGCGTCCTGGCCAAGGAACAAGGCTGGCTGGTTGCGCAGATGGTGCCTAACTGGGTGGCCCCGCCTTGGTGGATTCATTGCAATCCAAGATCTGGGCCTCATCTTTTTTCTTTACACTAAAGCCAAAAAAGGAACTTATTATAATATGAATATAACGGGTGGCTTGGATTCACCAGGAGGTCTGGAGAATCAGCCTCAGAGATTACACAGCTCAGGACAACACAAAAGCATTCAAAATCACGTGACACCCCTGGACCAAGCAAGACACCACTGCTTCCTCCACCACTGAGCATAACCCTGCAGCCTCTGCAGCATCATCACAGGCACTGGACCCCATAGCACTGCTTTCTCAGGAACCCCATGATGCTGCCTCTGCCACCACCAGAGCACAGGCCTCATCTTTGCAGGTTGAAGAACTCACATCTTATCATTGCTCCAGAACTAAGCAGACCCAGAGACACCCTACCCCAGCTCACAGGAGACTAACGCAGAAGCCTATTTGTAATGTATGAATTGCCAACGAGGGTGGAAGTGAGGGTGTGAAGCGATCCTATCTACTATCCAGGGCACCCCCTCTCTTGATGGTGAGGTACGTGTGAAACCAAATAGAACAACAGAAGATTGCTGGCAAATACTGATTGAGAGCAATGGGAGGAAGATTTCTCTAGGCCACATTAAGGCCTGTGGAATCATCTCTAGCTCACGTCCAAGAACACTCCCCTAGGGTCCATATCCGTGTTGGCCAGATTCAGCCCTTTCTGCTCCATGCAGCAACAGGTACCGAGGGCAACTCTTGGCACTTTGGGCTTTCCTCTCCTATGCGCTGGACTGAGAACATCTACTCAAGCACTTTCTTCAGATAGAATCCATCACAATTAAATTTCCGCTTTCTCCAAGAATGGTAAGACTGCACATCTTGAATGAGAAAGAACATGGGCTCTGGAATCGGACAAAATAGTCAATTCTGCCACTTACTCGCAGTGAGTGACCTTGAACAAGTTACACTTAACCTCTTTAGGCCTCAGTTTTTTTCATCTGCAAAAAGGGAACAATAAAAATGCCCACCTCGATAGGGGGAGTGGGAGGGGGATGCAAGAGGGAGGAGATATGGGGATATATGTATATGTATATAGCTGATTCACTTTGTTATAAAGCAGAAACTAACACACCATTGTAAAGCAATTATGCTCCAATAAAAATGTTAAAAAATAAATGCCCACCTCAGAAAGTCATCTTGAGTATAGTGTCTGGCACATGCAATAGTTAATATTATTTCAGTCACATTTCAATCCTGTCTCTTTGAGATTACACCCCGTCGCCATAACTTGACTGTTAAGTGATCCCCACTCAGTCCCACATCTGTAAACAATCTCTTGGCTTACTCTCACACGTGATTCATTTATTATATGTAAATGTTATTAATTTCACTCTCTGGGGCAACTCACTGTCATCCTCTCGACCACCTACAGGTGTTCGTCTAAGTAGCACTAAGTCAAATGCTACAGAATCTTAATTCCTCGCCTCATTTTAATAAAGCTTTTTACCAACTTTGGAAGGAATGAAACAATGAGCATGGCATATGATACCCATGGAGCTCTCAGAATCTAAAATTTTATCAGGTTTGCTCTGTTACACTCAACAACAGAAAGTGAGACAGAGCCTCCTGTGGTGGACATTCCTAGCAGGGTTCAGTGGTACCTGTTGAGTGGCTGATTAGACAATGCTCCCTTCGGTTCCTATAAATCCCTGTTCATGTCTGTAACACAGAGCTTACCTCATGATGTTGGATTTATCCTCTTATGGGTCTGTCTTTCCAGCCTGACTATAGATTCCTGAGGGGCAGGGACCATGCTGATCTATCTTTATATCTCCCAGTCTTTAGCAGGGTGCTTGGAACATTGTGGGCACTCAGTCAACTTTTGTTGAACTAAACTTTTAGAGTTAACACTCCTCCAAAAGGTGATTAATTTACTTAATAACTACCATGAGGATCCATGTCAGCCAAGGAGGAAAATTCTTTCTTGACCAGTCAAAAGTCACCTCTCCAGAAACGCAGGTTACACTTCTTACTTTGCATTTTTTCTAAGGGTTAAGAACACTGATAGGATTCTGCTTCTCTCCAATTACAAAGAGAATATTTTAAAATGCCAACCTGGTCAGATCAATATACAGAAGCCAGTCTGCCATATCAGACTGTAGTATCACAGAGCTAGCTTCAGCTAAGGCAACACAGTGGAGTCCTCTAGCTCTTCATCCCCAGAGGGAAGGCACAATTTCCCTAGGGATTAATCATTCAATCTGTAAGCACCTCTTGAACTTCTTCATTCTCTATAATGTCCACCCAGGGGCAGTTCAAAGTATCCCAAGCAATACATGTAAAGTCTGTGGTCAGATATTTCATATATATATATATGTAAAACAGGACAAGATTTGCTCCTCCACATTGTCCACCACCTAACAGAAGATTCTGATCTTGATTCTTTCCTCATATCTTTTATAATGAACATATCTTTTGATATTACCTCGTAGACAAATGTCTTACATTATGTTTTAAAAGAGTTACCATAAAAAAAGCAGAAAACATTTTTCATCAGATTCTTGATGACAGCAAAAGGTCACATGCAACAACAGAAGGGCATCAATTACTTACTAATTTTTAAACCAGTCTAAAAATTACTTCATTTCTCACCATTAGAATATCTTCAGGGCCAGTAGTAAGCTGATGAATAATTTGAAACATCTGGAAACATCTGCAACATGAAAAGTTTTAACGTACTTTAGTCATCAAAAACTTCACTAAATTAACTGATTTTAGGCTAATAGTAATCATATATTTATAAGAACTAGAGAATAGGTTTTTCAAAAATTACATTGATCTGGAGGGATAATCAAATGACTGAAAATCATACATTACTTTTAAGTGGGAAGTAATAGTTTCCCTTCTCCACCCCCAACCCCTACCCCAAGTGGTAGCAGGAAACTGGGGGAAAAAACCAACAAGTCTATATTTTCAAGTCTAAAGAATATTACAATATAGTGTAACTTCACAAACAATACAAATCACTAAAAATACTATCAACAGTCTGACAGTTGGAAAAAATGCTATAAGTCAAGTTATACTCTCCATACCAGATGGCTACCCTATTCCTTTAACTACAAAAATCTGAATCCTTACATACTATTTACAATCGCAAAATAGAGAAAAAAAGAAGTATGTCCACAATCTCCCCAAACTCACTCTTCTAAAGTTCTTTTCTTTCCCTTGTCAATCATAGTCATCTGATAGTGGATTTTAAGACCTGGCTTCTTGGCTATTAACTTCTTTATGGTATTGGAACTAATGGATCCATTCAAGTGGGCATGAAGTTCCTAAAATAAGAATACAATCAGTAAAAACTTCTCAAGTCCACTAGATTCATAGCATCATACCAGGTGCTTGATGTTTGTAGTCTGTACTAGGCAAACTGCCTACTAGATGTAGCTATATAACTTTTAAAATGTACAGAGTTTGCAAATTCTACTTATAAAATGTACTTGTCTTTTGTGAAAAGAAACAACACAGAAGTCATTATAATTAACAACACTCCAGATTCCTTGGTTGAATTCTCACCACTTTAGGTAATTCTGAGTAAAAGGTTGTCTTCCATGGCTGTTGTTCTTCTGCCTCCATCATGATTTAGCAGAATAGCAAGGTCTTTCTCCAAACACTTATTCTTGGCATGAACAATACAATGTGGTTCAGCCAGTAAGTTCTGTGGTCTTGAATTTCCTTCAGATTGCTTCACTTCCACCCATTTTGATAAGATAAACAGTATGCATGGTTCTGGGCTCAGCTTCACCTATTTAAATGAATGTGAACATTTTCAGATGTTGATGCAAAAGCAAAGAAACAGGTTTTGTTAATTTATTCCTCTATAGACAAAATCTACTCCAAAGCTAACTTAAGTGAGCCAACAACCTGAACAAGAAATAAGAAAAGCCCTCAAGCTGGTAAGAGGTGAATTAAAATCTGAAATTTAGTAGGGTATATTCCTTTACCTATTAGCACTTTCTATAAAACTACTTCTAAAACTAGAAATTTATAAGACCTATTTTGGGTCCAAAAGTTTACATTTTTGAACTATTTAAAATATATAAAGGAAGAGGCACTGGAGTCAGATGGACCTAGGTTAATTCTTTTACCAGTTCTGCTCTTAAGTAGCTGTGTGGCCTTAGTCACTTTTAACCCCATGGCTTCAGTTTCTTTATTCGTAAAAATGGGATAAAAATTCGATAAAAATGCAGAGTAGCTGTGAGGATTAATAAAGTACTTTAAATTCCCCTCTTCTATGTTCCCACATAATCCAGTGACTACCTTTAACTCAGCACTTTATCACACTGTATCTCAATCACTGATTTACTTGTCTTTCTTCCTCACCAGACTATATAAACTTCCTAACAGGGACTATGGCTTATACTACCTCCCTAGCACCTGATGGGGATACAGTAGGATAATTAAACAGTTACTTTAAAAATCCCACTAAAGGATTAAAGACAGAAAGGGAATTTCAAGGGAGTCTGGGAGACTGTTGTAAGCTAACGACCACTTAAAAAAAGAATCCAGTAACCTAGCAACAATCTACTCTACCTTGAAGGAAGAACAGGTGCATCCAAGCATCAGACGCACTTAAGCCACAAACCCTGATAGTTAAAACACAAGATAATAGATACCCGTCTGAATCTTGTTACATGAAGTCAGGGAGTTAATAGTCCTTGAAGAATAGCATTGCTTTGTGTAGCCAAGACAGAAATACAGGGAAACAAACTAGGTGAAAGGGGACATTATACTGAAACCTGAGATGAATTACCATATTTTAGTATATGTTACCACCTTTTTGCTAATATACATATGATTTAAATAGCAGCATGACAGTCCTGGTTAAACCCTTCAGGGCCAAAGGAGGAAATAATGATGTAAGCCTTGACGTCTGCCCAAGAATGAGGAAGAAGGTGGTCTTCTTCCCCTCTCCAATTTTCTTTCGTTTATAAAAATGAAGCCTTCTCAGTCCTGGGGCAGAGCCTTCTCCCCTGCCCGCTTGAATTTCTTACAAGCATCCCATGCTAATAAACTCACTCTTTGGGAATTCCCTGGCAGTCCAGTGGTTAGGAGTTGGCGCTTCCACTGCACGGGGCTCAGGTTTGATCCCTGGTGGGGGAATTAAGATCCCACACGCCGTGCAGGCACAGCCTAAAAATAAAAAAGTAAACTCACTCTTTGTCTGTCACTTTCCCTCTCAATGAATTCTTTCTGCGCCAAGACAAAAGTACCTGAGTTTCAGTAAGTCCTGACACCAGGAGAGCGGTTTCAATTAAAAGACAGCGGGAACTACTGAGCCTGTACGCCACAACTACTGAAGCCTAGAGCCCGTGCTCCGCAACAAGAGAAGCAATGAGAAGCCCGCGCACCGCAATGCAGAGTAGCCCCGGCTCACTGCAACTAGACAGAGCCCACGCACAGCAACAAAGACACAATGCAGCCAAAAATAAAATTTTTTTAAAAGACAGTGGGTTCGAGTCCCTCCTAAGTCAGGGATCATGGGTTCAAGTCCCAATCTGAGGTGCAGGTGGGTTCGAGCCCCAGCCCGTGGGTTTGAGTCCCACCCGAGAAGGAGTGCAGTTTCACACCTAACACAGTGCCCAGCATTTTGTAGGTGATAAATAAATCCTAATTTCCCTTTACCTCTGAAGGTGGCTTATAAATTAAGACAAAATTCCAAGTGAAATTCAGTAATTTTCAAAGTATGGTCCTCAGATATTAATGATGATGATGTTGATAAGAATAGCAGTTTCCATTCAGAGCCTACCAGTTAAGTGGCAAGCACTTTTAATAATATTATCTATAACCCTCCCCATAAGCTTGTAAAATAAATATTTTCACCACATTAAAAATCACTAAATTGATACTGAGAGGGTTAAATAAGTTACCAAGATATTAAAATGGGCAATTAAGAAAATAGTTTGTAGAGATCTAGACAGAGCCATAGAAATCCACAGAAAGGCTAACCCAGTATGAGATAAATTTCAATAGAATTTCAATAAAATGCCGTAGTAAGTGCTTAATAGTAACAAATGAAAAAAGATAGACTATTTAATCAATATGTTTAATATGTCTACTGAAGTACATAAGAGATGTCATTAACACAGAAAAACATACCTTGACATAGTAAAGTCAATTTGTCATAAATTGACCTATAAAGTAAATGTTAATCAAAATATTCCCAAAATTATTCCTTAGAAATTGATTTTTAAAGTTCATGTGGAAGACTTAACTTGTAAAATTATTCAGAAAAAAATATGAAGCTCAGAAGAATACCCAATATGGGTGAAGGTGAGAGTAAAAGTTCTGGTGGGAGCAGAACTTGGTATGATATTTTTGGAAGGTATTTTGGCAACACACACACACACACACACACACACACAAACCCACATACTTTTTGACCCAATAATTATACTTTTAGGAATTTATCCTGTATCTTATAGGATACGTACAAATACACTTCTTGTAACATTATTTATAATAGCAAAAAATTGGAAACAACCTACATGTCCATCAGTAGGGTACTGGTTAAATTAATTGTATATCCATCCAACTGAATATCTATGACTATATGGAAAGACTTCTATAATATAGTGTTATTTCCAAAAAGTAAGTTGCAAAAAAACATTGTTCACAAAGATGACATTTATAAACAAAGCATGTGTGTATACACACACACACTCTTATTTATATATATCTTTATTCCTAAAATAGGTATGAAAGGATACATAGAAAACTGTTCGCACTAGAAAGTGGGTTGGAAGCGGCAAAGGTCAAGGGACAGAATTTTATTTTTACTTACCTTATAAAGTTTTGCACAATTTGAAGGTATTACAACTTGCATGTAATACCTGATTACTTTTTGAAATAATTTTAATAAATTAAAATTTAAGTAATAAATTTAGATAATTCACTTATTACTTTAATAAATCAATTAAAATAAATAATTAATTAATTTTACAGAATTGTTCATAAAATAATTAAATAAATTTTTAGAAAACTTGCAAAACAGCTTTATTAATATGAATTAGGAGAGGGAAGAACTTTTACCTTTAGACAACAGAATGACAGCCTGAAAAAGAATTTAGGACATTTTACATAGCAGGCTGTTAACAAATGTTACAAATGGCTAAATTTTCGTATAAATTTTCAGTCCTACTCTAGGATCCTGACCTGATTTTGTGGCACATTTCAAACCACCTCCAGATTGCCCCTTAACTAGTTATGAGTAAATTTACTGACCCAATAGCTACAATGTTAACCTACGGAAATTTGAAAGCCACCAAAGCAAGCACAGTTTTTACACATTTTTAAAAGTTGTTTCACTGATCATTACCTAAGCTATTGCTATCAACAATTCCATGCCCTGCCAGATTCAGTCTGCCTGGGCTGGCTTTGGCATGGATTAGAAGAAGGTGGGGTGGGAGTGATGTGCCAAACGGCAACACATTGAGATAAGATCTTTCTACATTTGTAGTAATATTTCATCAAGTTAGAGCAGGGCCAGAACCAGGTCTCCTGTTCTCCTGGAGCAGGGGTCCCCAACCCCCAGGCCACGGACCGGTATTGGTCCCTGGCCTGTTAGGAACCGGGCCGCACAGCAGGAGGTGAGTGGTGGGTAAGCAAGCGACGCTTCATCTGTATTTACAGCCGCTCCCCATCGCTCGCATTACAGCCTGAGCTCCGCCTCCTGTCAGCGTTATGGTGAGTATAATTATTTCATTATATATTACAATGTAATAATAATAGAAATAAAGTGCACAATAAATGTAATGCGCTTGAATCATCCGAAATCATCCCACCCCCCAACCCCGTGGAAAAATCGTCTTCCACAAAACCGGTCCCTGGTGCCAAAAAGGTTAGGGACCACTGTCCTAGAGAACTTTTTTCCTCCCCGCCCTCCACCCCCGCCCCCAAAAGGGAACTAAGGATAATAAAAACACTTGTTACTATTTATTAAGTACTTAGTATGAGCCAGGCATTCTGCTAAATGTCTTGGATGGTAATTTTACTTGATTCTCATAATAACCCATGAGGTATTACTGTCTCATTTTACATAAGAAAATATAGATTTTTAACAAATAACCAGAAAACAACTGTAAGGCACCCAAATCACAAATTTTGCTCCATTCTCTTTCTTCTTGAATCACTTTTCTTCATCTGTTCCTTACCAAAAAAGTAGTATTTCTAATATATCATGTACATTTTACTAACTTGTCATATAAAATTCATTTCTGGGGTTCCCTGGTGGCACAGTGGTTGAGGGTCCGCCTGCCGATGCAGAGGACACAGGTTCGTGCCCCGGTCCGGGAAGATCCCACATGCCGCGGAGCGGCTGGGCCCATGAGCCATGGCCGCTGAGCCTGCGCGTCCGGAGCCTGTGCTCCACAACGGGAGAGGCCACAACAGTGAGAGGCTCGCGTAGCGCAAACAAACAAACAAACAAAAATTCATTTCTACAGCACAGTATATTTTTTTTCAAAGTCCTACAACTTTTTTTTCTCTTTGACCCTCGATAAACCCTGAAACACCACACAAAGCAGCACTTAATCTCCTCATTTTAGAAATGACTATCTCAAAGTCCAGCAAGCTCAGGAAAGTCCTTCTCCAATTCCAATTCCAAACTCCTCAAGCGTTCCATAGACCCAGCTGCCTTAGGCTGAACTTTACAACTCAGTCACTACCTTTATAGAGACAACGAAAGCCTTCAGACACGAATTCCCTCTATTTCTCTCTGCTTCCCTCACACTTAAATTTATCTTTATCTATACCCCTTCTTCCCTCATGAATCAGAGAAAGAGGATTCATTCTCTTGTCCCCAAGACTAATTTGTGCCCAGGATCCCATTCCTTCCTATCTATTCCAAGTCATTACTCCACTAATCTTCTCACTTTTCTGTTCATCAACCTCTCTCTCTCCAGTTGCTAATTTCCCTCAGGGAACCACCAGGTAAGTACAGTACTTGCTTCCACCTTAAAAAAATAAAAATAAAAATAAACTTTCTTTTATCCCCCATTCCTCTTTAACTACTGCCCTGTCTCGTCTTTCCTTCTGAGCTAAACTTGAGCTGCCTCCATTTACTTATCTCCCATTCATTATAACATGGATTCTGCCGTTATTACTCCACAGAAATTGCTCTCCCTAAAGTCATTAAGAGCTCTTAAACACCACATCTAAATGACACAGTTCTAGTATCCAAATCCAAATTGGCTGGACTCCAAAACTCATGCCCTTCACCATTATACTATGCTGCTTCAAGGTAACCATACTTATAGTCATCCTGATTTCCTTCTCCATCTCAGTCACCAAATCCCAATTAATAAGTTACAAATCCCGTAAATATCTCTGCAAGCGATTTCCTACGGGTGACGACTCCCAAATACTCAAACTAGAAACTCGATTATTTTAAACCTCCAAGACTCAGACCGTATCAGAGGGAAAAATCACCTCTCTTCCATAGACATATTCAACTTTGTCTTAGAAAACAGAACTTTGAACGTGGAGGGGAATGTCATTTTACAGCTGAGAAACAAGAGGCTGAGTGGTTTACTTATTGTCAGCTTAGCACAGAGCCGGGAATACAAGGGAATCAATAGCGTACATCTGTGGGGAAACATTGATTGGGTGAGTCACAACTGCTGTAAAGGTTTCTTCATTTTGCACCTGGCCTCACTGGCTTGTTTTCAGATTTAAATGGGATCTCTTAGTAAGCACTCGTAGTTAGCATCCGAGGAGCGACCCCCTTCTCCTTGCCCACCAAAGTCAGTGGTTCTAACCCTGCTTTGCCCCTACCAGACACTCAATGCAGACCCTGCCGTCCAAGGAGCTCTGGTTGTCAGTCCCCACAGACTCACCTCTTAAAGATTTTTGTCAACAGTTGAGTCAACTTATGACAGCTTAAATTTTCACTTCAGACAGGAAGGCTTGTAGAAGAGTGATAACCCGCGCTTCCCTGACACAGTCCACGTGTCCACAATAAGCCGCAGCCGTTCGTCTTGCCGCGAAACTGCAGTCCCAGAGAATCAAAGAAATGTCAATCACAGCCGAATGTCAGCACCAGCTGCACCCTCCTCAATACTGATTGGCGAGGTGCGCTCTTCCCGGAAGTGACGCACACCTGTCCAAGGAAGAGGCGTCACGGAGCGGGGTGCGGGGCGGGGGGTGTGATTTTTCCGTACAGAGTCCGCGAGGTGGCTACTGGGAAACGAAAAGGCAGCTCACCACCGGGACGGACCGTTGCTCCTGAGTTCCCTAACCATGGGCCCGCGGAGCCGCGAGCGTCGGGCCGGGGCAGTGCAGAGCACCAACGACAGCAGCGCCGTCAGCAAGACCTCCCTGGCTGCGCGCGGGTACGTGCACGACGCCTTCGCCGCCTTGCTAGTTCCAGGGACCGCGCGCCGCGCGCCGCTCATCCACCGCGGCTACTACGTCCGCGCACGCGCCGTGCGGCACTGCGTGCGCGCCTTCCTGAAGGGGACGTGCGCGGTCCCCGGCGCGCCTCGCGCCCAGATCCTGTCGCTCGGCGCTGGCTCGGACTCGCTGTATTTTCGCCTCAAAACTGCGGGCCGCCTGACCCGGGCTGCGGTCTGGGAGGTAGATTTTCCGGACGTGGCACAGCGCAAAGCGCAGAGGATTCGAGATACGCCGGAACTGTGTGCGTTAACCGGGCCTTTCCAGAGCGGGGACCCCGGGTACACGTTGTGCTTTGAGAGCTCGGACTACTGCATCCTGGGCCTGGACCTGCGGCAGCTTCAGCGATTGGACCACGCCCTGGGCACCGCGGGCCTTGACGCAGCCGCACCGACTCTTCTCCTGGCTGAGGCCGTGCTGACCTACCTCGAGCCGGATGATGCCGCGGCCCTCATCGCCTGGGCCGCCCAGCGTTTTTCTAATGCCCTTTTCGTCGTCTACGAGCAGATGAGGCCGCGTGACGCCTTTGGCGAGTTCATGCAAAAACATTTTCGGCAGCTGAATTCTCCCCTGCATGGCCTGGACCGCTTTCCCGACGCGGAAGCCCAGCAGCAGCGCTTCCTTCAGGCCGGCTGGACCGCCTGCCGTGCCATGGACATGAATGAGTTCTATCGCTGCTTTCTTCCCGCAGAAGAACGCCGGCGCGTGGAAAATCTCGAAACTTTCGACGAGTTTGAGGAGTGGCATCTGAAGTGCGCCCACTATTTCATTCTGGCCGCTTCTCTGGGAGACGCCCTCTCCCAAACTCTGGTGTTTCCACCCTCAGAGACGTTTCCTCGGATAGATCCTGCTTCCCCTTCAGGAGTCTTCCCTGCCAGTATAGTCACTGGTGATAGCCAGGGCCCAGACCTTAAGAGATATGGGCACGCCTCGGTCCTTTTGAGCCCAGGTCTTATTCTCAGTGCTGGAGGATTTGGAGAGCAGGAGGGGCGACATTGCCGAGTGAGAAAGTTTCACTTGCTCTCAAGATACTGTGACTTTGAATGGAAAGGCAACCAAATATGCAGTTGGGGAGCTGGAGCTCAGTGGGATGGACGCCTTTATCACACCATGACAAGACTTTCAGATACTCAGGTTCTGGTTCTGGGAGGGAGACTGTCCCCAGTAACTCCAGCCTTGGGGATTCTCCAGCTTCTTTTTTGCAAGAGTGAGGATAATAACCCTGAGGACCTAAATGTCACAGTCACAAAGGTCGGCCCAGAAGAAGATTCCACTTTGTCATGTTGGCGCCACTCGACAACAGAAGTGTCCTATGAGAATCAGAGATATTTGTTTGTGTATGGGGGCCGCAGTGTGGCCGAACCTGTACTAAGTGACTGGCATTTCCTACATGTGGGGACAATGGCTTGGGTCAGGATCCCAGTGGAGGGAGAAGTACCTGAAGGTCGGCATTCCCACAGTGCCTGCAGCTGTCAAGGGGGAGCCCTCATTGCTGGAGGTCTGGGTGCTTCTGAGGAACCGTTAAGCTCTGTACTCTTTCTGAAACCAATCTCTTGTGGATTCATCTGGGAATCAATAGCCATCCAGCCTCCCATTACCCCAAGGTACTCCCACACAGCTCATGTGGTCAATGGGAAGCTTTTGTTGGTTGGAGGGGTCTGGATTCATTCCTCCTCAGTTCCTGGAGTGACTGTTATTGATCTGTCTACAGGACTGAGCTTCGAGTATCAGATTGACACAACATGTGTGCCATGGCCGTTAATGTTACACAATCATACCAGCATTCTCCTTCCTGAAGAGCAACAGCTCCTGCTCCTTGGAGGTGGTGGGAACTGCTTTTCCTTTGGTACCTACTTCAACCCCTGTACAGTGGCATTAGACCTTTCTTCCTTAAGTGCTAGGCAGTAAGGACTGGACTTGTGATATATTCAGGACCCACTAAAGTAGACAATAAAGCTTTCCAAAATAGTATTTGACTCTGGCTATAGATATTACCACTCCCCTGTTCCCATTCCTTTTTTTGTTTTTTTCTGTTCAGTGCAAAAAGAAAAAAAGTTGTTTAAACACACACCAACGTTCAAAGAGATGGTACAAAAATAAAACATAAATAGGCCTATCTGAAGAGAGTGGTCATATAGTCCTAGAGTAGGAATTGGGGGCCTTTGGGTCCCTGTATCTAGTTTACTGGTCTTCCTCCCATTTTCTAATCTGAGTTTATCCATTTACTGAGTTACAATGACCTGTAGCCTAAGTCAAGTGAAACTTTTCCCAATGCCAGGCTTTGTGATTTTAGATGGGACCTTGGAAGAAGTTTCACACAGATCCTTGGTAAGAATACAAGGCTGAATATAGGTGAAGGGACATGGTATTGACCTCGTTCTTCAAGTATGAAACCTGAAATGAACCCAGTTGCAGTTTGATTAAAGCATTGTGCCATTTAGTGCAGCAGAGAACTCTGTGATAGCTTTAATAAGACACATTTGTATGACTTTATTGACACATGGTTTTGTTCCATTTTTTTGCCACCGGTTCTATATTTATTTAGAATTATAAGTGCTAATAAACCAAACATTTGATTTCTCAGCTCATTTTGTATATGGTATGAAAATGTTTTGCTCCAGATCTACTCCACCCTTCACTATGTTCTGTGTACCAGGAGGCCAACCTTTATGAATTGCATCAATGAGTTTACTTGTTCTCTGGTGTTTGGTGAGTTCCATCAGTCAGAGGTACCAGAGAGGGATGGTTGGACAGTGAGAGTATTCCAGGTGTTTCCCCTACCAGTCTGCAAGTTGGCATTAGCTGCATTCTTTTTTTTTTTAATAAATTTATTTATTTTTGGCTGTGTTGGGTCTTCATTGCTGTGCGCGGGCTTTCTCTAGTTGTGGTGCGTGGGCTTCTCACTGCAGTGGCTTCTCTTGTTGCAGAGCACAGGCTCTAGGTGCATGGGCTTCAGTAGTTGTGGCTCGCGGGCTCTAGAGCGCAGGCTCAGTAGTTGTGGTGCACGAGCTTAGTTGCTCTGCCGCATGTGGGATCTTCCCAGACCAGGGCTCGAACCTGTGTCCCCGGCATTGGCAGGTGGATTCTTAACCACTGTGCCACCAGGGAAGCCCGCAGCTGCATTTTTTTCGTAAAAGCCACAGCTCCTGTCATGTAGTCTTCTATAAGGTATAGCTCTAACTCTGCATCACTCCAAAGAATTCTGTATCTTAGTTGCATTAACCATATTTTAAGTGTTCAATAGCCACATGTGACTAATGGCTACAGTATTAGACAATATAGATGTAGAACATTTCCATCATTGCAGAAACATCTGGACTCCACTGAGGTACTTCACCATCTTGACTTGGTTTCCCTTAACCCTGCTCAACCCCTTTTAATTAGTATCTTCATTAAACTCTCCTCAACTATCCCCTTGAAATGGACCATCTTTCCTGGTGAGCCTTGTGAGATCATGAAACATCTTAGGTATTCATCCTTAAAACTTGAGCCTTAATTTGTCATCTAAATTGTGAATACCTTGTGAAATTCGTGTGTCAAAAGGTAGTGGCTTTGTTGGTACTTAAGTGTACCACTTCAGTATTTCTTGTTAGTCTTCAATCCTTGAAACCTTAATAATAACTTGAGATTCTACAAGTACCTAAATTCTACAAGTACTATCAATGTTAACATCTTGATGGACTTAGTATGACCGAGAATCTTTTTTCCCTAATATTTTAATTAACAACTTTGCATATAAATGCATGTAAAAAGTGTTCAATATGAAAACCAAGTAGCAAACACAAGCCTAGTGTATGGAGAGGGCAATGTTGGCTCTGTTGGATGAAGGTTCCCAGGAGAAGACAAACTGAATAAACTGTTGTTTAACTTCAGCTTCCCTGAGACTGCACAGCCCTTTCTGGGAGAGTTACTAGTTACTGTCATGAGTCCTGGTAAACAAAGGACTTAACTATGGCTAGGCATCTGCAAGGCTATCAGTGGGCCAGGTACTAGGTTACTGGCAAGACTGTGACTGGAAGGGGAAAAGGCTGCTCTGTATTTTTTAAGTTCACCACAAGCCCACCTCCAACTTTTAGGAGCAGATCAAAGCAGAACATGAATGAAGTGAGTGTTCTCAGCTATGTAGTAGTTAGTACCAGAATTCTAACCTAGAAATAACTCCAAAGCCCGGGGTATCCCTTCCATTATGTTACTTCTTAGATGGTACCATCAACCATTACTATATCATTACTTTGGGGCCATATAGAGGGGTGGGGGTGGGAGGGGGAGGCTGTCAGGAGAATGTGGATGTATGTCAGACCTAAATTACTAGCACAGTGATGCCTATTCTCTCAAGTGCTGCCCAGTATGGCACATTGTGAGTAATTGGGCTTGTTCCACATTTCTATGTGATTACCGGATTAAGCATGCGCTCCACCTCTGACCCTACACATGCATCATACTCAGTTAAAGAGTTATTCATTTCTCAAGCTCTACTCTTCAGAGCACTTAGAGTTTTGTCCTCAACATTAACTCTGTGCCTTTGGAGCAGCACTCAGAGGTGCTGGATCCCAGTTTCATAACAGTAATCCACAGCAGTTAGAGATGTGGGCCAGATTAAGAACTGAAGTTGGACTATGCTTTTTGTTTCTCCATTTCACCTCTGAATATCTTTGTTTTAAAATTCTGGTATGGAGCTCTGGGGCAGTTATGAGAGTTATCAACTTCTTGATTGCAGTTTCCAGCTGATCTTCACCCCTTTTTGCTCAACAATGGACCATGGTTACCCCATATCCATTGGAAATGAAATGAGTTCACGCTGCCAGAAGGCTAATCTGAGGGAGTAGGAACATGCATAAATGTGCTTGCGAGCACATGAATACAGGATTTTCCTAGGATGTGCTGATGCTTCACTGGGTATGACTTGGTGTGTAACTCTCAAAGTAAGTTTAACAGGGATAGGAAAGACCTTGCCCTAATATTTATGTGAAGAGTCATTTGCCACCTAATTGTCAGACTAAGACTGGGAAATAAATTGTAATAAGAATGATTTTTAGGATATTACACTACATAGAGCTTTTCTCATTCCCTAGCTTTTGTCCACATTTTTAGGCTTTTCTAATGAAAAGAGCCTCAACCTCTGATTCATATTTAGACTTGCTATTTCAGGAAAAGTTAGCAAAACTGATCTTTCTTATTCAAGGATACATCAGCAATTTAAGGAGGAAAAAAGCTTTGCCACGACCCTTCCTCCCCCATTGTCTTGCTTTTTTCTAATTATCATTTATTTCTCTATTAATATTTATTATACATACTATGTAATTCTTCATTGGCAGCTTTTTCATAAGGCCAGAATCTGACATTCCCTATCTCACAAGCTTCATCCCCTGCCACTCCTCCTCCCCTTATTGACATCCCACTTATATAGGAAGTATACCTGGGACCCAAAGGACAGAATACTGTTACATGCTTCCATTCTTTTACTTACCGTGTTCTCCCTGTTGGGACTCTTAAGACTGCCTCTCCTACCTTACTCTCAACCTCACTATCCCAACTTTGTTCATAAAACTCCTACTTGACTCAAGGCTTATCTTTGGAAATCATTCCCTGGTTCGAATCCACCACCCTTTCAGGCTGGGATGGGTTACTCTTCTGTGTTGCCAGAGCACCTTGTAACTATCATCCATATTGTGTTATAATCTATTTTCTCATCTGTCTACTCACTAGATTGAAGATCCTTGAGGGTAGGGATAGTATCTTATTCACCATTGTATTTCCAGCACCTGGAAATACAGGTGTCAACATCGGAATTGAACAACGATCTCTCATTGTTGGGGTTTAACATCACCAGATCTTTCTCATACCTTTTTAATGTAATATATCCTGTGCCACTGGCTTCCTGGGGAAGAACAGAGTAGCAGTAGTGAAAAATAATACAATGACACCCCAAATGCAAACCTGTCATGCAAACCTGTGTCCTTGGTCAGAAGTGCAGAGAGAATCAGCCAGAACCTTTAGAACACAGCTGTGATTATAAACACCTGCTTTCGGGAACCCCTCTCTTAGTCCCACTGCTTCCCCCATCTTCCACTCAGACATCTGGTGGGTAGTGACAGAGATAATTAACCACAGAGACAGTGGATTTTTTTTTCTTATTTTAGAAGGAGACTAGCATATTAACCACATTTAACTATAAAGAAGATCCACTCCATAGTGACTTGAGCCTGCAACCTACCCTCTAGCCCAATTTCCTTTGAGTTTGCAGTTTGGGTAAGATTTACTTGTGGTCACTTTGGGTTTGAGCTGACGACCTAGACTCACACCAGTGTCAACTCGACTAGAGCACACAGCATCGAAGTTTCTGTACCCTGCTATGTGTTAGCCAACAGCTCATTGAAAAACCCTTATTGTTAATGATAAAATGAACGTATTTACAAAACAGAAACAGATTCACAAAGAAAACAAAGTTATGGTTACCAAGGGGAAAGTGGGGGAGGGATAAATTAGGAGTTTAGGATTAGCAGATACAAACTACTATATATCAGGTAGATAACTGAATCACTTTGCTGTACACCTGAAACTAACACAACATTGTAAATCAACTATAGTCTAATATAAAATAAAAATTACATTAAAAAATAAAATAAACGACAAAGTCCTACTGTGTAGCGCAGGGAACTATATTCAATACCCTATAATAAGCCATAATGGAAAAGAATATGTATATATATGTATAACTGAATCACTTTGCTGTACACCAGAAACTAACACAACATTGTAAATCAACTTTACTTCAATTTTTAAAAAGCCTATAGATTAAAAAAAAACCTGTTGCTATTTATTGTGTATATGCTCATTATAGAAATATTTAAAAAGCAAGATCTGATACATTTAAACATTTTCCAGGACTTTCTAACCACGTTGGGGTTACACTGTATGCCTTTTTTATAAACTCTGCATAAAAATTTTCACAGCCACAAAGTAAGTTAACTTCAGGGGGATAGAATCAAGTGATTGATAGTTCTTGTGCATGACTCTTGTTCAGCTGGTGTCTGCATGACAGTTCCTCAGTTGATGAATCTCCTCTTTGATGAGTGAGTGCCTTCTCTTGCTATATCTGATAAGAATCACTTCAAGTCCCTAAGGTTACTAAGATTATGAAACTAAGATATATGGTATTATTCATGCTATTTTTTTTTTTACAAGCAAGATGAGAGCTATGGTCTACAAAATCAGCTCTGGGGAGACCTGAGAAAAAGAATGAGCAGGTGAAGAACCAACGTACCGCTACCCAAGGTAGAAGAGAAGTAAATACAAAACTGAGGAGCACGGCAAATGGGTAGTCATTGGCAACCTGAATTAATGTTCTCTCATCCTGAAGAACTAACCAGAAAGAACTGTGACAAAAATTCATGCTGGGGCTTCCCTGGTGGTGCAGTGGTTGAGAGTCCGCCTGCCGATGCAGGGGACACGGGTTCATGCTCCGGTCCGGGAAGATCCCACATGCCACGAAGTGGCTGGGCCCGTGAGCCATGGCCGCTGAGCCTGTGTGTCCGGAGCCTGTGCTCCGCAGCGGGAGAGGCCACAAACGTGAGAGGCCCGCGTACCGCAAAAAAAAAAAAAAAATTCATGCTGAACAGCTAAGCCAATGGCAGCTGTGTAGTTTAAGCTCATGGGATTTGGAGTTAGATAGACCTGGGACTGAATCCTGGCTTTCTTCCTTACTGGTATGTGACCTTGGGAAAGTACTTAACTTCTGTAAACCTCAGTTCCCACATCTGTAAAATGGGTGGTATAATAATGGTACCCACATCAAAAGTTGATGAGAGAATTTTATAAGACAATGTAAATAGTGCATTTTAGCACAGTGTAGAGCATACAATAAGGCTCAGTAAATGTTAGCCCAGGACATGGCACAGGTAGGGAGGGATATTCTACAACCTCCCCTGAGTAGTTTGTCCCCAGTGCTTAACCAGTAAGTCCAATATATAATGACTGTTTAACACTGTGCTAGATCTTAAGCGGGAAAAACATGGTCTCTTCTCCCCAAGAAGCTTACAATATAAAAAAAAGAATACACACGGAACAACTGGAGAACAATTAGAACGGACAGTGTAATGTTCAGGGACTCACAGAATATCCTTGAGAAATCAGATAAAGAGTTTGAGAGATGTTACACAGCTGCACAGGTAATTCTTGGCAAAATGGGTTTTGACTGGCATGAGAAGGAGTAGTCAAGGGATGCATCAAGGATAATGTGAGAAAAATGCCTCGTATGGAAAGGATGGATAGAATATAGATGAACAGAGGCGAGAAGCAGGGCTTCCCAGGTTCAATTGTGATGATGCTTTTGGAATGCTTCCCAACACATTTTCTCTTCTTGATGATTCCTATTTGGTTCCCTTAGGTCACATAGCTTTTAACCCTAGGCCGTGAGGCTGGAGTACAAAATAAGGAGATAAGACATAAGAGAAGCACCTTCTAGATGGAAAGGGAGCTAAAGGTCCTCTGGTCCTGGAAGGGAGAGAAAAGGAGAGATTATGGTGATCATCCGGATGACACACAGAAAGATGAGAAGCCTAGAGGGGAAGACCAAGTACACAAATGACTATTTAGAGTGTGATCAGTGCTGTGAAGGAGAATCCAAGTGTTCCAAGAGAGTAAATATGGGGTTTCAGCTAGTTAGAAAAAGCTTCTGTGAGGAGTAACATTTCTATGGAGGTCTGGAGAGATGGCACAAAGCGTGATCAGGGAAAGCATGGCTTGCAGAAAGACTTTAATTTGGGAATTTGGTAATTGGGCAAACCACCAAAAGATCAGAAAGCAAGTGAGAGGTAGAACTGTGGGCAATAGAGATGGAGATGTGGTCAGGGTAAATATGGTGGCAGAACGTGTGAACCACTGGAGCAATGCAAGCCATTGGTGAGTTTGAAGCAGAGGTATGATCCAATCAGTTTAGGTCATATGTGGTGTCTTCAGTCTCCCTGAGAATAATCAAGCCAGGAGTACTGACAAGACTGAGATTGAGTCTGGACTTTGCTATGACAGTTTCTCCGTCGTCATGAATGTCTCCATGAGCATCTTAGCAACAGATGTTGACACATGTTCTGTCACTCAACATGAATCTCACATTCTGAAGGATCATAAATATTATCATTATTACCAGTGAAACTGACAAATGTTTATAGAGAACTTTAAGGCTTCCACAAACACTGTCTACTTTATTCTCAAAGCAGCTCTGTGAAGTGAGCACTACTATTAGCCCCATTTTACATAGGAGTGAGGCTCTGGTCAGTGCTTCCTTGCTGAAGGTCAAATAAAGTAAAAAAAATCTCAGGAGGCCTGGAGCAGTATCTTAAACCAGGTTCTCTAACTCAGACACCTCTGTTCTCTCCATTTGGTCACACGACCTTCAAATAGCAGGTTCCAAACAGCTAATGAAATTTCATAATATTTACAAGGATGAGTAAGAAATCATATGAATTCGGGGGATGGGTGGGGCTAACGAGTTCAATTTTGAAGATATTGAATCTGAAGTGACTGTAGGATCTTCAAGTGGAGAACCCAGTAGACACATATTAAGGGTGTGGAGCCAGGAGAGGATTATAATATGTCTGTATCTATTTTAGAGTTAAAGATCACAAATCCAATGGATTAACCTTAACAGAGGCTGGTCTTTTATCAACATAGAAATGATTTTATGGTTAAAGCGCTTTTTTGTTCTGGAAACTAAATTTAAAGGTTGACTGTATTGGGCTTTTGTCTTTTAGGGGAAAAATCTATAGAGTAAACAGAAATAATATGAGCAGTCAAAGAACATGATTTGCAAAACCATAATGAATATTGATCATAACTTAATCAAATGATTATGACTTAATTAAAAATTAGTGGCCCAATATAGTTGCTTCGCTAGGTTCCAGGTGGGGTTGGCAATCATGTATAGGAAGCTGATGTGGGAACTATATTCAATATCCTGGGATAGTTAACAAATTGAAGAAGAAAAACCAATAGATGCAGAGAAAGCTTTCGACAAAATTCAATACCCATTTATGACAAAAACCCTCCAGAAAGTAGGCATAGAGGGAACTTACCTCAACATAATACAGGCCATATATGACAAACCCACAGCCAACATCGTCCTCAATGGTGAAAAACTGAAACTATTTCCACTAAGATCAGGAAGAAGACAAGGTTGCCCACTCTCACCACTATTATTCAACATAGTTACGGAAGTTTTAGCCACAGCAATCAGAGAAGAAAAAGAAATAAAAGGAATCCAAATCAGAAAAGAAGAAGTAAAGCTGTCACTGTTTGCAGATGACATGACACTATACATCGAGAATCCTAAAGATGCCACCAGAAAACTACTAATCAATGAATTTGGTAAAGTAGCAGGATACAAAATTAATGCACAGAAATCTCTTGCATCCCTATACACTAATGATGAAAAATCTGAAAGTGAAATTAAGAAAACACTCCCATTTACCATTGCAACAAAAAGAATAAAATATCTAGGAATAAACCTACCTAAGAAGTCAAAAGACCTGTATGCAGAAAATTATGACACTGGTGAAAGAAATTAAAGATGATACAAATAGATGGAGAGATATACCATGTTCTTGGATTGGAAGAATCAACATTGTGAAAATGACTATACTACCCCAAACAATCTACAGATTCAATGCAATCTCTATCAAACTACCACTGGCATTTTTCACAGAACTAGAACAAAAAATTTCACAATTTGTATGGAAACACAAAAGACCCCAAATAGCCAAAGCAATCTTGAGAAAGAAAAACGGAGCTGGAGGAATCAGGCTCCTGGACTTCAGACTATACTACAAAGCTACAATAATCCAAACAGTATGGTACTGGCACAAAAACAGAAATATAGATCAATGGAACAAGATAGAAAGCCCAGAGATATACCCACGCACATATGGTCACCTTATCTTTGATAAAAGAGGCAAGAATATACAGTGGAGAAAAGACACCTTCTTCAATAAGTGGTGCTGGGAGAACTGGACAGCTACATGTAAAAGAATGAAATTAGAACACTCCCTAACACCATACACAAAAGTAAACTCAAAATGGATTAAAGACCTAAATGTAAGGCCAGACACCATCAAACTCTTAGAGGAAAACATAGGAAGAACACAGTATGACATAAATCACAGCAAGATCCTTTCTGACCCCCTCCTAGAGAAATGGAAATAAAAACAAAAATTAAAAAATGGGACCTAATGAAACTTAAATCTTTTGCACAGCAAAGGAAACCATAAACAAGACGAAAAGACAACCCTCAGAATGGGAGAAAATATTTGCAAATGAAGCAACTGACAAAGGATTAATCTCCAAAATTTACAAGCAGCTCAGGCAGCTCAATAACAAAAAAATAACCCAATCCAAAAATGGGCGGAAGACCTAAATAGACATTTCTCCAAAGAAGATATACAGATTGTCAACAAACACATGAAAGAATGCTCAACATCAGTAATCACTAGAGAAATGCAAATCAAAACTACAATGAGGTATCATCTCACACTGGTCAGAATGGCTATCATCAAAAAATCTCGAAACAATAAATGCTGGAGAGGGTGTGGAGAAAAGGGAACACTCTTGCACTGCTGCTGGGAATGTGAATTGGTACAGCCACTATGGAGAACAGTATGGAGGTTCCTTAAAAATCTACAAATAGAACTACCATACGACTCAGCAATCCCACTACTGGGCAGAGATCCTGAGAAAACCATAATTCAAAAAGACACATGCACCCCAATGTTCATTGCAGCACTATTTACAATAGCCAGGTCATGGAAGCAACCTAAATGCCTGTCAACAGACGACTCGATAAAGAAGATGTGGCACATATATACAATGGAATATTACTCAGCCATAAAAAGAAACGAAATTGGGTCATTTGTAGAGACGTGGAGGGATCTAGAGACTGTCATACAGAGTGAAGTTAAGTCAGAGAGAGAAAAACAAATATCATATATTAACGCATATATGTGATACCTAGAAAAATGGTACAGATGAATCGGTTTGCAGGGCAGAAATTGAGACACAGATGTAGAGAACAAATGTATGGACACCAAAGGGGGAAAGCAGCGGGGTGGTGGGGGTGGTGGTGGGATGAATTGGGAGATTGGGATTGACATGTATACACTGATGCATATAAAATAGATAACTAATAAGAACATGCTGTAAAAAAAATAATAACAAAAAACAAAAAAACCCTGCCTTTAATCAAAGGAACACTTTCCCTTAAATATAAAAGTAATACACGTTCAAAGCAAAAGCTTGACCAACACCGAAAAGCTCAAAGTAAAGAAAAATTTCCCATAATTTTACCACCTACAGTTAATCTGTAACGTATTGTTTTTTAAACTTATGTTGCTTTTTAATATCTCATGAATTATTTCCCAATATCCTTTGTCCTTTTGTTGATTACATCAGGATGAGAGGAATAAAGTTTACGTATACGACTCATTGTAGGATATTTGGGTTGCACTGAATATCCTTATGTTTACATTTTTATACACAAATTATGATTTTTTCTTAGGAAAAATTCCTAGAGGAGGAATCTGTGGATCAAAGGAATTTATGTTTTAAGGCTTTCTTTTATTTTGTAAGAAATGTTGATAAATTGCCCTCAGAAAGGTGTAACACTTTATCCTTCCATCAAGGAGAGGTATACCCATTACTGCTGAGCAAATAGCAGCACCTCTGCCTGGAGTCAAGCCACTCATCATCCTGGCCCTGCTGCCCTCACAGGCTTTTCTCTCTCTCCTCCTCTACAGCCCCACTGCCCTCCTGCCAGATTATTCTCCTCGTACCTCACACATGCAAGCACATATCCATTCAGCAAACATCTCTGAGCACCCACCAGGTAAGGCGGGAGATTGTGGAGGTTAAGATTGTGCCTGGGTTTGATCCCAGTCCTCCCATTCCTGCATGTCAGGGACAATATGAACACCTCCATCCACAGGCTGTAAGGACATAAACGATTTCAGACACGTAAAATGCTTCTGACAGTGGCTGGCATGTAGTGAGTGTTCAGCGAACATTAGCTGTAATTATCAGCAATTAGGAACAATGCTCCGTTCTAGGCAAAGGGGGTCCAGGTGTAAGAAGATGGCCAACGTCTCTGCTTCCGTGGAACTAATTCTAGATGCTATGAAGTGCTCTTCAGAAAATAAAAAGGGTGTTGTGATGGCAGATGATCATAGGGTGGGAGATGGGGCATCATGTTCAGAGGTCAAGGAAAGCCCCTGTGTGATGTTACCTCTCAGCCAAGACCCGAGGGGGAGACGGGCACTCAGGAGAACAGGGCTGGTTTGGTTTTTGATGTCTCAGATGGCAGGAGCTTTGCATCCCAGAGCTCATTGCAGGCAGATGGCTGTTCTAAATTCTCTATTTGTTTTAAGGCTCATAATACATGGGGATATATTTTGATCCTTTTATATCCTTGTCTTTATCTTAGTCAAGCGCCAGGAGTCATGTGGCCAGGCTTTACATCTCTTACTTGTCATTAACCAGCGTGGGCTGGTGGCCAAGGCGAGAAGGACTTGTGGGCATTGCCATGTTTTTTTTACTAATTGATTCTGCTTGATTTCCTGCTTTGCTGAACCTCTTCCTAATCCTCTTGGCTTTCTTTGCCTGCTCCCTTGAAGGCCCTCCCTTTTGTTCTCTAAAGTCATTGTCTGCCTGACATGAAAAGCACTTCAGTGAGCCAAATGCATAATTATATTAAGTAAAATAAAAACAAAAACAAAAACAAAAAACTGAGTCCCCTAATGGAGAATGAGTTTTCTCCATGCATTGTATACCTTGGGCGTGGAGGGGAAGATATCTTCCTTCTTCCCCCTCCCCTTTCCTTCCTAAACCAATAGTTGGCCTGGGTAAAGGGGAAACAGAGTGGGCTGCCCTTAGGAACAACACTTTGAGCTGTGGGCAGCGGCCAGGAAAAGGCTGCCCCCAGTCCCGTTCCCCACTGTGGAGGTGATGCACACACCTGTGTGCTCTTCACTGCCCCTTTCAGGTATCTGATCTTTCAGGATCGAATGGCCATTGGTTGTTATGTATCGGGTGGAGAGGCTTCTGTGAAGGCTCAGTAGGTCCTGGTATGAAAATGCAGGCCCCTCAGGAACAAATGAGATGTATCAGTTTCCACCAGGATCTAGGCAAGTTGCTTTCAAACTTTTTGACTATAACCCACAATTTATATCATGATCCAGTTATATAATACATAAAATTATGCTTGCTTTTCCTATGTAGGGTGCATTGTGATATTTTCTATTCTATTCTTTAAAAAAAGTATTGGCCACATTTCTCTAAATTTCTTTCACGAACTACTAATAGATTAGACGTGTTTACAAAATGTTGTTTAATAACTCACAGGCATCTGTCTTAGATCTTGCCCTGAATTTTCTCGTTCCAATAATATAACTATTTAAGTGCCGAAGTTACATTTAAGAGGTTGAAAAACTTTGTACTATTTGATCCAGTGATTCATCTTTGAATCTGCCTCAAGGAAAGATTGTTACTAGGAGGGAGGGCCAAGGGACCATCATGCACGTTCTGTTTTCAGCCAGATGTTTGACAAATTTGTGGGAAAGATGCAAAATGAAAGCTGGATTTGATTTTAGACTGTGAAGGAAATTTAAAAACACCTAATCCAATTTCCTCACGTAAAGAATTAGATGTAATCACAGCTAGTTGAACAACTATACTTAAAGAGTATTTCCTAATGGCTCAGTGTTAACGTGGAAGGAGTCTCCAACAATAATACTCCACTGGCCTCTGCCTTAAGTCTTAATGCTTAGAACCATCGTATTACCAATGACTTGGACAAAGACCTGGAAGACTGTTTAGCCAGTTCCCAGAGAGTAAGATAAAGCGTTTAGGTGAAATAATTAGGACTCAAAAAAAATCCAGCCAGGTAACAAAGATGGGCTAAAACTATCAAAGTGAACTCATTTAGTGAAAATATAGAGAACTTATGTGAAGAAAGTTCAAAATGCGAATGGCACAGAAACTGGCTGGAGCAAACACGAGTTTTTCCGCAGCATCCCCAGCCTCTACCCACTAGACACCCGTAGCAGCCTCTCCTCGATTTGTGACAACCAAAAATGTCTCCAGACTTTGCCAAATGTCCTCTAGGGGGCAAAATTGCCCCTGTTGAGAACCACTGAGATAAACTGAGGTACTAATGGGGGAAAGGACCTAATGAATTTTTATCACCAGCAAAAATAGCAAAGCAAATGCAATCTGAGGCTGCATTATTATCAGTACTAAGAGCAACTACTGATGACCGAGTGCTTACCCTGCACCCGCCACTATGCGAAGGTCTTTACTTGTGAGTCCTCACTTAATGCCCACATGAATTCTAGGAGGTAGGAACACCATTGTCACCATTTTTTTGATGTCTAGGGACCTTAAGTGGCTTGCTTAAGGTTTCACAGCCAAGATGGTGAGAGCCTGCACCTTGCCCATTATGCTATGAGAGTTTTAAAATTACACACTAAGTGTACATCCTAGGAAGCAGCCAGTACCCTCATCCACCTGGAATGTGACTGAGAAGAAAGAAATAAGCTGCAAATAACCCTGAGGTGCCCACCCTCCCCCATATCCTAAAGCAGGACTTGCCTGTAGCTGAGGTCCCAGCCTCCAGTCAGCTCATTGACTTAATTCATACAAAATTCGAGTATACTCTTTCTTCTATCATCAGGATAATAGAGTAATTTTTAGAAAGATTGTCAGCAAAAGTGATTAAGAGTACATGGCGGCACTTTGAGGTTAAGTTTCAGTTATCTGGAAATGTTGTGCTGTCTGGGACCCCAGTTCTCGAGCACTGTGGCTCCAGGTCCAGGTCCAGAGGTCACTGGGATCACGATGCTGAAATGCTCTCTGAGGCTGAGTCCTGAGATTAGGGGGCAGGTGGCAGAGGGCTAAGATCTGGACAGCAGTCTTACCCAAGTCAGAGCCAGGTGCCATGAAATGTCAAGAAGTGTCAGGGGATGCTGAGCCCAGGGAGCCACAGCTGGGCAGTGACCTGTCCCCTCGCCAACCCCCGTCCCAGTGGCAGCCTTGGAGCTCAGGTCCGTCGACCTGCAGAACGCCAGGAACAACCAGGAGCCTCACACGCAGGAGGTGGGCCTGCAGTGGCTCATCATGCGCCACGGTGAGTCCTTCACAATCCAGCTGCATTTCAACCGACGCTTCCACTCTGGGACCGACTACATCATCTTTGTGGCTGAGACAGATGAGCCCGCCCCTCCCCAAGACAAAGTTCACCTCAAGGGCCCCTGCCTCTCCTTTCTGAACTTCCACATTTTTGTGTGTGTGTGGTACGCGGGCCTCTCACTGTGTGGCCTCTCCCGTTGCAGAGCACAGGCTCTGGATGTGCAGGTTCAGCAGCCATGGCTCACAGGCCCAGCCGCTCCACGGCATGTGGGATCCTCCCAGACTGGGGCACGAACCCGCGTCCCCTGCATCAGCAGGCAGACTCTCAACCACTGCGCCACCAGGGAAGCCCTTGCCTCTCCTTTCTGAACCGCCCTCCCCTCTCTTCTCCTGGGACCCCGGGGACCCTATTAGTGCTGTTAAGAAAAGATTTGGCCAACTCAGCAAACTAAGATTGTGATAATAACAGACAACTTTTAAATACACAACAGGCACTGTGCTAAAAATTCACACACACTAACTCATTTAATCCCTGTGACAAGACTTTCAGGTGGGTACTACTAAGATCCCATTTTACAGATTGAAAAAATGAGGCCACAGATCGTAAGTGCATGGCCAAGGACACCCAGTGGCAGTAAAAGGATTAGCAAGTGGTAGGAGAAGGTAAGGGTCCTCCCAGTTCCTCTGAAATCGTGTCACATACATTTTGCACCTCACTTTGGGGTCATTCTCTCTTACACAGGACCACAGCCCACCGAGCTGCTGGGAACCCGAGCCACCTTCTTGCTCATCCAGGCCCGACAAGGCAATGTCTGGAGTGCTTCTGACTTCACCATTCATGCCAACTCACTCTTTGTCTCCCTTTTCACACCAGCCAATGCAGTCATTGGTCCCTACACTCTGAAGATGGAGATCTCTCAGGGCCCTGGTCACAGCACAACCCACCCTCTGGGGACTTTCATCCTGCTTTTTAACCCTTGAAGTGCAGGTATAACTTGCTCACAGGTTGTAATTCTAACTGATCCATTGGGAACACTCCGTGAGGATCTACTTAGAAAGCCCTGAAGATAAAATGCTGCACATCTATGCAATGTGTTACCATGTACTCACTAAAAATCATCTTTACAGAGAATTTTTAATGGCATGATGAAAATGTTCATGGTGTGATGTTAAGTGAAATCAATTAGGAAATGGAACACATATGATTCTAATTACATATATGTGCTGAGAAAGAGAGCACAGCCAGAATACACTAAAATGTAACGACGGCTGTTTCTGAGTAGTAAGAAGGGAGATCTTCATTGTCTTCTTTCTGTCATCCATATTTTCCAAATCTCTATGAAAAGCTTGAGGCTTTTATAACCAAGAAAAGATCATCTTTTTTTAAAGTATAGATTATATCGCTGGCCTCTAGAAAAGCACACAAGCTTTTAAGGGGTCCAGTCTTGATTTCTATTGCCATCAACCCATTGCTTATCTGATTATCCAGCAAGATACTGCCATTACTGTTTTTAATTTTATTACTGTTTGTTTTTTGGTTTGGGGCTTTGCCCCCTCTGCTATTCTTAACTGCTCAGAGGATGACGTCTACCTGCCAAGTGAAATACTGCTGCAGGAGTATATCATGATGGACTATGGCTTTGTTTACAATGGTCATGAAAGAGTCATCACCCCCTGGCCCTGGAACTATGGGCAGGTAACACTGTCACCTGAAGTGGGCCTTAGACAACTCTATTAGGTTATGAACTGCCACTAACAGAAGTCAGGATGTGCAGTGCTGGACCAATTTCCCTTCCAGTGAGAGGCACAAGGGGGGAAGGGGAGATGTCTTTCCTTCTCAGTTTTTAATATTTTATGAAAAACTTAAAACATGGAGGTTCAGGCTACTATAATGAACCTCCATGAACCTCTTACCTTCAATAGTGATCAATTTATGGTGTATTTTGTTTCATCTAATCAGGGATTTGCAAACTATAGCCTGTGGGCCAGATGTGGCCCACTGCCTGTTTTTGCATGGCCCAAGAGTTTAGAATGGTTTTCATACTTTATAAACTGCTGAAAAAAAGAATTTAAAAAAAATAACACAGTCGGGCTTCCCTGGTGGCGCAGTGGTTGAGAGTCCGCCTGCCCATGCAGGGGACGCGGGTTCGTGCCCCAGTCCGGGAAGATCCCACGTGCCGCGGAGCGGCTGGGCCCGTGAGCCATGGCCGCTGAGCCTGCGCGTCCGGAGCCTGTGCTCCGCAGCGGGAGAGGCCACAACAGAGAGAGGCCCGCGTACCGCAAAAAACAAAACAAAACAAAACAAAAGTAAACATTTTATAACTGGGGTATGAGAGTATTTTAGAGGAGGTTGTTCTGGAGAGTGCTTTTTCAGAGACCCACAGAAGAGGAGGACTTGAGCACCTGAACTTGAAAGAACGTCTCTAGTGCCCTGGATGAGAAACACTGAGTCTGAGCAGGGTTGAGGGAGAGGATTTTTTCCTGGACAAGCAGGAAAACATTCTGCTAGTAGAGAAAACATTTTCTGGCATTTTTTGTTTTCAAGGACAGGCCTTAGAAAAGGGCCCGCGTACCGCAAAAAAAATAAATAAATAAATAAATAAAATTAAAAATAACACAGTCATCCCTTAGTATTTGCAGAGGATTGGTTTCAGGACGCCTCCACAGATACCAAAATCCAAGCATGCTCAAGTCCCTTATATAAAGTGGCATAGGCCGCTCTCGCCTTCTGAGATGGCCCACGCTCTGTCTGTGGAGTGTGTTTCTCTCTAAATAAATCCACTTCTTACCTATCACTTTGTCTCTCACTGAATTCTTTCTGCCATGACACATCAAGAACCTGAGCTTCATTAAGTCCTGAAACCAGATACTGAAACCCCTGCCAGGTGGGAGAAGTTAACTGTATGCTGCCACAACTGGCAGGACCCAGGACCGGTTGGAACCAGAAGGTTGATGATGCTGACTCCCACTTACCTCACACCAACCAATCAGAAGAAAGTCCATGAGCTGATCACACCCTCGTCTTTGAACCATTACTATAAAACTCCTCACTACCCCCTCCAGGTTGGGACACTCAGTTTTGAGAGCATTAGCCCTCTGTGGCCCCCTTTGCTTGGCAAAGCAATAAAACTATTCTTTTCAACTTCACCCCCCAATAAATAAATAAAAAATAAAGCGGCATAGTATTTGCATATAACCTATGCACAACTTCCCATGTACTTTTAAATCATCTCTAGATACTTAAAACACCTAAAACAATGTAAATGCTATGTAAATAGTTGCTGGCACTGTGCAGCAAATTCACGTTTTGCTTTTGGGAATTTTCTGGAATTTTTTCCCCTAATACTTTTGATCCTATTGGTTGAATCCATGGATGTAGAATCCACGGACACAGAGGGCCAACTGTATTTTGTGATGTGCAAATTATATGAAGTTCAAACTTCGGTGTCTAATAAACAGCATTTCATTGGAACACAGCTATGCTCATTCATTTAGGTATCATCTGTGGCTGCTTTCATGCTACAATGGCAGGATTGAGTAGTTGAGACAGAAACTCTATGGCCTGCAAAGCCTAAAATATTTATTATCTGGTCCTTTACAGAAAAACTTTGCCGATCCCTGATGTATTCTTCCCCATTCCTCGCATCTCATCACTGGATTTTTGGGAAGCAAACTACCATATCATTTAATCGAGTAATACTTCCAAATATAGTTCTAAAAGATGATGACTCTCTGAAAAACTGAGCCACAATACAGTATTATAACTGAAATAATGAACAGCAATTCTTTAATAACACCAAATATCCAGTTAAGGTACACAGCGGGGGACCTTTGACTCTGGGCAACTTTTCTACTCTCAACCACCAGCCGTGGCTGGGATAGTTTCTCTCCGCCTCCCACTGCCTTCTCAGCCCTGTCCACACCCACCGGGAGGGAAAAGTGGGTTGGGGGTAGGAAGCAGGGAGCCTTGCTGAGGAAGATCAGGTTCCCTGTTCTCCAACAACTTGTGTAATTTTTTGAAACTTAGAAAAATACCAGGGTATTTGGTAGCCAAAAGGGTTACGACACATGTAGCAAATACATGTTGTAGCTGTATGTCATGAGTGTACACTGGCTTCTCCTGTGCTCACACCATCAGCACTGAACCCTCTACCTGATTTGAAGGTTCTCCACGCTCTTCCCCCTCTCCTCACATGCCTGGCCTTATATGTATCCATCCGATCTCTTCCTACTCTCGCAAGTCCTCCAGGAGGAAAATCTCTGAGCCTCTGTCTCTGGTACCCATCATGCCCAAAGACCTTGGGTGAATGCCTTCACCCTGCTCTCTTCCTGTCTACCTTGTCCTTCCAAGCCCACCGGCTCCAATAGCCTTCTCTGATGCCTTCAGCTGACTCGCATCTTTCCAAATTCCATTTGCATTTTCCATCAGAAACACACAGGTTAGTTCTTCAAAATTCTGAATCTTAACACATTCCCAACTCGACTTACAAGCTCTTTGAAGGCAGGAACTTGTCTGATATTTGGCCCCACCCCAAACGTCGGTGTTACTGACTTGGCTTCAGAATTCTAGACGTTTTTACTCTTCTCTTTGTTCTTCCTTGAAATCCCCTGGAAGTTTGAAGAGGACATGATAGATATCTGCTTTCAGATTCTGAACAAGAGCCTGTACTTCTTAGAGAACCCAACCAAAGACTACTCCCAGTGGAACAATGTGGTGTATGTCTGCAGGGTGGTGAGCGCCATGGTAAGGCCAGAAGCTTCCCCGGCCCTGCCTGAGCTCCCTGCCCCCCCCCCCCCACCGCACCGCGAAAACCCACCTGTCTCTCCTCTGCAGATCAACAGCAATGATGACAGCCGTGTGCTGCAGGGGAGCTGGAGAGAGGACTACTCCCAGGGGGTCAGCCCACTGGAGCGGACGGGCAGCGTGGCCATCCTGTGACAGTGGGCAGCCAGGGGTGGGCAGCCTGTGAGGTATGGGCAGTGCTGGGTATTTGCAGCTGTTATGGGTACCAGTGAGTGAGCGGGAGATGGGAATGCAGAATCACTTATTGACTCTTCATGATAACTCTTCGAGGTTGGGCTGGGATTATCTCCACTTCACCTGAGTTGACTGTGGCCTGTCCACAGCCCCATGGCTAAGGAGTGGTGGTCACTTGACTCTTAACCAGCACACTCTATAGTCTCAAGGAATCCTGCAATAACCAGGGAAGGTGTGACCTGCTGCAATCACTCTTCAGTCTCCTTGATGGAGCAGTTAGGCTATTAAAATGGTCACCTGGTCCCAAAGTGGAGGCAAAACTGGCTTGTTTCTGACACCTGCTCAGGATTCTCAGCTCAAGGTGAGCCTGGAGTCAGGGGCAGGTTGAGGGAAGCTTGAGGTGCAAGCAGATAATCTGGAAGCCTGATCTCATCTGTGGGCAGAGCTGGTGGCTCCCAAACACTTCTCAGAGAGATTCTTGAGGAGTTACAGTTAGAGATTGACTACTTTGCTGACTACCCTTAAGGAGCATCCATGTTTCATGCATTATCAGTTATTTACAATTTAGTCCCAAGTCATTGATCAGATTATCTGTGAAGATGAGGGAAAGATGGAAAGCACTGTGGTGCCTGCCTATCTTCCCCCAAGAGGCAGGAGTACCTTGCACAGTGCTGCCTGTTACATTGTGATGCTCAAGAAGTGTTTACTGAACCGATGTGTTGACTCTGAGTTGGAGAACGAGGGAGCACAGAATGGGGAGGACAGAGACAGGGTCCAAAGACAAAGTTCTAGACTTTTCTGAGAGGGGCAACATAGCTTGGCAGTTATATACAGGTGCTACAGACAGTGGAGGGGTATAAATATGAGTGTTCAAATCAAGTGACCTCAATTTGTTCATTTGTTTTCACGGGAAAATGCTCAGCACAGTGCCAGTATTTAGTACAGCCAAATTTGCCTTGGACTAGGCAGGTGTTAAGGAGGAGGGCTCAGGCCTTTAGACCCTGCAAAGAGAGGGAGAAGGTCTAAGTCTGCATCTTTGCTCCACCTCCGAGCCTCTCCCCACGGCTAGGCCCTAGAGTCTACGACCTTTGAGCGAGGGGAAAGCTGCTCCTGCCAAGTTGCCTCTGGCCACTGGCAGCCCTGGTCTAACTCTCACCAAGGGTTAAGGGTTTGTGAAAGCCCAGGAGCTGTGCTGGCAGTGGATAGGCGACTGTGGACAGGTGGCGTCCTTTGGGGATCTTCAATGAATCGAAACAAAAAGATTGGTCATTCTTAATAGTCCTCTTACATTTCAAAGCATTGTAATCCTCCCAGCAGCCTCAGCGGGCACCATCTGCTCCTAAGCAGGACAGGGGTAGGATAAACCTCTCTCTAAACTCACCTTGCTTGCTTCCACACCTGGCTGTCGGCTTAATTTCATCTGGCCCTGGTCAAGTGTGTGTGGTGGTGGTGGTGGTGGGGATGACGGTGATGTAGTGGCTGCTTTGTGTGATTCCTAAGACGCCACAAGAGGGTGCTGTTGTCTTATCGAAGATGGTCATTGCCTCGTACATGCAAGGTTCCCTTCGTCGCTGTCTTCCACATATCTCCTCCATAAGTCTATCTGGCTCTTCTATCTGTGCTTTGATTTCTTTCTTTCCTCCAAACCCTTTTATTTGAGTATAATTACAGATCCAGAATTTCAGAACTGAAAATCATCTAGTCCAACTCTTCATTTTGTTACATATAAGAAGACTAAGGGCCAGAGAAGTTAAGCCAGTTACCTAAGGTCACACAGCTTCTCTTCTGGCCACAGCATAGGTCTAATTTTTTAAATTTTTCTTTCCAATTATCAAATGTTTAGGTTCTCTTTTTTTAGTTTGGAAAGCTGCTGAATGGAAAAATCCCTAAATGATAAATTGAGTTGTTGTTAAGTGACCCTCAAATGATTTCTTTCTCTTGGTGGAATGGAGACTATGGATAGGGCAGGTAGGCCACAAGGTTCTGGGCCTGGGTGAGGTGCTCTGAGGATAAAGGAGTGACAGGTATGGATCTGCAAGAATCTTGGCCTTTTCTTCTCCTCCAGCTTGAAAGTGAGAAAGTATGCTCATGAAACCAATGATTCTTCTTGAAATACACTCAGTTAGTCCCCATGCTTTTCTTCTCTTTAGTAATGAGATGCTTAGGTGTTCCAACCCGTGTCGTTTCCAATTTCCATTCTGCATACAACGTGGATGCAAACTTGACCATCGACACCTACTATGACCAACATGCAGAGATGCTGCCAACTCAGAAACAAGACAAAATATGGTAAGGGGCACTGTCTCCTACAGGTCTCTGCTCCGTTCCAGGTAGGGTAGGAAAATTCTGGCCTGATGCTGTCTGGCCTTGAGGAAATATTGCCCCGTACATTGTTGCCGATGCTCAGAGAATAAGTTCCCCAGCCAGAAAGCTGTTCTGGCTAATCAGAGCATCACATCAAGTTCATTTCAGAGATAGAAGACTATGGGATAATGTATTCTGAAGCTGGCAACCAAATGAATAGGTCGTGTCTCCTCTGAATACTGACCTCAAAATCTGTTTCATCTTACTCTTCCTTCTTTGAGCCTTTCTGTTTCGGAAAACAGAGCACATTTCTCTGTTTCTCTGTCAGGGCAAAGCCAGGACTAGCTGCCTCTGCATATTTCCTTTGGTCTCTGCTGACTTCTCCTCTCCCTGCCCCACTCCCTCTCTGTAGGCGTGTGTATATACGTCTGTGTGTGTCTCTGTGTGTCCCTTTATTTTTGGACCTCTAGTTGCTTCCTCTGGTTCCTTTCTCCTCTGCTCTACCCCACATCTGATTTCCTGTTTTTGCTTTTCCAGCCAGTTTCCAGGTGAGACCTTTGAATTGTATGAGAACTAGCTGCTGTCCTTGGAGCTCCCTCCCTCTCTGGGCTCCTCGAGGGCTGAAACTTCTCTGGGTCAATGAGCAGTAGTGTATCTAGGAAGGACATGTCACTTGTGTAGAATTCTGTCTGTGAGCACGTAAGCTGAATCTAATCATGAAGAAACAGCAGGCAAGTCCAAAATGAGGGCCACTCTGATAAAAATAAATAAATAAATACTGTATTCAAAATGTCAATGTGATAAAGCCGGAAGAACTCTTCCAGATCAAAGGACACAAAGGTTTTTGGTCAACTAAATGCCATGTGTGATCCTGGACTGGGTGGAAAAGAATGCCACAGAGCTGCAGTCCCCAACCTTTTTGGCACCAGGGACCGGTTTTGTGGAAGATGATTTTACCACGGGAAGGGTGGGGCGATAGTTCAGGCGGTAACGCAGGCGATGGGGAGCAGCAGATGAAGCTCCACTTGCTCGCTGCTGCTCACCTCCTGCTGTGCGGCCCAGTTGCTAACAGGCCACGGGCCGGTACCGGGGGTTGGGGACCCCTGCCACAGAGGACATTATTAGCTGACAACATTGAAATATAGACAGTAAAGTAGATAAAAGGATAGTATCAATTTTTTTTTTTTTTTGCGGTACGCAGGCCTCTCACTGTTGTGGCCTCTCCCGTTGCGGAGCACAGGCTCCGGACGCGCAGGCTCAGCGGCCATGGCTCACGGGCCCAGCCGCTCCGCGGCATGTGGGATCTTCCCGGACCGGGGCACGAACCCGTGTCCCCTGCATCGGCAGGCGGACTCTCAACTACTGCGCCACCAGGGAAGCCCGAGGATAGTATCAATATTAAATGTGTGAGTTTGATAACTGTACAAGAGTACACAAGGGAAGATCCCTATTCTAAGAAATCTCCATATCCACACTGAAAGAAAGCTAGTGATAAAGCAAAGGGGGCAAAATGCTAACAATAGATGAACTGGGTATATGGGTGCTCTTTGTACTATTCTTGCAACTTTATTATAAGCTTGAAATTACTTCCAAATAAAATGTAGAGAAAATAAAGGAAGAAACAATGATACAAAGCACTCAGTATAGGGTTTGATACCTGGCAAATCCTCTGAAAACGTGAGTCCTTTTCTCCTTACTGCTTTCTCCAGGAATTTCCATGTCTGGAACGAGTGCTGGATGATCCGGAAAGATCTCCCTCCAGGATACAACGGGTGGCAGGTTCTGGACCCCACTCCCCAGCAAACCAGCAGTGGTGAGAGCAGACCATTGTGAAAGGGTCTGGGCTCTGTGGGGACGCCGGTCAGGGTGACTGACCCCATGAGCAGGAGGCCAGAAAGGAACGATGCCTTTCCCACTTCATCCGCTTTCCAAAGTCGTAGCAGAGACAACTTCAGGTCAGGGGTCTAACTTTGCCTTTGACAGTTGGGTGAGCTGATGAGTCACTGGACCTCTCAGTTGTTTCCTCACCTGTAAAGTAGGGAAGATGAAGGTGATGACTGCTGCTTCCCAGGGTGGCTGTGAGCATCAGATGAATTAATGGGAACTGGAGAGCACCCCATGGATGAGGGTCATTAATGCCACTGCCCCTCCCCATCCCATCTCCCTACCTCTACCTCCCATGGCCAGGACCCGCTGGCCCTGGTCCATATGTCAGCAGCCAAGTTAATGGTCCACAACTCCTGTTCCCTGAACAGGGTTGTTCCACTGTGGCCCTGCCTCTGTAAAGGCCATCAGGGAAGGGAAGGTCCACCTGCCCTACAACACCCCATTTGTGTATGCTGAGGTGAACGCCGATGAAGTCGTTTGGCTGTTGGAGGATGGCCAGGCCCAGGAACTCCTGGCCCATATCATCAGTTCCATCAGGAAGGAAATCAGCACCAAGATGGTAGGGTCAGACCAGAGCCAGAACATCACCAGCTCCTACAAGTACCCAGAAGGTGCCTGGGGCCCCAGTTTTTCAGGGAGGGGGGCAGCTGTAACCTCCTTTGTGTTGCCTCCCAAAGGACATGAGGATGGCTCTCACGTTGAAACCATCACCACCTAACCACTGCCTCCGCAAAAGATGACAAAAGACACCATCCAGTGCTTAAAATCAGGAACTCATTTAACCCAAATTTTTGGCAACTCTATGAGGCAAGGAAATATCCCTGGGCTACATGTGACTGAACTGAGCACCAAGAGATGAAGGGACTGTGAGAGAGCAAGGGTTTGAGCCCAGCACCAAGCAACACCAATCGTTCCAGCCATGATGCTGTATTGTCTCCTTAGGCAGCTATTCTTTGTGGCTGAGGCTTCGGGAGGGGACCTGGGAGTTGCTGGGTGCCTTGTTTCCAGCAAGAAGTTCATTGGTCCTCCTGACCCCTCCCCACTGATGTCTTTCCTGGCTCTCCTTTCTGTCAGGATCCTGTGAGGAGCGATCTGTGTTCATGAAGGCCTCCTGGAAAATGCTGGGCCCTTGGAAGGCCTCTTCACCCTTCCTGGACCTGCTGGGGTCTGGGGGCTTTGAGGATCAGCCAGCACAGCTGCAGCTTTACCTGACCAGGAAGGCTGAGTGGGGCCAGGACCTGCTGCCGAAGCTTAATGCCGGGAGTCTGGCAGATAGAGCCCAACCCCAGGGGCCCATCCGCCTGGTGGTGCATTTCTGTGCACAGACCCTGCTGCACGACGGTGGCACCTGGGAGCCCCTCTGGAGACAAATAGTGCGCTTGACCCTGGACTTCGGGGAGGGTGAGTATGAGGCAGGCCTGGAAAGGCACATACAGGGAGGGAAGCTTGGGGCCGTGAACAAGGCACCCCCCCACACACTCACGCACACACACGCATGCACACACATGCACGCACAGCACACACGCACACACACACACGTTGGGCAGTGAAGCTGCTGTTGGCAGGAGATTGAATGTCAGGTACTGTACCTCTGATGCCATCCCACCAGGTGAAACACAGCAGTGACCTCGGGGGGTCAGGGGCGCAGGGTAAGCACCATCTGTCTCTCTCTCTTACACACACACACAAACACTTTCACACATGCACATAGACTCATACTCATATTCTCTCTCAAACACAAACTATTATTTCCTCTCTCACACATACACGTTTTCACTCTCTCTTTCCGAGACCCATTCCTGGACTCAAGATGTATTTTGTCTGTGCTTAGAGACACAGTGACTGCTCTTGCTACCCTACAACAATTATAGAAACAAACTGATGGATGAAAAGCTGATCTGTGTGTCTGGCATCGCCAAGGTGGAGGAGACAGGGAGGTCCATGCTGGGGCCTCCCCACTTATCTACTGAGGTAAGGCATCTGGACAGAGATGGGGCCCAGGGGCCCTCTGACTCACCCAATTCAGGGGCTGGGGGCACAGCAGCTAACAAGGCACAGTCCCTGCCTTGGACACCAAACAGGTGATTAAAGTGCAGTATGGTGTGGTCCCTTGCACTCTGTGCAAAGGGAAGTCTTCCCAGAGGAGGTGACATTTTACAGAAGATGCACAGGAAGACACTCTAGAGAAACAAGGTGGAGTTGAAGGCATTTTAAGTAAGGAAGTAGCTTTGCAGAGGCAAAGAGACAAGAAAGGTGGTATCTGGGAGATGGAGTAGAGAAGACAGGTTTGAGAGAGACTCAGGCCAAATTCCTTGTCACCTGATAAGACAGGGGTGACAAGGAAGAAGGAAACAAATGAAAGGTGAGCCTCACATTTCACGTTCAGAGGCTTGAGTGGCTGGTAAGGCAATTGCATGAGGAACGAATACAGGTGAAGGAAGGGTAAATGGGGGAGGGCAGGGATGACCTCCATGTCCTATAACCAGGGTTTTTCTTCCTCTGAAGGCTCCTTTCCCCACTTTCCCCTCCTACCTGAAGGCCTTGCCCACTGCCTAATCCCCACCTGACTGTGCACCTGGTGGATCTGTGAACAGAACCCTCCACCCCCACCAGAAAGAGATGTGAGTGGCTCCTCATCATAAACTGTCTGGCCACCTGACAGTTTTCACCTGGACATGCTGTGAGGTCATCAGGCCAAGCGATGCCAGGCAGCCTCCGTGAGTGGGGAGGGGGTAACAGTGGGCAGAATCACAAGAGCAGACACAAGCCTGGGGCTGAGGTGAGGGCCCTGCCCATTACACAAAGCCCTGGTTACAACAGGATCCAATGCAAACACATCAAGTGCCAAGTAGGCTATTAATTGGTCCCCATTGCTAAGGAACCCCGGGATGATTTGTGTGACCATGCTGGATGCCAAAGCTATTTTGACCTTGTTCAACTTTGGCACACTCACTAGAGTACAAAGGACTTGTTTCTTTTCTTTGAATTCCAGAGAAGTCAGGATGTGTTCTTCCTTCTCCTCGAGTCTCTGGTTGAGCACGTTCTGTGCCCCCAGTATGATCTGGGTGGTCAGGTCATTTCAGTTCAACACTCGTTTACCAAATATCCATCATTTGGCTGGTACTGTGCTAGGCACTGGGGCTCTAGAAGTGAGTAGGATGGATCCCTGCCTCCCACTCACAAGTCAAGGCCATGCTGCCCTATGACACAGACCTCACATGTGATGCACTGAATACACCTGGAGAAACTCAGGGTCTGCTAATGTATATGAAGACAGAGCAGCATGGGAGGAAGATCCTGACTGGGGTCTAGGACACCTGGGTCAGGTCCTTCTCTGCCATTAACATATCCTGCAACTTGGGCCTCAGAATGACATCACGAGTGGCACATGGATGGCACACATGACACCACTTCCTTATCCCATGCCTGTGTCAGACACTACTAATCAATCATGACCCTCTCACTGGCTCTGGATTGTCCTCAGGATCCTTTTTAACACACCATTCCTATCAGCCACAACTAACGGATTGGAGCTGGCACTTAAGTTGAAATCTAATTGCCATCCTGAGCTAGATGACGGGGAGGGAAATAGATTTCACTTGGTGCCAATTCCCAGTTGGTGGTGGCTTCCAGTAGTACTGTGAGCTCCTAAGGCAGGCCAGTGTATGTGTTAACCGTGAATACTGTGGGCTCATGTTCTCGCCCCTGCAGCGTCTTCGTGCTAAGTGAGCAGTCCCTGGTGGTCATCAGAGGGATGGGGAAGTGAGGTAGCTGAACTGAGTGCGGACATGAGGCCAGTTGCCCATGATAACCCCGTCTTCTCTCCACACAGGTGCCCGAGAGGGCCGAGGTGGGCAAGGCCCTGAGAGTCCACATCACGCTCACCAATACCCCCTCGGTGGCTCTGAGTCACTGCACAATGGTTCTGGAGGGCAGTGGCCTCATCAATGGGCAGATAACAAATGAGTAAGTACCATGGCTATCCACCTGCCTCATGCTGGTTTTAGATAAGGGGATGCCTCGTGGGGTCATAGGACGGTCATAGTCTCCTGGATGCTGCCTCCTTTCCCCCACCTTCCCACCTCCTTGGGGAAGGTTGAGCTCAGTGGTGTTGAGGGTGCGGGGGTGTGGGATGTGCTACCAACGAAGAGAGGAAACCAGATCACCCACCCAAGCAGTTACTCAAGGCTCTAAAAGGCCCTTTTTGACTTTCAGTCTTGGAACTCTGGTGGCCAGACACACCATCCAAATTCAACTGGACCTCTACCCCCATCAAAGCCGGACCCCACCAGCTGCAAGTCCTCATCAGCAGCAACAGATCAAGGAGATCAAGGGCTACAAGTACATCTTCGTTGCTGCAGGAAGGGCTTCTTGAGCCTCACACCCACCTCCTCAGGCCTTCCCAGTCATCCAGCCACTCCCCCGCCCCCCTCCTGACACCCTCTGGGGCCCCCGTACCCCTCCAGGCCCATTTTGCTCTCTTCTCCTCCTGAGGGTGTGGTGTTATCTTTGCTCCTTCTCTGTCCTCTTCCCCCCCTGCCTGGGGGTGAAGGAAGTGCTGTTAGAAGCACTGTGCATCTCGGGAAGAGACAATAAAAATGCTTTATCTATCATCAGTGTTCCTTTTTGTGTGCTAACAAGCTACTTATTGCTACTGGCTGGTCCTCTCAGCCTGACTGCCACCTGTGTGGCTGGGCCCTCCCTGCTCTTCCTGTCTTCTCTCTCCTCCTGCAAGATCTGCAGCCACAAAATAAGTGCAACGTGATCCCCTCTAAACCACCCTCTCTGGAATCCTAGATCTCAGGTCTCTCCATTTAAATTGTCTTAGTGAGCCCTCAAGCAGAGGCTGGAGGGAGGTCTGGGGAGGGCGGCCCAGACATGCTGGGAGGACACTGTGGCCTGCAGGGACCGGCCAGAAGCTGCTGCCGGCCTGAGAGCCTGGGGACAGTGGGGCAGGGCCCACTCACAGGGATAGCGGGCTGCCCCCCAAAACAGGCCCCCACTTTCCCTGACCCCATCTCCCCTTCTTGCTCCCTCACCAACTCCCTCTCCCCAACCTGACCTCCTCAGCCTCTCTTCCTTCATTGTGTGTTTTTGTTATTTTAAGAACAGGGAGCCACTCTTTTGTATTTTCTTCCTGTGATTCTCTAGATCATTTGTGCTCTTCTTAGATAATTTGGAAAGTACAGAAAAGTGAAAAGAAACAAAAGAAAAATCACCGATAGCTTCCCCATCCCAGAAGAAATCTCTGCTAACATTTGACACTTATCTTTCTGGTCTTTTCCCCCCTTTCACTGTGTTTTTGAAAGTTATCATTACATGGCTATCATCAAAAAGACAAGAGATAACGAGTTTTGGTGAGGGTGTGGAGGAAAGGGAAACCGTGTGCACTGTCGGTGGGAGTGTAAATTGGTGCAGCCACAGGGGAAAACAGCATGGAGGCTCCTCAAAAAATTAAAAATAGAACTACCATATGATCCAGTAATTCAACTGTTGGGCATATAACCAAAGGAAATAAAATCACTATCTCGAAGAGATATCTGCACCTCTGTGACACTAGCCAAGATGTGGAAACAACCCGTGTCTGTCAACAGACGAATGGATAAATAAGATGTGGTGTATACAATGGAACATTAGGCAGCCGTGAGAAAGAAGGAAATCCTGCCATTTGCTACAGTATGGATGGACCTTGAGGGCATTATGCTAAGTAAGAGGTGATTCAGATAGAGAAAGACAAATACTGTTTGATACCGCTTATACATGGAATCTAAAAAAGCTGAACTTGTAGAAACCGAGAGTAAAATGTTGGTTACCAGGGGCTGGGGGCAGGGGATTGGGGAGTGTAAGGCCAACTGGCCCGAGGCAGGGGAACACAATAAGGTTCACAGGTTGCATCAGACCGAAACTCTCCGGACCACCCAGTTCCAGGAACTGACCTGGGGACTTTGCACCCGGCCCAGCCTTCCCGCCTTTCGAGGGGCGAGACTAACGGTCCCCCAGGATACCCGAAAAGACCACCAAATAAGGAATACCCTGCGCCCTCCCAGATTCACCACACCCCTTTCCCTTCTTCCCCTATAAAATCTTGCCCAACCCTCGCCCGGGTGCGACTTCTCTGGCCCCTTTCTCTCGGACCAGTGAACCTCGCCCGGGAGCGCTCCCTAATAAAGATCACTTGAAGCTCTCCTCTGTTTCGCGGTCAGCCGCGTCAGGGACTCCTCCGTCCTCTCTCCGGGCCTCGGGCAACTGTGGAGACGTCCCAATTGCCTGACCGCTCTCCGACCCGCCGGGCCTCGGGTGATTGTGGAGACGTCCCAATCGCCTGACCGCCCTCCGACCTGCCATGAATTGGAGACTGAGACCAGGGACGCCTCTCTCCCTTTCCATTCACTCAGGGACAGACTGGGGGTCATGGGAACCTCACAATCGAAACCAGATCCTAAGACGCCCCTGGGGTGTCTCCTAGCCAAGATCTCCGTTGCCGATGGCTTATTTTTCTATTCCACTGTGGCCTGGCCACAATATCCTCTAGACAATCCTGAAGGTACTTTCGATTTTAACATCCTCCGTGATCTAGATAATTACTGCCGCAGGACGGGCAAATGGTCCGAGGTACCCTATGTTCAGGCCTTCTGGTATTTACGCTCCCGCCCTTCCTTCTACATATCCTACATCCAAGCCCCTAATTTCCTTTGACGATGACCCCTCTCCACTAGCCGACCCACCCGAATCTCTCGCCTCTCCCCCCTCCAGAACTCCTCTCCAACCTCCACCCTACCCTGAAGCGGTGCCTCCTCCTCCCGAACCCGCTCCGGCCCATCCAACCGCTCCCCCGCCTCCCTCAACGGTTTCTCCTCCCACGCCCCTTGCTTCGCCAATTAGTGCACATACACGCTCTCACGACTCCCAAGATCCAAATCTCCTCTGCCCTCTGAGGGAGGGAGCAGGAGCGGAAGGATTAGCGTTCATGTTCCCTTTTCCCTGCAAGATCTCTCTCAAATAGAAAAGCGATTAGGCTCCTTTTCTTCCCACTACATCAAAAAATTTCGCTACCTCTCTCAAGCTTACGATCTAACCTGGCACGATATCTTTGTGATCCTATCTTCTACTCTGACCCCTGACGAGACGGAAAGAATTCAAACTGCTGCCCGAAACCATGCAGATCAGGTTCACCTTACCGACAACTCCATGCCTGTCGGAGCGACTGCCGTACCTGGCACCGATCCAGACTGGACTTATCAGGATGGCCAAGATGGCCGTCGTAAGCGCGACCTCATGATCCAATGCCTCCTGGCTGGCATGCAGGCTGCCGCTCATAAGGTAGTCAATTTTGAGAAACGAAAAGAGATAACCCAAGAACCTAACGAAAATCCAGCTATCTTTCTCAATCGCCTTACAGAGGCTTTAACTCTATACACACGGCTGGATCCCGACACCCCGGCAGGGGCAGCGGTGCTAGCCACCCATTTTATCACCCAATCAGCCCCGGACTGATTTCCGAAAGAAATTAAAACGGGCTGAAGACGGCCCTCAAAACCCCTATTCGAGATCTGGTAAAGATGGCCTTTAAAGTCTACAATGGCCGTGAGGATTTGGCAGAATCCAGCCGACAGGCTCGGATGCACCAGAAGGTGGCCCTCCAAACCCAAGCTCTTGTAGCCGCCCTAAGGACGGCCATCTCCCATGGATCACAGCATCCACGGGGTCCGCAAAAGGCAACCCCGCCGGAGGCCTGCTTCAAATGCGGAAAAGAAGGCCACTGGGCTCGCCAGTGTCCCAGTCCCCGACCTCCTTCTAAGCCCTGGCCCAGCTGCGGGCTAACGGGCCACTGGAAGAGTGACTGCCCTACGACTGGCCCTCCCTCAGCGTCTCCACGCGGGGGGCAGGCCGACCCAACAGCATTACCATTCGAACTGCTGGGATTGGCTGACGACTAACGGCGCCCGGACTCGAAGACCCCCATCACCCTCGCCGAGTCCAGGGTAACGCTACAGGTAGCGGGTAAGTCCATCTCATTTCTGGTGGACACGGGGCTACCTATTCGGTCCTGCCTACTTATTCCGGGCCAGTTTCTCCTTCCCAGATCTCGGTCATGGGTATTGATGGCAAACCATCCTTCCCACTCCAGACCGGTCCAGTCCCATGTCATATCGAAGGACTCCATTTTACTCATTCCTTCTTAGTCATACCATCCTGCCCAGTTCCCTTGCTAGGCCGAGATGTCCTTTTCCACTTAGGGGCCTCCCTCCAGCTGGTTAGACTTGACCCTATGGTCCCCTCCTCCCAACTCCTGCTTCCTCTTCTCGGCCTGTCTCTAGAACCCTCCCCCTCCTATCCCCCTCTTCCAATCACACCGAACCCAATCAATCCCCAAGTCTGGACAAATTTTCCTATCAGTACATTTTTTTTTTTTTTTTTTTTTTGCGGTACGCGGGCCTCTCACCGTTGTGGCCTCTCCCGTTGCGGAGCACAGGCTCCGGACGCGCAGGCCCAGCGGCCATGGCTCACGGGCCCAGCCGCTCCGTGGCATGCGGGATCCTCCCGGACCGGGGCACGAACCCGTGTCCCCTGCATCGGCAGGCGGACTACCAACCACTGCACCACCAGGGAAGCCCCTATCAGTACATTCTTTTTAATAGCTACGATCACTCCACTGTTTGGATGTACCAAATGTTTCTCATTAGTCCCCTACTTATGGGTATTTTGGCTGTTTCTAGTGTTTGTCTTAGATAGACAAAGCTACGGAGAGTGTCCCAGCACCACATGTCTGATAATTCCCATCCTCTAAATCTGCCTGGGGGCAGGGGTAGTTCCACAGGCATGCAGACGCAGTGTGGGCAGAAGGAAGGGCGAGCCAGGAGAGGAGAGCAGAAAGAAGGGCAGGGAGGGATGAGAGTAGGGAGTGGGTCTGGTGGGCTTTTGGGGCAGAGGCCAGACTCAACCAAGCCTTACTTCTGACTTAAAGGATGCTGAGTAATATTCCATTGTATATATGTGCCACATCTTCTTTATCCATTCATCCGATGATGGACACTTAGGTTGTTTCCATCTCCAGGCTATTGTAAATAGAGCTGCAATGAACATTTTGGTACATGACACTTTTTGAATTACGGTTTTCTCAGGGTATATGCCCAGTAGTGGGATTGCTGGGTCATATGGTAGTTCTACTTGTAGTTTTTTAAGGAACCTCCATACTGTTCTCCATAGTGGCTGTACCAATTCACATTCCCACCAGCAGTGCAAGAGTGTTCCCTTTTCTCCACACCCTCTCCAGCATTTATTGTTTCGAGATTTTTTGATGATGGCCGTTCTGACTGGTGTGAGATGGAATATTACTCAGCCATAAAAAGAAACAAAATTGAGCTATTTGTAATGAGGTGGATAGACCTAGAGTCTGTCATACAGAGTGAAGTCAGAAAGAGAAAGACAAATACCGTATGCTAACACATATATATGGAATTTAAGAAAAAAAATGTTATAAAGAACCTAGGGGTAAGACAGGAATATAGACACAGACCTACTAGAGAATGGACTTGAGGATATGGGGAGGGGGAAGGGTAAGCTGTGACAAAGCGAGAGAGAGGCATGGACATATATACACTACCAAACATAAGGTAGATAGCTAAGGGGAAGCAGCCGCATAGCACAGGGAGATCAGCTGGGTGCTTTGTGACTGCCTGGAGGGCTGGGATAGGGAGGGTGGGAGGGAGGGAGACGCAAGAGGGAAGAGATATGGGAACATATGTATATGTATAACTGATTCACTTTGTTATAAAGCAGAAACTAACACACCATTGTAAAGCAATTATACTCCAATAAAGATGTAAAAAAAAAAAAGGACGCCCCCGCTTCCCTTCCTCCCTCTCCCTCTCCCCCAACCTTATCCCCAGGGGGCCTGCTGGGTCGTGCCAGAACCCAGAACCCTCAACATCTCTCACCACCTCTCACTGCCCTGTCGCTGAACGGCTCAGAACTCTTACCTATCAGCCCGGTGAAGAGGCACTGCCACTGAATCAAGGAGGACAGCTGTCTGTCTCTCTGTTCTCCCAGTCTCTGTGTCTCTCTTACACACACACACACACACACACACACACACACACGCATATCTCCCGGCCTCCAAGACTAGGGGTTTCAGACTTGTACTGAGGGCCCCCCTGAGCTGTGGGGAGGAGAGTGATGCCTGTGCGGCCTTCTCTTTTCAGTCTTGTGCCCCACCCAGGTCCCAGGGAGAACCTATAGGGGCTAGGGATTGGTAGGGGCTGAAATCAGGATCAGTGGCTCCCCCATCACCACGGCCAAGATATTGGCTGGGGAGCCCCACACACCCTGTCTCAGGCCACTGCTGCTCCCCACTATGGAGAGGGATGTGCGTGCTCTCAACCATGAACCTGCAGCTCTCACCACACTGGTCCAAAACCTGATAAAATGCATGTCAGCCAGGAGTCCTTCTCCACCAGCGACGCCCCCCCTCAGACTGTGTCTGAGGCTGCCTCTGAGGAAGGGGGGAGGGTACCATCACCTGAGGCTCAGGCAGGGCTTCCAGACAGTTCCAGGACACTGCAATGAGGACATCTGCCCCCATGGCCTTTTGTTTGTTCATTCTTAACTTTAAAGAGAAAATTCTTTTTATATCATAAAAGAGACATGTTCATTCCAGAAAATCTAGAGAACACCAATAGGCAAAAAGAAAAAAAATACTGCTACCATCTTTCAGAATAGGGTTCAAAATCCTCTGTTCATACACATATGTTTATAACAAAAGTCAATTCGTGCCCTACACATTATGTAACCTATTCAAGCTTAATATATCAAACGTAGATTTCTGTCTAAATATACAATTTTGCACCCATATATTAATAGTGTACAGAATTCTGTGATGGAGATGATCATTTAACTAGTCCCTAAGAACAGGGCCTTTAGGTTGTTTCCAACTTTTCAGTGTTATAAACAGCACTCAGATGAGCAGCTTAAGTATCTAAATCTTTGTGCACTTTCTAAATACTTTGCTTAGAATAAATTCCTACAGAAGGAATGCTGAGGTCAATGCCAACCCCTAGGTTCCAGTTTTCTCATTTCCAACCAGGACTAGTTGAGTGTAGCAGAAAGGGAAGGGAACATGGACTCACATGGGCTCTGTGTTCAAATTTCACTCTACATATGTATGGTTTGGGCAAGTTACTTATCACTCTGAGCCTGTTTCCTCAACCTTGAGATGGGGCTAGGAGGTAAATGTACTCTGTAAACCAAGAAATTCCACCAAAGGTAACTTTTACTTCTACCCCATGTTCCTATTGAGCCTGTTGCTGGTGTTGATGGGGGGTAGGGGATGGGCCTCCCCAAGACGCCTCACTCATGCCCTTCTTGGAGTCACCGGGTTCTCTCCCCAGAGCTCAGTTTCCATGGCCCTGGGCCTTCTGGGGGTGGGAATGGAACAGGAAGGGTGGCATGGCTTTTCTGCTTTGTGTCCTCCCACTTTGATTCCCAGGAGACGCTGTCTACTTGGACGGTGAACCCCAGAGGCAGGAGTATGTCATGAATGATTACGGCTTCCTATCAAAGGAACAAGAACTGGATCTGTCCCTGCCCCTGGAACTATGGACAGGTGAGTCTCAGCCCTGTTCATGGCCCATCCGGGCCCTGGGCTCCTAGGGAGAGGGGAGGAGGACCAGATGGGAGGGTGCCCTTCATGCAAGCTTCACCCAGAACTGCTGACAAGTGGGGACTAAACGGCACCAGGAAGCTGTGAGACATGACCCCACAACTTCCTGGGAGCTAGGGGAGCAGCCATAGAAAGTTGGAAGGTGTTCTTTGCTGATCACGTCTGATTAGGACAACAGGATTTAAGGGGGAAGGACAGCTGAAGGCACACACTCAGGAATTCCACTAAGTAAGAGGGTGAAGATGAAGGGACAACAGTGACAACGGCCATGATGGCGGCTGGTTTTTTGTTTGTTAACTGTGTTTCCAGCGGGGGCCCAGCTGCCACGCTTACTTAATCCTCACAACACCAGGCGACAGTCCCTAGGGTCAGTTCTGTCACACTGAGGAAAACTTGTGCCCGGAACATCTCATCCAGAAGCACAGCTGATGAGCAGCAGTGCGTCTCCCTCCCCATTACTATTTGCTCTTTGGTTATTTGCTTTTGAAAAAAAATATATATATATATATTTATTTATTTATTTGGCTGCACAGGGTCTTAGTTGGAGCACACAGGATCTTTAGTTGCAGCATGTGAACTCTAAGTTGCGGCATGTGGGATCTAGTTCCCTGACCACGGATCAAATCCGGCCCCCTGCATTGGGAGCGTGGAGTCTTAGCCACTGGACCACAAGGGATGTCCCTAGTTATTTGCTTTGATTACGTATCTTTTTATTATAAAAGTAATACAGGGATTTGCCTGGTGGTGGCCCACATCACAAAGTGTATGAAGAACCCAGCAGCAAGCACCTCACAGAAGAGGGCCCACAACACAAAAAGGTGAGGAACGCAACATGAACACACTCAAACCAGAGGGCCCACACCGTAAAGGGGATGGGAACACAGCAGGAACCACCTTAAACCAGAGGGCCAACATAACAAACGGGATGTGAATCCAGAAGGAACCACCATACACCAGAGGGCCCACAACACGAAGGGTATGAGGAACCAAGCAGGAAGCACCTCACACCACAAGGCCGACATCACAAAGGGGATGAGCAACAAAGCAGGAACCACTTCACACCACAGGGCCCACATCACAAAGGGTATGGGGAACCCAGCAGGAACCAACTCACACCAGAGCGCTCACATCACAAAGGGGAAGAGCAACAAAGCAGGAACCACTTCACATCAGAGGGCTCACATCACAAAGGTGCTGTGCTGAAGTCGGAAATCACCAGAATCGACAAAAGATTCAAGACATTCATTCACCCATCCAGCAAAGATGCACTACGTTTCTGCAATACAGACCTGCCTTGTATTGTTAATGGTTGCATAACGATAAAGCTGACTATCACACAATCCCTGCCCTCAGGAAGACAGACTCATAAACAAATCATTACACACCATGTACCATGTCTAGTAGAGAACTCAGAGTGCCATGAGACCAATGACCTGTGCTCAGGTGGAAAAGTGCCCATCCCGCCATGTCTGGCAGGAGTTGACAACACCACTGGCACTTCATGAATTCATCAATCATGGTGAAGAATGGAGGCTTGCTCCTTGATCTCCCTGCCCACCCCTCCTTGGCATGTGCTCTTATTATCGTAAGTGTTATACACCCTCCTGACTGTAATCTTAACATAAATGTGCCCATGCAATGCTCCTGAGTCACTTGCATGCTCTCGGCTCACTCCTGTCTCATGCTCCTTCAGTGGCAGCTTTTCCCACCTTCACCCTCCCCTCCGAGGCGGTCCTGTGTCACCTCCACCTACAATTCACTGTCAGCTCTGCTCACTCCCTGCCCTCCATTCCTTGCAGATCTGTGCAGACCTGCCGTTCCAAGGAAGTGCATGCTCCCCCTTTGGGCTTCTCTGCATCCAGGGATGTGTCCCCACCCCAGCCTGGAAGGGCTTTGTGCCAAAATATAAGGAGCCTAAACTAAAATCTATAAGCAAATAAATGCTTAATATAAATAAGTATCTAAACTAAAAATTATAAACATTTTAAAATGACAGTAGTATTTGTGAAGAACCCTTAGAAATATCTGTATTTTTTGACTCAGTCATTTTACCTCTTGGAATCTGTCCCAAAGGGGGAAAAGTAGAATTGATCTACAGAGATGTCCATCACAGTATTATTTACAACAGGGGAAAAATTAGAAACCAAGCAAATGTCTAAAAATAACCTCTGCTGAAGTGAAAAAAAAAAATATGTGAACCCATAACAATACCAAAAAATGGGAGAGGGGGATTGAAATGCTTTTCTTTATAGAAGAATGCCAGCTAATACAGGTAGAAGAAATGATAGTGTTAGAATATAATCATTTTGGTACCACCAGTATAATAATTAATTCAGGCAAGGATCATCAAGGATGCTTGTCAAGGCAAGTCAAGCTGCTGAGTCTTGCCAAAGGAGGCATGCCTCTCCCACCCTGCTGGCTGGGGCAGGGGAAACCAACACTTGCTAGACCCTCTATTGGCCCTGGCAGTGCTTGTCTGAGCAACCAGCTGCCTAACCTTTGTGTGGAGCCCCAGGGAGAGGAGCTCAGGAAGGTGGGGAGGGAAGTTGGAAGTGTCGCCAACCCAGTGCCCCAGACAGCTCCTGCCTGCCAAGTGCATGATTTCCCTGAGCCTAAGGGAGCTAAGTCCAGGAATCCACAGCCCACAGGAGATTTTTCTGTCCTTTCTACAGTGATGAGGTGCCTGCGGATCCCCACCCAAGTAATCACCAACTTTGACTCTGGCCACGACACAGACGGAAACCTGATCGTAGATGAGTATTATGACAACACAGGCAGGACTTTGGAGAGTAAGAAGAAGGACAGTGTCTGGCGAGAGACACCTTCTCTTTCTAGGGCAAACCCTACCAGCAGGAAGCAGGCCAGGACTGTACCTATGAGCCTGCTGCCCTCTCATGCCTCACCCCCATTTTCACCAGCCCCAGGGCTTGCTAGCCCCAGCCCGAAGGCTGGGAGGCAGCTGAACACAAATACGATGATTTTCTGAGTCTAGAATTGTCACATCACAAGAGCTCTCTGCCCTGGGGGAGTTTTCCCCTTTGTCACCTCCTTCATTTAATACTCAGCCTGTGGCTCTGACCACAGGAGGGCCTGAAGTCTCACCTCTGGACACAAAAAAACCTCTGCCTCTGTGACTGCTTCTGTGAGTCAGCAGCACATACAGGAAAGGGCTTCAAGGGTCTCTTTGAGAGAGAGTGAAGGGTTTTTAACTTCCGTTGCCTCTGGAAACCTTCACTCTTATTTACAAAGAGAGGAAAGCTCTTTTCCAGGCAAGTTGAGGCTCACAGGAGGAAGAGCGGTCACCTGTCACCCACGGAGGGGTGCAGGCCTGTGGTGCCCTGTCTTTCTATCTAGCCGTCCATCACACATCGCCCCCTGCCTTGCTCCAGAAAGAACTTGAGCATCCTAAACTCTCCCTCAGCTTCATCTGACACCCACTCCTCTGGCTTCTCCCTCAGGAATTTCCACGTCTAGAATGAGTGCTGGATGGCCCGGAATGACCTCCCTCCCGGATACGGAGGCTGGCAGGTGCTGGACGCCACACCTCAGGAGATGAGCAACAGTGAGGCTCTTGGGAGGACAGGCAGAGCCCACTCCCACAGAAACAGACCCGACTCCACCCGGCCCTGCAGCCACAGCCCACTGAGGCACCCCTGTTCCCCTTTAGGCCTCTACTGCTACGGCCCTGCCTCCATCAGAGCCATCAAAGAAGGAGAGGTGGATCTGAAATAGGACACAGCCTTCGCCTTCTCCATGGTAAATGCTGACTGCATGGCCTGGCTGGTCTTTGGAGGGAAGGAGCAGAAACTTCACCTGGACACCAATTCTGTTGGCAATTTTATCAGCACCAAGAGGATCCAGAGTGATGAGCGGGATGACGTCACGGAAAACTGCAAGTACGGAGAAGGTACGACCAATCCCTGTAGGCACCTTCCCCACTACCCCAGAGAACCTCTCTGCCAGCTGGGGCAGCCCTCTGGGGTGTGGATGGGCAGGACCCAGGCCCACTGTCTCCTCAGCCCTACAGTTTTTTGTTTTTTGTTGTTTTTTTTTTTGCGGTACGCAGGCCTCTCACTGTTGTGGCCTCTCCCATTGCGGAGCACAGGCTCCAGACATGCAGGCTTAGGGGCCATGGCTCATGGGCCCAGCCACTCCGCGGCATGTGGGATCTTCCCGGACCGGGGCATGAACCCGTGTCCCCTGCATCGGCAGGAGGACTCCCAACCACTGCGCCACCAGGGAAGCCCATCCCTTCAGGTTTAAGGTCCCAGTTGGGGTGTCCCCACTGCCTCACTTCCTCGCCCACCACCACCCCACTCCCCACAGGCCACTGAGCACCCTCCACAAGATGGTCACATTGATTGCAGGGCCACTGACAGGCATCCCATCAACAGTGTATGAATTCCTTGCGCCTGCCTTCCCGAAAAATCAGCCTCCCACTGAAGATGGCAGGGGACTGAGTAAACTCTCTCCTATTAATTTTATTAATTTCATTTAGCTTATTGTTTGATTCATGTTCCATTGGGTGTTTGGAGGACAGGCCAGACCACAGCCAGCACCGAGGCCCATGTAAGGCCAAATGTTCACTCCTACGTCCACCCTATGAGGATGATTCTGAGAGATGGGAGCCCTAGCAGGGTCTTCTGACCCAAGCCAGCAAGAGCAAGGGGCATCTACATCAGTCAGCTGGACTGATTCCTGGAAACTGAGATAAACCACCAGTTTCAACCACCAGGGAGCCAAGCAAAAATATGCAGTCCAAGAGGGCCAGAAGCAGGGTGAGGGGCAGGACCCGAGCAGGAGTGATTCATGACTACACAGGGTGGGGGCAGGGGTACCTGAGGTTCCTGGGAGCGCCAGCAAGTGGGTGTCTGTGGTTTGTCCGTGTCGGCCTTTGGGGCCAACACAGGGGAGCTCCAGAGTCTGAGCCTGAGAGACAAGCACTGAACACATCCAAGGGTACTGGCGATCATCCCCTCCACCCCCGTTCTCTCTGTGGCTATTTTGGTGGGGGATCCTGAGGACAAGTGGTTTATCACTGAGGAGATTCAAGAACTACCGGACAGGTACATGTAAAAGTAAGAGATTAGATCACTCCCTAACACCATACACAAAAATAAGCTCAAAATGGATTAAAGACCTAAATGTAAGGCCAGACACCATCAAACTCTTAGAGGAAAACATAGGCAGAACACTCTATGACATAAATCACAGCAAGATCCTTTTTGACCCACCTCCTAGAGAATTGGAAATAAAAACAAAAATAAACAAATGGGACCTAATGAAATTTAAAGCTTTTGCACAGCAAAGGAAACCATAAACAAGACCAAAAGACAACCCTCAGAATGGGAGAAGATATTTGCAAATGAAGCAACTGACAAAGGATTAATCTCCAAAATTTATAAGCAGCTCATGCAGCTCAATAACAAAAAAACAAACAACCCAATCCAAAAATGGGCAGAAGCCCTAAACAGACATTTCTCCAAAGAAGATATACAGACGGCCAACAAACACATGAAAGAATGCTCAACATCACTAATCATTAGAGAAATGCAAATCAAAACTACAATGAGATATCATCTCACACCAGTCAGAATGGCCATCATCAAAAAATCTCGAAACAATAAATGCTGGAGAGGGTGTGGAGAAAAGGGAACACTCTTGCACTGCTGGTGGGAATGTGAATTGGTACAGCCACTATGGAGAACAATATGGAGGTTCCTTAAAAAACTACAAATAGAACTACCATACGACCCAGCAATCCCACTACTGGGCATATACCCTGAGAAAACCATAATTCAAAAAGAGTCATGTACCACAATGTTCACTGCAGCTCTATGTACAATAGCCAGGACATGGAAGCAACCTAAGTGTCCATCATCGGATGAATGGATAAAGAAGATGTGGCACATATATACAATGGAATATTACTCAGCCATAAAAAGAAACGAAATTGAGCTATTTGTAATGAGGTGCATAGACCTAGAGTCTGTCATACAGAGTGAAGTAAGTCGGAAAGAGAAAGACAAATGCCGTATGCTAACACATATATATGGAATTTAAGAAAAAAAAATGTCATGAAGAACCTAGGGGTAAGACAGGAATAAAGACACAGACCTACTAGAGAATGGACTTGAGGATATGGGGAGGGGGAAGGGTAAGCTGTGACAAAGCGAGAGAGAGGCATGGACATATATACACTACCAAACGTAAGGTACATAGCTAGTGGGAAGCAGATGCATAGCACAGGGAGACAAGCTCGGTGGTTTGTGACCGCCTGGAGGGGTGGGATAGGGAGGGTGGAAGGGAGGGAGACACAAGCGGGAAGAAACATGGGAACACATATATATGTATAACTGATTCACTTTGTTATAAAGCAGAAACTAACACACCATTGTAAAGCAATTATACTCCAATAAAGATGTAAAAAAAAAAAGAACTACTGGAAGGAAGGAGAGGGAGGCAGGGAAGGGGAGAAAGCCAATGCAGAGCACCTTGTCAGGCGGGGTTAGCACCGTGAGCTGCTGGGACTCAGTCCTGCTGGGGGCCCTGCCAGTGGGGTGACCTGGGAAAATGCAGGACGAAGAATGCTGTTGTCTAACCGTGGCCCTAATTAGTTGTTGTTAATCTGAAATCCAAATGAAACTGCCCTGTATTTTTATTTGCTAGATCTGGCAACCCTATCAGAGATTTAGTGTAAAGTGTAGAACAACACCGCAGATTCATCCCACCCACGAGGCAAGGGGCCTAGGCTCTTCATCCACCAACTCCTTTCAGTCAGGGGTTGAGGGCTGCTCCTTAGGGGGCGCTCCTTAGGGGGCGTAACTTCCCTAGCACTCCTGGCCTGCTCCACGCATGGGCGGAGTCAGCTCTGGTGGCAGAGAAAGCCACAAAGAGCCGCAGGTGCTAGAATTTGAAATTAGGGCACGTGGGCACTGACACAGCAAGTGCCAAGGAGATGTGAGTGGGGCACTGACAGCATGTGCTACAGAGGTCCACAGGGTTCTGCTGTGAACTTGGGCCGGGGGGCCAGGGGGTGGTTGGAGCTATTTTCCAGTGGGCCTGAGTGTCCTGTTCAGTCAGATAGCATTCTGTCTCCTCCCACTGGACTGGCAGAATCTGGGGGTCGAGCAGCCCACAGATGAGCTAAGTCTGATTCACACCTCTCTGGGCTCACTCTTACTGAAGCCAATGTTGCAAGATCCTCTTCTGCCTGGATCCAGGCTTAGAATGACCCCAGAGCGAGGGGAGAAGAGTGGCCTCAGCCTGGGGAGATTGTGGGGTTGCACTGAGGGGACCAGTAAGTGCTCAGTGAAGGCAGCTGCTGGGATTATTAGGGAAGCACGGATGAGTGTTCCTGCACATCCTGGCCACAGCGCCTGCCGCACATCCTGGCCACAGCGCCTGCCCAGGACTGAAGCCTGGGTACTCTGGAAACTCGGCTTCCTTAATTTCCTTTTTTTTTTTTTTTTACCGTAGCTTCTCAGTTTCTCAATTTCCAGGAATTAGTCTTCAACTGACCCATAATTTGGTCCTGGAGCAGAAAATCACACCATGTCCTGTTGTCTTTAAGGTTTATTCCTCTGCATTGTGAGCCTTCATCTTTCCCTTGGGGAACACGGGATAGAGTCCAGTGGTCGTGAGCACAGATTTTCACGTCAGATGAATTTGGTTTCCACTTGACTCTGCCCTGTGCAAGCTGTGTGACTTGGGCGAGTGACATGACCTCTCTGAGCCCCATTTTCCTCATCTGTATATGGAATGATAATAATAATAGTAATACATCTCTCTCACAGTTGATATGAAGATGAAAGGTGTAAGAGCTCAGCAGAGTGTGACTCCTGGAAAGACTTGATGACTAGTAAGGAGCCTTTGTTATTGGAAATGAAGGTTTTAACACCCTGGTGGAGCCTTCACGGAGGGTGTTCAGCCAAGGTTTACCCTCTGGGTCAGCCTGGCCCACAGCTGGTTCTGTGCTCTGTCCTCCCAGGTTCCCTCCAGGAGAAGCAGGTGATTCTGAAGGCTCTTCAGAAGCTGAAGCCTGGAAGGTCCCAAGGCTCCCTCCAAACAAACTTCCAGGTCCATGCTGCCAAGGGACAGTCCTAGGAGCCTTGCTACGCCTTCCCTTCGGCCCAGTGATGTTGTCCAGGTCTCCCTGAAATTCCAGCTGCTCGACCCACCCGACATGGGCCGGGACATAAGGTTTGTCCTGCTGGCCCTCAACACGGTGCCCCAGTTCAAGGACCTCAAAGTGAACCTGAGTGCCCAGTCTCTGCTGCATGATGGCAGCCCCCTGCCCCCATTCTGGCAGGACACAGCCTTCATCACACTCTCTCCTGAAGAAGGTATGGGCTCTGGGTATGGGCATGGGGACAGTCTGTGAACACAGTGGCTTATGGAAATGCCAGTGGGGTCAAGCCAGCCAACAAGGGTTTGGGGGCAGACCCCTGTGACACTGGTCTTCCTAGTGTCCCCTCCAGCACAGAGTCTTCCTCCTTCCCTTCCTTCCTTCCCTCTCCCTCCCTTCTCCTCTCCTCCTTCTGTTTCTTTCCTTTGTCCTCCTCCTTCTTCTCCTCCAATCCTTTCTTTACTACTTCAAGGAATATAGCCTGGGTTAGTGGGGAAAGCCTGAGCTTTGAAGTCATCCAGACCTTGGTTACAGCCTCAGTGCACCCATTTACCAGCAGAATGACCCTAAACAAGCCATTTCACCTCTCAGCCCCTCCATCTGAAAACCGAGTACCTACTTTACTGGGGATCAGTACAGGTTGGCCCCCTCCTCTCTGTAGAAGGGTCCCCAGATCCACCCAGGCCCAGCTGATTTCCCCAGCGAGTCTCACCTCATCCTGTGTTCTCTCCCTAGCAAAGACCTATCCCTGCAAAATCCCCTATTCCCAGTATGGCCAGTACCTGTCCACAGACAAGCTGATCCGCATCAGTGCCCTGGGTGAAGAGAAGAGCAGTCCCGAGAAGACCGTGGTGAACAAGATCATCACCTTAGCCTGTCCCGGCATCATGATTAATGTAGGCAAGAGCCCTGCGTGTGACCTGAGGGCTCCTTGGGTCCAGCTTGGGCCGGGGGCGGTGGGGGAGCCCCCTGAGAGCTTGCTCAGGAGAGCAGCCCCTCCTGTCCCCTGCCTCTTCTGTGGCCTCCAGGAACCTCCCACCAGGAGCGGGAGGTTTATCTGAACACACTCGGTCTCCATCCTCTTACACCATGAGAGGCCTTCCCCAGGGTCAACATGAGGAAACACGGGCTCAAATGGGAGGGTCCTGAGAGGGGGAAAAGCACTGCGCGAACAAAGGTCAGCTTAGGTTTGACTTGCCATTTCCTGGCTGTGCATCCTTGGACAAGCCCCTGGGCTTCTGCATCTTGAACTGTCAATGATGGGATTAGACCAGATGGCCTCCAAGGACCCCTCCTTCTCTGACATTCTGGTGGGGAGACTTCACAGGGCCCTTCCTGCCAGTGCTGTCTCCCCAGTGCCAAGTAGCCCCCTGGACCCTGCTGAGTGAGCCTGGGGTGCCCCCTGGTGGGGTGTGTCTGGCAAGCCCAGCCACTGGAGTCTGTTTTAGGAAGGGTTTCCAAAGGTGCCTTCAAGTTTCCTGAGGCTACTTCCTTCTCTCTATGCCCCAAATGATCCTTTGCTCTTAACTCACGCACTGGTGTGAAAAGAAATCAAGCCAGTCTGGGCTTCCCTGGTGGCGCAGTGGTTGAGAGTCTACCTGCCGATGCAGGGGACGTGGGTTCGTGCCCCGGTCCGGGAAGATCCCACATGCCGTGGAGCGGCTGGGCCCGTGAGCCATGGCCGCTAAGCCTGCGCGTCCGGAGTCTGTGCTCCGCAATGGGAGAGGCCACAACAGTGAGAGGCCCATGTACTGCAAAAAAAAAAAAAAAAAAGAAATCAAGCCAGTTAAGATAAGAGGGTAGGAAGGGATGGAGTCAGATTGCAAAAAGAAGAAACCAGCAAAAATTGCCAAAAAATATTCTATCCACTCAAATTATGCATGAGAATCCTTTGGGAGCTCTTGCTTATTTCACACTTGGATGAAACCCTTGGAGCAGAGGAAATATTACTGGAGACTCCCAACTCATCAGACCTTTCCATATGCTGGGCTGAGTACAAATATTTTACACAAACATCCATACATGTATAAGTGAAGTAAAAGTTTCATGTAACAATATCTTTTGTGATGTACACTGATATTCTCTTCTATTTCATTTTTTTAAATGTTAATGACAACCCATTAAGTTGTCCATAGTTGGAAAAACACAGGCCACGGAAATCCAGCTCTTCAGGAACAGATCTAGGGAACAGTGCCCTCCATAAATGCCTGGTGAACCGGGGGATGAGACTAATTCTCTGCTCCCTCCTCTGTGGATTTCCCTGTTCAGGCTTTAGGAGCAGCCATTGTGAACCGGCCACTCTTCATACAGGTGATATTTTCAAACCCTCTCTCGGAGCAGGTTGAAGATTGTGTACTGACTGTGGAAGGAAGTGGTCTCTTTAGGAGACGGCAGAGAGTGCTGTGAGTGCTCCGCCCTCCCTCCCATCTTATCCTGGGGGTAGCACTGTCCTTTCTGGACAGGGAAAGGGGAGGCCTGGTTGCTGCGTGGAAAGGGACTGTGGGGTTATCATAATCCTATGGTTTTCTGACATTCTCCTTTCTCTGCTGCAGCATTGGAGTCCTCAAACCCCATCACAGAGCCAGCCTCACTCTGGAGACTGTCCCCTTCAAGAGTGGCCGAAGGCAGATCCAAGTAAATCTGAGCAGCAACAAGTTTAAAGACATCAAGGGTTACAGGAACGTCTATGTAGACTTTGGGTTATAAATTCTGGGACAATGAGGTGGACACGTAGATGTTAAGCTTCAGGGAAAGAGCAGGTTCAAACGCAAGCTGTGCCATTCCCCACCCAAACAGAGGCTTCTCTGGGCTCCGACGTGAGCAGCAGAGAGATGCTGGCAATGGATAGTCCCCTGGGCCATTTGCACAGCTCCCCAGGACTCTGTTAAGGGCCCAGGAATTCCATGGTGTCCCGCCCAGAATTGTGAGATTGGCCACGCAGTCCAGAATTGTTGGACTTGGCCATGATTTACTGATCCCCAGATGTCCAGAAAAGAAGAAGACTGGCTGAGCAGCTCACTGTCACTTTGTCATTGCAATGGCTACTTCCCTAGTACCAATAAACTTCAGCCCTCATTCTCATCTTTGTGCCCATACAGTCAACACTTCCCCCACAGCAGCTCCCACCTGTTCCCTGGATTCTGGGAGTCTCCTACTGTTTTACTACCTGAGCCCACTCACTCATTCAAGAAACATTTACTGAGTGCCTGGTATGTGCCAGGCACTGTTCTGAGTGTACAGGATGAAGTGGTAAATAAAGCAAAGTCCCTGCCCCCCTGGAGCTTACATCCTGCCGGGGGGTGGGGGAGACAGAGAATAAACATGTCAACCAATAAGGAAGGCGCTTACAGATGGTGTATCAGTCGTGATTGAGTTAGGAAAACAAAAGGTGTTTCTACATGCTACTATCTTTGTGACACAGAAAAAAGTCTGGAAGATCTCTCACTTGGCCATCCTTTGAATCCCTTCCCAAATCACATCCAAGAGGTCCCTCAGTCTTAACAGTTCCAACCCCTTGGCTGAAAGTCCACCAGTGCGTTGTGGTCTAGCATGGCCCTGGGATGGCTGTGTTCCAGGGAGAAAGCCAGCTGAATAATGCAGTGAGGTAGATTTTGGGTAGGGAATGAAATACTCTCAGACTTTTCTATTGGTTGCAGCTTGTGTTTATGGTCCTACTGAGCACAAAGCAACTGCAAGCATTATCTCCTCTGGGACACACCCACTTTCTCACAGCAATGCGAGAAGCTCTGCACAAAGGCATGATACACCTGCCCTCTAGGAACTGGCTACCTGACTGAGTCAGCTGTTTACGGTATATATTAAATGCACACATTAAATTAAAAAGTTAAATACTTCTATTATATATGAACAAAAGGGTAAGTGCAGTCAATCAGAGAGAGAGGAGAGGGTGTGGTGGGAATTACAGAGTAGGTTGATAGCCATGTTAAAGAGAGGGCTGAGAACCAGGAGAATCCTGGCAGCATGGAGCTAAAGGCAGCCTATAATTATTTTTTCTATAATTATCATCTGACAATTATGAAAAATGGCTTAAGGAAAACATCATGGAGGGGAGCATCTTACAGAGACAACGACCTCTGAAACACTTAAGCTACCGCACTTCCAGACTCTTTCACAAATCCTGATTTTTTTTTTTTTTTTTTGGCTGCCGCACAGCATGCGGGATCTTAGTTCCCCGACGAGGGATCAAACCCCTGCCCCCTGCAGTGGAAGCTCAGAGTCCTAACCCCTGGACACCCAGGGAATTCCTACAAATCCTGATTTTAACATCATATTCATTTACTCTTTTCCTCAACAAATATTCACTGAGTTTCTACTAGGGGCCAGGCCCTGAGTTAGGCACCAAGGACATAAGAAGGACCAAGACTCGCCCTCATGGAGCTCAAGTCTAAGCATATCAAGAATGAAAAATAAACAGGAGGTTACAATACAGAGTGGTGAGAACCACCATGAGGGTGAGTACGGGGTGTTGTGGGAGCGTGAGGAGGGGCAGTTAGTCCAGTCTTACAACTGTGGATCAAGGAAGACTTCCTGGAGGGAGTGGCATTTAAGCTGAAAGCTAAAAGCCCAGGAGTTAGCCAAATAGACTCAGCGGCGTTGAAGGGTTGGGGGTGGAGTAAAGCAGTCAGGAACCGCATGTCACTGAGATGGCTAGAGATCAGAGCAGGATGGAGCAAGTTGCAGGAAAAAAATGTGGCAAGAGCCAGGGGGTGAAGAGCTTCAGGTGGCAGTCTAAGGAATTTGGACCATGATCATCTTCAGGCATCTGTTTCCTCTAAATCTTGATTCATAGTCATTGCCTGCGATGTCAATGCTTAAAGTTGATCCTATTTTGCAGAGCTGAGCAGACTTCATGTGATTTGAGAAGTACTTAAAGGACAAATAGTTCTCCATCCTCATCTGTCACAGGACCTTGCAATTTCCATCAGAGTCACTCTGATGGCCTTGGAGTTAAGGCCTTCCTTAAGGCCTTCCTTGAATGTCAAGGTTGTCTTTCATCTATTCATTTAACATAGGAGTACCTATGTGTAGAATATTCTAGGCCCAGGGGATAGAGCAGTAAACAAGGCAAACAAGGTCCTCCCCCATTCATTCTCAACTCCTAACCCCCAACCCCTGCCAGTGGAATTCAGCACTGGCAGACCTCAGAGATATTGCAGGTTTGGTTCAAGACCACTGCAATAAAGCAAATATCACAATAAAGCAAGTCACACGAATTTTTGGGTTTCCCAATGCATATAAAAGTTATGTTTACACCATACAGTAGTCTATTAAGTGTGCAATAGCACTGTGTCTAAAGAAACAATGTACAGTCCTTATTTAATACTTTATTACTAAAAAATGCTAACTATTATCTGACAACACAGGGTTGCCACAAACCTTCAATTTGTAAAAAACACAATGTTTACAAAATGCAGTCAGTAAAGTGCAATAAAACGAGGTGGGTCTGTACAAAAGTCTAGCCGCAGGCACAAAGGAGCCGTGTGAAGACTTGTAGATGCTGGAAATTATGAATCCCGTATGTGCTTCCACAAGTTTCAACCTCACAACACCTATGAGATCAGTATTGTTATTATCCCCATTTTGTAGAAGGAAAAACTAAGTGTCAGAGAGAGTTAAGTGATTTGCTTAAGGCCTCAAAGCTTGAAAGTGACAGAGCCAGACTCAAACCTAGGTCTTCTAATTCCAAATCCAGGGTCTTTTTTTTTTTTTTTCCCTAGCACCACTTTCTTGCTGTAGGTATTGACATTAATAACATCATCTATCTTCTATCAGTCACCTTCCCCTGTACCTGCCAGTCATATGACCTACATTACATTAACTCATTCTCATAACAGTCTTGCAAGATAGATATTATAACTCCCATTTTATAGAGGAAAAACCTGAGGCACAAAAGTGTAATGGACATTCATTGATTGTTCTCGCCTTTCCTTTGGTGACAGCATCCCAGCTTCTTCTGGAGGAATCCCTTTGTTCCTCATAGTAGCTCTGGTGGGTCTGTCAGCCAAGGCTCCCTGCCTTCCTCTAGCCAAGAGGTGGGCATGTGACTTACACTGGACCAGACGCTTCTCCTAGGACTTTGGCTGCAGAGGGAAGTGAGCCAGAGAAGGCAGAGACTTGGAGCTGATCCATTCTGGCAACAGAGCCCCAGAAAGAGACCATCCAGCAGCTCCTGCTTCCTAGACCTCCTGAGCTGCCCTGGATTCCACCCTTCTGGTTCTGAGCTTGGTCCTCCTTTTTCTATCAGTTCTAGGAGTTCCCTCAATTACTTGCATTCAAAAGACTTTATCTGGTTCAGAGAGATTAGATAACTTGTTTAAGATCACACAGCAAAGTCATTGCGACTCCAAATTCCCACTATACCATGCTGTCCAGTGCTCCTAGAAGTCTGCCCTTTGGTTCTAGGGGTGTCCTTGTTAGTGCCAGAAACGAACCTGAAGTTCAAGGAAGTGGCAGAAACCCTCATTCACCCCAACCCTGTAGATAACAAAAGAGGCTGAGGCTGGCAGTGTGGAAAGGGCAGGCAGCAGCAAGAGCTAGACTTTGTTTCCCAGGCCCTGCTCCTCCTTTGGTCTCTGGCATGATGCTTCAAGGCCCATTGCCCAGCGTTTCTCCCTCACCATCTGCCCACTGACTAGCAGGGAAACAACCAATGTGCAGAAAGTACTGCCTCTCTACCTGCCCATAAGACCCAACTTTCCAGTGTCTGGAAAGCACCTGGTGCCAGCTTTGGGCCTGCTGCTTTTTCAGAAGTACAGACAAAAAGAATTTGATTGCAAAGTGCTCCCAGCTTGCCTCAGACCCATAGGATGGGACCTGGCTCCAGACTGTACATGAGCACAGAGCTTCCTAAGGGGAGGCAGGCCAATTGCTGGGGATAGCAAGGGGGTTCAGTAAATGCTTGAGCTGGGACAATATAGGAATCTGTGGGAATGTGAGAAAGAGCTCTGTCACTTCACCAAGTTAGAGGGAGAAGGGTCAAGATTAGAAACAGAGGGGGAACGAAAGGCTGATTTTAGAAACATATTTTTTACATCCATTGTACTTGGGGATTTTCTAGTTACCTTTTGGTACTGATTTCTAGCCTAGTTCCAATCCGACTAGATTACTCTATCTGATTTTAATCCTTTGCAATTTGTTGAGACCTGTGCTGTGGACCAGAGTGTGGTCCATTTTGACAGATGCTTCATGTGCTCTTGAGTGTGTGTTCTGCAGTTTTGTAACGCATGTTTTTTTTGTTTGTTCTATAAATTATTAAGAGAAGTGTATTAAAATCTCCCATTATGGGACTTCCATGGTGGCGCAGTGGTTAAGAATGTGCCTGCCAATGCAGGGGACACGGTTCAAGCCCTGGTCCAGGAAGATCCCACATGCCCCGGAGCAACTAAGCCTGCGAGACACAACTACTGAGCCGCGTGCCACAACTACTGAAGCCTGCGTGCCTAGAGCCCGTGCTCCGCAACAAGAGAAACCACCGCAGTAAGAAGCCTGCACACCACAACGAAGAGTAGCCCCCGTTTGCCACAACTAGAGAAAGCCCACACGCAGCAACAAAGACTCAACACAGCCAAAAATAAATAAATAAATAAAATAAAATAAAATAAAATCTCCCATCATGGGACTTCCCTGGTGGTGCAGTGGTTAAGAATCCGCCTGCCAATGCAGGGGACAGGGGTTCGAGTCCTAGTCCAAGAAGATCCCACATGCTGCGAAGCAGCTAAGCCTGTGCGCCACAACTACCGAGCCTGCGCTCTAGAGCCTTCGAGCCACAACTACGGAGCCCACTCACCACAACTACTGAAGCCCGTGTGCCTAGAGCCCATGCTCCGTAACAAGAGAAGCCACAGCGATGAGAAGCCCGAGCACCGCAGAGTAGCCCCTGTTCGCTGCAACTAGAGAAAGCCCGCGCGCAGCAACTAAGACCCAAAACAGCCAAAAATTAAAAAAAAAAAATCTCCCATTATGACTGTAGATTTATCTATTTCTCCTTTTAATTCTGTCTGTGAGGGGGGTATATTTTTAGGAGAGGGGCTATTTAGAGGTGGGCAGGGGGTAGAGAACCACAGTAACTGTGGGGCACCCAGAGACTTAGGCCTCGAGGAGCGAGAGGAGGCGGAGACTGTTAGAAACAGGAGACAGAAGGAGCTTTGTGGAGAAGGCTGCCTGCCGGGAACTGACCTTTGGTGATGCTACAGGGAGGGAATCAGAAGAACTGATACTCCAACCTTGCTTTTCTCCATCCTCTGATTTTATGTTTGTGCCCCTTGTTAGGCAAAGGACATAACGGGGGTCAGAGGGCAGGGAGCCTTTGTGTATCATCCACACTGGTCCATCAGCCAGCTTTGGGGCACAAGGCAAGGTGGAGAGGGGTGCAGAGTATATACAAATGGAAACTATCCAGCATAGGAAGTAACTAATCCAACCTCCTGATTTTAAAGGTACTGAGCCTCAGAGGCAGAATACTGGCCCAGAAAACCGTGGGTGAGGAGCATAGCTTGGCCTGGGTGCCAGTTCACACTCCTCTACTCTCCATGTTACCTTCTTAAAAGTGTGACTCGAACCTTAAAAAATAATTGATCTTCATGTTAGCTGGAAATGGCCTATTTCTCATTTATGGATGGTATATTCTACAGCCACTCCTCCATGGAACAGTCTGCATTCTCCAGGAACTACTTCTTAAATGCCTGCTTAGTTTATTACTGTGTTACACATTTGGCAAGGGAGTCAAGGTTCCCACAGTTTAAAGGGGCTATAATTCAGAACCAAAAAACTTACAGCAGGCACAGGTATGCAAACACAATGAACCTGCAGAGTATGTCTGAAGTTCTGCAGTAAAGCCCAGCTGCTCACACACTTTGGTGTCCAGCTGGGGCACAATAAGGATAAAGAAAGTTCCTGCATCCAGAACCCCAGCTCAGCCCCTGACCTTCAGTGAGCTGACAGACAGACCACTTTCCCATCCTACTTAAATCCAGAAATAGCTGTGCATTGACTCACAAGTTGTTCAGGCCTGGAAAAAATCCTGCAGGAAATGTTAAAAGTCATATGGTCTTACAAGCCCTTTTAAACTGGACTGCAGAACACTTTGGCTAAGAAAAGAGTGACTCATTAAGACCCATGTTGTAGGTATTAACTGAGTTACAAATACAGAATGACAGACCAGGAATTATGTTAATTGACTTTCAGTTTCCTTATATATTTTTAAACTTTACCCCTTTTATGGAATGAGGTGAGCTATCCAATTCTTTGGGTAATAGGCTTCTATCAAGAAAAACATTAAAAGACTATCAATGATTAATCTCACCCAGACATTAGCATTATCATTCTATAATTCAAAACTAAAAAAAAACAAAACAACGAACTAGGGAATCCTTGTTCAGCTTTCTAATTTTTCATTTGTTCATTAAACCTATCAGTCCATAAATGTTTCTTGAGCCCCTGTGTTTGCTGCTGTGGGCATAACAAAAGATAACAAGGAAAGTTTGTTTGCCTGGAAATATAAGCCTTCGTTTGTTGGAATATATTCTCTCATATATACAATTCTAGATTAGCCGGTTTCTCCTTCAGCATGTTTGAAGATCATTTCATTTATCTTCTGGCTTATATTGTTTTCATTGAGATATCATCTATTTATCTTATTTTACTACTTTGAAAGTAATATGCTTTTCTCTGGTTACTTAAAAAAGTTTTTTTTTAAATCCTGACTAGAGGGACTTCCTTGGTGGTCCAGTGGTTAAGACTCTGTGCTCCCAATGCAGGGGGCCCAGGTTTGATCCCTGGTCAGGGAACTAGATCCCGCATGCTGCAACGAAGATCCCATATGCGGCAATGAAGATCCCATGTGCTGCAACTAAGACCACATTCAGACAAAAAAAAAGTCCTGACTAGAGTTCTTAGCACATCTTGAATTGGTGGTTTTAGTTTTGGAACATTCTTGGCATTATCTCTTCAAAAATTTCTTCTGCCCAATTCTCTTTCTCTCTCTTCTCCTCTGGGACTGCCGTTTCACAGAGACTTTTTCCTCCATGCTTAATTTGACTCTCTTCTATTGATTTGTTCTCCAGCTCACCAACCTTCTCTTCTGCTGGGATTAATCTGTTTTTAAACTCATTTATGATGTTTTTAATTTTAGTTACTGTATTTGTCAATACTAGAATCTCCATTAGATTATTTACTACATATTTCAATCATCTGCCAAAATTCTGCAGATTATCATTTATTTTCTTGAATATAATAAACATATTTTCTAAAGTCTGTGATGAATAACTCTAATACCTGGATCTCCCATGGGCCTATTTCTATTGCCTATATTTTCTCTTGGTTCTCAGTCATTTGGTCTTTTTTTCTGTTATGGTTGGTAATTTCTCACTGAATGCCAGATATTGTATATAAAAATCATAGAGATTAAGTCAGGTTCTAGATACTGTTAATATCCTCCAGAGAAATTTCCTTCTAGTAGGCACTTAAGGTAGGACACCATAACCCAGGCTGATTTAAATAAGGTTTCAGCACAGACAACCAAAGCAAAAATAGACAAATGGGACTACATCAAACTTTGAAACTACTGTTCATCAAAGGACACAATCAACAGAGTGAAAAGGCAACCTATGGTTTATGAGAAAATATTTACAAATCATAAATCCGATAAGGGGCTAATATCCAGAATATATAAAGAACTCCTATAACTTAACAACAAGAATAACCCAATTTAAAAATGTCCAAAGGATTTGAATAGACATTTCTTCAAAGTTGATATACAAATGGCCAATAAGCATATGAAAAGTTGCTCCATATCACTAACTATGAGAAAAATGCAAATCCAAACTGCATTGAAGGGGCCGGAGCAGCCTGTGGCAGTAGCACCTAGGGGCTGCCATTTTACCAGGGTGTCTGTCTGCTGGACGGTAGAGAATGTGCTGAAAGCTAAGGTTCTGGGAAGATTATAAAGACGTGCTATGGGATAAAAAGATGTGTATAAGTCTTTGTACCTCCTTTCATGGGAGAATATTTTCCCCCAGAGTTCAGCTACAGGAGTTCTGAGGAGGTGGAGACAAGATGGTGGAATAGAAGGACTTGAGCTCACCTCCTCTCATGAAAACAGCAAAATCGCAACTAACTGTTGAACAACAATTGACAGAAAAGACTGGAACCTACCAAAGAAATATGCTACATCCAAAGACAAAAAAGAAACCAAAATGAGATGGTAGGAAGGGCACATTCGCAATACAATCAAATCCCATACCTGCCTAGTGGGTGACCCACAAACTGGAAAATAATTATATTGCAGGTGTGCTCCCACAGGAGTGAGAGTTCTGAGCCTCATGTCAGGCTCCCCAGCCTGGGGGTCTGATATCAGGGGGAGGAGCCCCCAAAGCATTTGGCTTTGAAGGCTAGCAGGGCTTGCTTGCAGGAACTCCACAGGACTGGGGGAAACAGAAACTCCACTCTTGGAGGGTGCACACGAGGTCTCATGTGCACCAGGACCCAGGGAAAAAGCAGTGACTTCGTAGGAGCCTGGGCCAGAAATACTTGCTGGTCTTGGAGAGTCTCCCTGGGAGGTGGGGGTGGCTGTGGCTCACTGTGGGGACAAGGACACTGGTGGTGGAGGTACCGGGGAGTACCCATTGGCGTGAGCTCTCCTGGAGGCTGTCACTTTGACACCAAGACCTGGCCCCACCCAACAGCCTGTAGGCTCCAGTGCTAGGATGCCTCAGGTCAAACAACCAACAGGGTGGGAATACAGCCCCACCCATCAGCAGACAGGCTACTTAAAGTCTTCCTGAGCCCCTAGCCCCCTCTAATTGCATCCCTTGACACAGCCCTGCCCACCAGAGGGACCAGACCCAGCTCCACCCACCAGTGGGCAGGCACCAGTCCCTCCCACCAGAAGGGCTGCAAAAGCCTCTAGAACAGCCTCACCTACCAGGGGGAAGACACCAGAAGCAAAGAGGAACTACAACCCTGCAGCCTGTGGAACGGAGACCACAAACACAGAAAGTTAGATAACATGAAATGGCAGAGAAATATGTTTTATCTTGCTCCCTCACCTTCAGGTGAGGGAGCAAGATAAAACCCCAGAAGAACAACTAAGTGAAGTGGAGACAGGCAATCTACCCAAAAAGGTATTCAGAGTAATGACAGTAAAGATATCCAAGATCTCAGAAAAAGAATGGAAACACAGACCGAGAAGATATAAGAAATGTTTAACAAAGAGAAAATACAAAGAACAAACAGAGTTCAAGAATGCAATAATTGAAATGAAAAATATACTAGGGACTTCCCTGGTGGTCCAGTGGGTAAGACTCCACACACCCAATGCAGGGAGCCCGGGTTCGATTCCTGGTCGGGGAACTAGATCCCGCACGTATGCTTCAACTAAGAGTCCGCATGCCGCAACTAAGAGTCCGCATGCCGCAACTAAGAGTCCGCATGCCGCAACTAAGAAGTCCACATGCTGCAACTAAGAAGTCCACATGCTGCAACTAAAAGACCCTGCACATGGTAGCAAAGATCCTGCGTGCCTCAACTAAGACCCAGCACAGCCAAAATAAATAAATAATAATTTTTTTTAAAGAAAGAAAAATGCACTAGAAGGAATCAACAGCAGAATAAATGAAACAATAGCCAAGACATGGAAGTAACATGAATGTCCATCAACAGATGAATGGATAAAGAAGATGTGGTACATCTATACAATGGAATACTACTCAGCCATAAAAAAGAACAAAATAATGTCATTTGCAGCAATATGGATGGACCTAGAGATTATCATACTAAGTGAAGCAAGTCAGACAGAAAGACAAATATTGTATGATATCACTTATATGTGGAATCTTAAAAAAACAATACAAATGAACTTACTTACAAAACAGTAATGGACTCACAGACATAGAAAACAAACTTACGGTTACCGAAGAGGAAAGGTGGAGGGTAGGGATAAATTAGGAGTTTGGGATTAACATAAACACACTACTATATATAAAACAGATAATCAACAAGGACCTATTACATAGCACAGGGAACTCCACTCAATATTCTATAATAACCTATATGGGAAAAGATTCTGAAAAATAGATATATTTGTATGTATAACTGAATCACTTTGCTGTATACCTGAAACTAACACAACATTGTAAATCAACTATACTCCAATATAAAATAAAAATAAAAAAAAAAAGAAATTCCTTAGTTCTACACACTGTTAAACGTCTTTAAAAAAGTTGCATCTAGAGTGGATGTGAAATACATATGATCTCTGAAAAAAAAATGATTGCTTCATTGTGAGATAAATGTAATTACTCTTCAGTAATCATGTGAAATAATGAAAATTCAGTACTGTGCTATAAATACTGATAATTTTCCAATCATTTTTAATTTAATAAGGAATTATTTCAGGGTCTTTGAGTATATAACATGTCTTTCTAAAAATTAAAACTATCTTCTAATTTATGTAGCTACCTATTCTTAGGACTTCAATATTTACTTCCCAAATATGATTCAGTATGTTTTTGAGTGAGACGGGAGGGATTATTTTTAATCCCTTTACTGTTGAGGATTCAAAAAGAATTTTTCCTTAAAACAGCTTAAATAGTTTTGCTTTTTAAAAAATTACATACAAATTAATTACAACGAAATATAAAATTTCAGAGAAAAACGGTAAAAGCCATCTAAACATTTTCACAGACAACTTTCTCAATATACAGGCACAGAGATATATGCATAAAATTTTATATAAATAGGCTCATATAATATGTGCAACCTTTAAGATGTTTTAGTACTTTTTTTTTTTTTTTTTTTTTTGCAGTATGCAGGCCTCTCACTGTTGTGGCCTCTCCCGTTGCGGAGCACAGGCTCCGGATGCGCAGGCTCAGCGGCCATGGCTCACAGGCCCAGCCGCTCTGCGGCATGTGGGATCTTCCCGGACTGGGGCACGAACCCGTGTCCCCTGCATCGGCAGGCGGACTCTCAACCACTGCGCCACCAGGGAAGCCCTGTTTTAGTACTTTTATCTTTAAAATGAAATAATGTATTTTACATACATGCACATCTATGTATACACACACATCTATGTATACACACACATAGGTGTTGCTGAGTTTTAGTATTTCATTGACTTGGAGGCATAATGTTATCTGTGGGCAGATTAAAAGCTGATAGTGCTTATATGTATATTATAGGTTTTAATAAGTTTTTTATTCGGTGCATACTATGTATTAAGATTGGTGAATTGGGAAATGTTAAAGCAAGTATTAAGATCCTAGTATCTAATACAGATTAGCAATACAGTAGAAGTTTTCTCATCCATTTATTCATTTATTCAATAATATGAGTTGAATTATTTGAGACTATATATTACACTTACATTGTGGGCTGAACTGTGATAGGCAATTAGGAATATAAAAGTAGAATGATTTGGATTTGTTGACAGTTGGGAACTGTTGGATGTACCTGATTAGAAAAGTGACATCTTGAAATATATTAGGAAAGTTAATCTGGCAGTTCCATGTCATTTGAGTCAAATAAAAAGAGACAGTATAGCCTAGTGATAATAGCATGGACCTTAGAATTAGAGGGACTAGGGTTCAAATTCCAACTGTGTCCAATAGAGAGACCAGAAATAAACCCACACACCTATGGTCAATTAATCTTCAACAAGGGAGGCAAGGATATACAATGGAGAAAAGACAGTCTTCAGCAAGTGGTATTGGGATAACTGGACAGCCACACGTAAATCAAAGAAGTTAGAACACTCCCTCACACCATATACAAAAAGGAACTCAAAATGGCTTAAAGACTTAAACAAAAGTGGATGGACATAGAGTCCGTCATACAGAGTGAAGTAAGTCAGAAAGAGAAAAACAAGTATCGTACATTAATGCATACATATGGAATCTAGAGAAATGGTACAGATGAACCTATTTGCAGGGCAGGAATAGAGACACAGACATAGAGAATGGACATGTGGACATGGCGGGGGAAGAGGGGTGGGATGAATTGGGAGATTGGGATTGACATATATACACTACCATATGTAAAACAAATAGCTAATGGGAACCTGCTGTAGAGAACAGGGAGCTCAGCTCAGTGCTGTGTGGTGACCTAGATGGGTGGAATGGGGGTGGGGGGGTGGGAGGGAGATATAAGAGGGAGGGGATATATGTATACATATAGCTGATTCACTTCGTTGTACAGCAGAAACTAACACAATATTGTAAAGCAACTACACCCCAATTTAAAAAAAAGACTTAAACATAAGACATGACACCATAAAACTCCCAGAAGAGAACATAGGCAACATGTTCTCTGACATAAATCATACCAATATTTTCATAGGTCAGTCTCCCCAGGCAGTAGATATAAAAACAATAAACAAATGGGACCTAATCAAACTTACAAGATTTTGCACAGCAATGGAAACCATAAACAAAATGAAAAGACAGCCTACAGAATGAGAGAAAATATTTGCAAACGATGTGACTGACAAGGGTCTAATTTCCAAAATATACAAACAGCTCATACAACTCAACAACAAAAAAATAAACAACCCAATCGAAAAATGGGCAGAAGACCTAAAGAGACATTTCTCCAAAGAAGATATACAGATGGTCAATAGGCACATGAAAAGATGCTCAACATTGCTTATTATCAGAGAAATGCAAATCAAAACTACAATGAGGTATCACTTCACACCACTCAGAATGGCCATCATTAAAAAGTCTACAAATAACAAATGCTGGAGAGGGTATGGAGAAAAGGGAACCCTCCTACACTGTTGGTGGGAATATAAATTGGTGCAGCTACTATGGAGAATAGCATGGAGGTTCCTTAAAAAACTAAAAATAGAGTTACCACATGATCCAGCAATCCCACTTCTGGGCATATATCCAGAGAAAACCATAATTCGTAAAGACATATGCACCCCGACATTCATAGCAGCACTATTTACAACAGCCAGGACATGGAAGCAACATGTATGTCCATCAAGAGAAGAATGGATAAAGAAGATGTGGTATGTGTATATATGTAACGGAATATTACTCAGCCATAAGAAAGAATGAAATAATGCCATTTGCAGCAACAGGGACAGGGATGGACCTAGAGATTATCATACTAAGTGAAGTAAATCAGAAAGAGAAAGATAAATACCATATATCACTTATATGTGGAATCTAAAATATGACACAAATGAACTTATCTACAAAACAGACTCAGACATAGAACACAGACTTGTGGTTGCCAAGAGGGGAAGTGGGGGGAGGGATAAATTAGGAACAGGGGTTAGAAGATACAAACTATTGTATGTAAAACAGATAAACAACAAGGTCCTACTGTATAGCACAGGGAACTATATTCAATATCCTGTAATAATCCATAATGGAAAAGAATATGAAAAGAATACGTATATATCAATATGTATAACTGAATCACTTTGCTGTACACCAGAAACTAACACAACATTGTAAATCAACTATACTTCAATTTTTAAAAATTAGGATAAAAAAATAAAATCTTACAAACAGTGAAAAAAAAAACTTAATTGAAATATTGCCTCACCAGGCAGAGCCCCGCACCCCTGGGCTGGGGAAACCTGCTTCCCTAGAATGTGGGCCTGGCTTCCCTATGGGTTCTTCTGGAATTACTCCCGGAAGCCGGTGCTGGAGCTCGGGCTGAATCGAAGTTTAATCACTGCAGTTGGCGCTAGTGCTCGGGGATCCAATCCTCCCGTAAAACTCGACCACGTCTCAAACCCAGGGTTGGCGTCTTGGTGGAGGAGCATTTGAGTTAATGGAGGGCGGCGTCCCAGCGGAGCATGGGCCGCGGGGGGCCCACCTGGTCCCCTGTGCCCTCCACGCTTCTGGAAGGGCCGCTCAGTAATCGGGGCTGGGGTCCCCACCAGGCAGACTCACGCACACTTCAGTTTAGGGGCCCTCACGCTCTCCTCAACCCTTTGAAGGGTGGGGGGCGTCCTCCCAATTAGGATTCCAACCCTGGGCGCGGCCGGGGTGGGTAGAGACATAGACTTGCCTTGTCCAGGGCCCGAGCCAGAGGGGTCGGCCATGCGCTGCTGAGATGAGGCCCGGGTCCTGACCTCGCGGAGCGGGCGGGGCCAGCCGGTGCAAGGGACCGTTGGTGGCCTGGCCCAAGATCCCCTCTCTGCTTCCGCCTCAGTTTACAGAAGCAAGGTTAGCTGCGTAGGTGGCTGTGCTCGTATTTCTGCGTAAAAGCGCTCACTAGGCGCCAGGCCCTCCCCTGGGAGGGCTTTTCGGCGCCGCTAGGAGGTCTCCATGGCAACCCGGCCCTAATGTGACCCCCGCGTCGGCCGAGCGCAGGCCCGCGGGCTGGACTCAGTGAGGCTAGGACGTGGGTGTCGAACCGTAGAAAATGACCTGAGGGGAAGCTGAGGGGAACAGGCCCACTCGGTTTCGGCACTCAGCCTTCCGCGTTTGGCGGCGAATTGGAGCGCCCTGGCTCCCCCAGCAAGTGCGTCTGGGGACCGACCCGGAGAGTCTACACCATTTTCTAGTTGAACCTCCTTTGGCCTCAGTTTCCTCTTCTGCAAAATGAGGGCGGCACAGCGTCCGCCTGCAGAAGCACTGACCAAGCCCCACTGCGCCCCCTCGGTCCCCGTCACAGGGTCTGACCCCGGAAAGTGCCCCTGAGAAGGGAGAAGGCCTCTCTTCTGCTTTTGCTTCTCTTAGAACTGATTCTTCCCCTCGTGGGAATATGGGTTCATGCAGGACCGTTCCCGGTGAAAGTCTCCCCACCACCAACACGGCTGCCTTCAGAGCGTCTCCCCAACACGACACTGGCCACCCCGCGAGCCCCTTGGACATATTGGTGGGGAGCCTGAGTCCGCTCAGGGTCGCAAACACGCTGCGCCCGTCCGTCCTTCGTACGTCTTCCGTCTGTCCTCCTGTGCGCGTTACAGCTCTGCCCGAGGAGGTGAGGGGTCAGCCACACACACGTGAAAGAAGCCCTACGACAATAACAGCTTAAACTTAGGGGCCTGGAGGTGTCCACCTCGTTGGCCCTGCATCCAGTCAGCAGGAAGGAGGGCCTGGGGCTGCAAGGGGGCGGGGTGGGCGGCACCCAGTCGGACCTGGGACCCTGGTGCGGAGCAAAGCCCGGAAATGGCCAGAGGGGAACACGGGGCTGCCAGAGTGGAGAGTGAGCAAGCCTTTTTAATTTTAATAAAATGGCTTATTCTATGACTATATAGGCATAGGTATCTTTAACTTCTAAGTTTTCTTAATCCCTCGTCCTGAAAGAAAGCAGAGTGCAGTGTTCTGCGGCAGCTCCACAGTGTACAGGGATCACAAATCAGGAATCCTTTCTTCATAAGAGTGAATGTCTGTATTCTTAGAACCAGAAAAATAAATCCCGTCTCTCTCACGCTCAAAAAGAACAAAAAAAAAAAAAGGAGAGAGAGAGAGAAAGAAATATTACCTCACACCCATTCGGATGACTAATATGAAAAACAGGAAATAATGAGTATTGATGGGAATGTGGAGAAGCTGGAACTCATGCATTGTTGGTGGGATTGTAAAATGCCGCAAACACTTCAATAGAACTACCATATTATCCAGCAATCCCACTTCTGGGGATATATCCAAAAGAATTGAAAGCAGGGTCTTGAAGGGATCTTTGCACACTCGTGTTCATAGCAATATTCACAGTAGCCGAGAGGTGGAAGCAACCTAAATGTCTATCAGTGGATGACTGGATAATCAAAATGTGGTATATACATAACAATGGAATGCTATGCAGCCTTTAAAAAAGAAAGAAGTCCTGTCACATGCTACAACATGGATGAACCTTGAGGGCATTATGCTAAGTGAAATAAGCCAGTCACAAAAGGATAAATACAATATGATTCCACTTACATGAAGTATCTAAATTAGTCAAATTAATGATATAGAAAGTAGAATGATTGTTACCAGAGGCTGAGGGAAGGGGGCAAAGTGGAGTTGTGTTTAATGGGTATAGAGTTTCAGTTTTGCAAGATGGAAATGTTCTGGTGATTTCTTTCACAACAATGTAAACATAACACTACCGTACACTTACAAATGGTTAAGATGATAAATTTTATGATATATATTTTCTATCACGATAAAAATTTTTTAAACCATTCTCTGCTATTCCAACATTTAGAACCTTATTAGATAAATAATAGTGATAATAGCATCCATAACAATGTCAGCAGGAGTAAAAATTTCCATTGAATGAGAGCCTAAAAACAATCAAAATCAGGCGTCAGTTTTTGTAAGTGTTCCTCTATTTCCTATTTACATTTACTCCTGGGGTACAGCCCTTAAGGGCTCCCTACTGATAACCTAGGGTGTTTATTGGGGTTATTCATCCTTAATAGCTCTGAAACTCCAATTTTTATCCTTCATCCTTGTAAGACTGCCAGAGATCTGCTCAGATCCTCAGGCTGTCATCTGCCAATAGTGAATCAGCAAGTGTCCCAAAGGAAAAAGTGGCACTCTGTCAGACTTACCTCTCTGTGCTTCTCTTCTCCCTACGATCCCTCAAATTTCTGCTGCCTTTGATTCCTTCAGACAGGAATTTGAGATATTTTAGTCAGATTTCTAGTAATTTTCAACAGGGGCAATGGTATCAAGCTATTCTGCTATATTTAGAAGTTGAAATGCTTGAGTTTTTGTTTTAAAAAAAAGATTGACTACAGAGACCTTGTCAGTGGTGGTTTGGATTACAGACTAATATGAACTCAGATGTACGGGATCTGAGCTGGAAAACCCTAGTGGAGTCCAGTCTTTATCATACACTGTGAGATCTTGGGAAAGCCTCAAATACTGGGAAGCTTAGAGATGAATTTCTAGTGTGTGGACAGCAAGTGTACAGGTAGGTTTGATGTGCATTTTTAGCCTCATCTTTGCTCTGTTTTGTCTCCATCTCTATTCATCTTTCATCTTTTGCATTGTTTTAATATATGCTCTTCTGACACATCATGTTTCATTGTTAGTCATCTTAAATTCTTTCTGGAACAAGGCAGTATGGTAATCGATTTATTCATTAATTCATTCATTAAAATAAACATGCTTACTCCCTGAACCTGTTTTCTCACCAATAAAATTGGAATATTGATTCCTTACTGCGTTTACAAGATTGAGGTCAGATGATATGAGATAATGTATGTGAAAGTGCTTTGTAAAGCAATGTACTGGCATGATTAATTTATTTGAAGCTGGGAGTCACGTTGAATATCTTTTCTTCTTTGCCCTCCATATCCTGGCCATTAGCATGTCTTGCCAGTTTAACCTCCTACATTTCCATCAAATCTGTCCACCTTTGGGACTTCCCTGGTGGTCCAGTGGTTAAGACTTTGTGCTCCCAACGCAGGGAGCCCGGGTTTGATCCCTGATCAGGGAACTAGATCCCACATGGCGCACTAAAAGCCCGCGTGCCAGCAGCTAAAGATCCCGCGTGCCGCAACTAAGACCTGGCGCAGCCAAATAAGTGAATAAATATTAAAAAAAAGAAAATCTGTCCACCTCTATCTTCACCAATACTCCTCTGACCAGGCCACTGTCATCTCTCACTTGAACCATTACAGTTGTTCCTTATTGGTCCTCTCTCTTCCACTTTTGCTCCCTTTAAATAACTTATTATCCCTATTTTAGCCAGTGTGGGTTGTTTTTGTTTTTTTGTTTTTGCGGTACGTGGGCCTCTCACTGTTGTGGCTTCTCCCGTTGCGGAGCACAGGCTCCAGACGCGCAGGCTCAGCGGCCATGGCTCACGGGCCCAGCTACTCCGCGCCATGTGGGATCTTCCTGAACCGGGGCACGAACTCGCGTCCCCTGCATCGGCAGGCAGACTCTCAACTACTGCGCCACCAGGGAAGCCCACCAGTGTGGTATTTTTAAAATGAAAATCTGCTTGTGTGACACTGTTGCTTAAAATACCATTCAATAGCTCCCCAGTGATCTAAGGATAAAATTTAAAATCCTTAACTCAACTCTGCAAGAGGAGCCCTTCCCTTACTTCTCCCCATTATAATCTGTGCTCCAGTCCCATGGCATTCCTTCAATTGCTTACTGCCTTAGGGCCTTTTCACAGGCTGTTTTCTCTCCTCCCACCCCATCCCTTGTACCATTGCCTAGCTCACTGTTTACCCTTCCAGTTTCTCAGCTTAAATATCACTTTCTCAGGGAAGCTTTCCTTGACCTCCACATCTAGGTCCTAGAACTCAGAACTTATCTTTTATAGCACTTGTCACAACAGCAAGTAAATAATTAATGGTGTAAGCACTTAATACTGTCTGTTTGCCCCTGCTGGAATATAAGCTCCTTGGTGGCAAGTACACACCCAGCTAATTTATTACTATATTACCAGTCAGTGCCTAATACAGTTCCAGAATCACAACAGTGCTCAACAAATATTTGTGTCACGTGAATAAATGAATCCTTCTTGGGTCCACACCAGCTGAAAGTTTGTTGTTCTGTCAGAGGCTGGGGCGTTGAAAGGTGTGGGTGCAAGAGGAAGCAGGACAGACCTTTCTGGTCACTCCTCCCTACATCCTCCTCACATCTCCCACTAGCCTTTCCCCAGCTCCCCCAAAACACAGTAGTATCTGTCTCATCACAGGCTTCTCTAAAAGTGGCCCAATGGAAATACTGCCAGAGAGTGGATATTTGTGAAGCTCTATGGAAACTGTATCAGGAAAGAGAAGATTCTCTTTGCTAGTGCCAGAAGTGGAACCCCAAAAGGGGAGCCAACCCACAACTCCCCCACTGTCCTCCCAGGTAGGGGGCTCACAGTGGTGAAAACAGTCTTCTGGTCAGCCTTTTCTTACTCCTACAAGTTTTGGGGTTTTTTTTGTTTTTTTAATATTAACACATAATATATTCCTGTGGTACAAAGACACTAAAGGACATAAAGAAAAAAGCCTTACTCCCAGGCACTGAATTTTCCTATATAGAAGCAGTAACTTTCCAGAAACATTCTATGTAAACACAAGCAAATTTATATATATTCTCACACACACACACCTTTATACAAAGGTACATACTGTTCACACTGTTCTATACCTTGCTTATTTCATTTAACAGTATAGCTTGGACAGCTCATGCAGCTCAATATCAAAAAAACAAACAACCCAATCCAAAAATGGGCAGAAGACCTAAATAGACATTTCTCCAAAGAAGTTATACAGATTGCCAACAAACACATGAAAGGATGCTCAGCATCACTAATCATTAGAGAAATGCAAATCAAAACTACAATGAGGTATCAGCTCACACCAGTCAGAATGGCTATCATCAAAATACCTACAAACAACAAATGCTGGAGAGGATGTGGAGAAAAGGGAACCCTCTTGCACTGTTGGTGGGAATGTAAATTGATAGAGCCACTATGGAGAATAGTATGGAGGTTCCTTAAAAAACTACAAATAGAACTACCATATGACCCAGCAATCCCACTACTGGGCATATACCCTGAGAAAACCATAATTCAGAAAGAGACATATACCACAGTGTTCATTGCAGCTCTATTTACAATAGCCAGGACATGGAAGTAACCAAGGTGTCCATCGACAGATGAATGGATAAAGAAGATGTGGCACATACATACAGTGGAATATTACTCAGCCATAAAAAGAAATGAAACTGAGTTATTTGTAGTGAGGTAGATGGACCTAGAGACTGTCATACAGGGTGAAGTAAGTCAAAAAGAGAAAAACAAATACCGTATGCTAACACATATATATGGAATCTAGAAAAAAAAAAAAAAGGTTCTGAAGAACCGAGGGGCAGGACTGGAATAAAGATGTAGAGAATGGACTTGAGGGCACAGGGAGGGGGAAGGGTAAGCTGGGACGAAATGAGAGAGTGGTATGGACTAATATATACTACCAAATGTAAAATAGCTAGCTAGTGAGAAGCAGCCACATAGCACAGGGAGATCAGCTCGGTGCTTTGTGACCACCTAGAGGGGTGGGATAGGGAGGGTGGGAGGGAGACGCAAGAGGGAGGGGAAACGGGGATATATGTATATGTATAGCTGATTCACTTTGTTATACAGCAGAAACCAACACACCATTGTAAAGCAATTATACTCCAATAAAGATGTTTAAAAACAAAACAAAACAGTAAACAGCAGAAAAATCACATTCTTACCCCATTCCCTAGCTCCCCTCCCCACAGGCAACCAATGGTCTTTGTAGTTTCTTTTATATCCTTCTATAGATATGCCATATATATGCAGGCCAGTCCAGCTGCACCTGAGAGAGCTTCTGGTGACACAGTCTCAGAAGCCCAGATAAAACCCAGGAGGCCAAAGAGGGCTAAATAGGAGATCCTCCTCTGTGTCGTGTCCTTGTTGACTAAACAAGTAGAAATAGGAAAGACATAAGTCCTAAGTCCCAACAGAGTTCCAGACCTTCTGGTAGAGTGTCTCAAGCCCATCAGGCTTGGAAGAGGCAGAGCTCTTGCTTCTGCTTTTAGGACATTTATTTTTCACCAACAAATTCCACCCGCTAATCTCTTTCACACAGATGAATTGCAGACACACATGTTCTCTCTTTATACTATCAAAATGGCCCATGAACATCTAACAGCTTGCAGCTCATGATATGTTTAGGCCCTGAATTTGGAGTTGGATATGGGCCTCCTTCCAGAGTCTTTCAGTGTCATCCACGTAACATCTCTGAGGGTCTCTTGAGGCCACTGAAGCAAGAGGCTTAGCAGCTTACCTGGGCTTCTCCAACTGTCAGATCTTGCCCCCCTCCACCCCCCACTCCAGCCTGTCAGACATACCCCTGTCTGGGCCTCCTGGCACAAGAGATAAAACGAGAAAGGGGAACTCCTAGCAGCTGGTCCAAGAGATACCAGAGGGGAAGGAGCAGGAGAGACAAACATGTGGGGAAGCAGAAGGAAACTCCAGTATTTACAGATTCTTAAGCCAACAAAAGTGCCTTCATCATTTTCTGTTTGGAAGACAGATTCAGAGAGGAAGCTCAGAGCAACAGTTCAAGACAGGCATTTCCTATAGCCAAGTGGATAAGAGCAGCCTGCAGCCATGGGACAAGGTGAGCCAAGCCTGCTCTCCACAGGGCTTACTGGGCTCTCAGTAGCTCCTCCATCCTTACATGTTTTCATTAAAAGAAGCAGGATGGTGGTGGAGGTGACGATGATGTGACTGTGACGGCGAGGTGGTAGTGGGTGCTAATGGTGGTGGAGGTGATGGCGGTAGGGCTATGGTGGGGGGATAGTAAACGGGTGCTGCTGCTGGTGGAGGGGCTGAGGTGTGGGGGCTGGCAGTGGGTACTAGTGGTACTGGAGGTAATGGTTGTGTGGCTCTGGTGGGAAGGGTAGTAGTTGGTGCTGGCAGCAGTGGAGATGACGGAGGTGGATTATGGTGGGAAGTGGTGGTGGGTGCTGTGGTAGCGATGGTACTGGGAGCGTGGCTATGGAGTGGCAATAGGGTAGGTTGTTGGTGGTAAATTGGTCATCGTCATGATGATGGTGGTAAGATGATGATGGTGGTTAAACGGATTTATATTCTTTATCCCAGGATCATCCTAACATGGCTCTTCTCACTGGGTTGTGGTACATCAAAGTTAAATGGGAGAGAAGGAAGGTAGGAGCCAGGGAATCCAACTAAAAGGGGCAGAGGCAGACACCAAGCCGGGAAACAGGCAGCAGCAGAGAATGCAGAAATCTCAGGGGCTTCTGTCAGCACATTTACATTTACAAGTTCTCGATGTAAAGTGAGAACTGCCTGAGAGGACGTCATGATACTCACAGGCCCCCTTCTTGTAGCGTTTTTCTGGGCTGCATGGTACCAAGGGTTTAATGAGCCTTTAGGTGAAAGAGCCACATGCAATCTCGAGTGAGTTGCTTCTGCTCTCTGGGCCTCACTCTTCTCACCTATAAAACAAAACAATTGGACTCAGTGATTTCAAAACCAGCTCTAAAAGTTGTCTGATTGTGTTCTTAGGAAAAAAATGAGTAGGGGTGAGCAAAATTCTGGATTTTATTCATTGCTTCTGGATTGGGACCAGAAAGTGGGGTTGACGATGAGAACAAGCTTCGCTCTTATTAATAATAGTAACAGTCCTACTTAATGGGACTTACTATGTGTCTGACATGGTGCCAAGCGTATTATATACATTACCTCATTTGCTTTCCACAACCCTGCAAGGAGGGATGATTGTTCTAAGGAAGAGGAAACTGAGGCTCAGAGTAGTTAAGTTACTTGCCTGAGATCGCACAGCTAGTAAGTGAGTTGAGCCAAAGATTTAAACCCTGGTCTCTGACTCCAGCGTCTCTGCATTTACTGACGTTGTCATATTTGCCTAGTCTCCATGATTTCTTTCTTTTCACAACAGGCCTGGGGATCAAGAGCTGCGACTTCCAGGCAGCAAGAAACAATGTAGAGCACCACACCAATGACATCAGCTCCCAGCACCTCATTGTGAGGAGGGGGCAGCCCTTCACCATCAGCCTGAACTTCTGGGCTCCAATCCGCACATTTTTGCATACCCTGAAGAAGGTAGTCCTCATTGCACAAACTGGTGAGTGGGGCAGGCCTCGACCTCTTTGGCAGCAGGACTGGGGGTTTCTTTCTCTTGCCCACCAAGGGGCACGTGGCTCACACTGCACCTGGGCCTCCAGAAGTCCTGCCCACTGGCAGGGCCTGTGAGGATGAGATAATATGCGTAATAAGTAGCATTTATTATGATTCAGAAGTTTCTCAGCCGCATTATCACTAAGGGGTCCCTTTGTTGCATATATAGCATCAGTTTTGTAGAAAAGTCTGAATGGGATTTAACCTAGGCTAAATATAACATTTAATTGCTACTACTTGCTGAATCTGTACTACATGTCAGATATTGAGCCAAGGGCTTTACATGCAATATCTCATTAAAACCTCACATTGGGGGCTTCCCTCGTGGTGCAGTGGTTAAGAATCCTCCTGCCAATGAAGGGGACACGGGTTCGAGCCCTGGTCCAGGAAGTTCCCACATGCTGCAGAGCAACTAAGCCCGTGTGCCACAACTACTGAGCCTGCACTCTACAGTCTGCAGGCCACAACTACTGAGCCCATGTGCCACAACTACTGAAGCCTGCATGCTTACAGCCCACGCTCTGCAACAAGAGAAGCCACTGCAATGAGAAGCCCGCGCACCGCAACAAAGACCCAATGCAGCCAAAAATACATAAATAAAATAAATAAATGTATTAAAAAAAAAAACAACCTCACGTTGGCCCTATGAAAGAGGTATCATTACTACACCCATGTTATACACTATGAACCTTTTCTAGATTTAGGTCCATGAGCGCTGAGGACCTGTGCTCTCCCATCACCCTTTACTGCCTCCCATTCCTGGATGGGCTGCTTTCATTCTCCTCCTAATCTAATTTTCACTTGCTCCATCTTTGGGATACTTCACTTTGTTACTCTGAGTTGTGGCAAAGAGATCCAAATGACCAATTCATCTCTGTATGACTGCAGGAGAACAGCCTTCCAAGGCCAACCAGACCCAAGCCACGTTCTCAATTTCCAGTCTTGGGGACCGGAAGTGGTGGAGTGCAATGGTGGAGGAGAGAGATGACCAGTCCTGGACTATCTCTGTGACCACACCCGCAGACGCTGTCATTGGCCACTACTCACTCCTGCTGCAGGTTTCAGGCAGGAAGCAATGCCTGGGCCAGTTCACGCTGCTCTTTAACCCCTGGGGTCGAGGTGAGTTTGGACCTTGGCCAGCCTGGGCTACAAAGGACTCAAGGCCCCGGAGCTGGGGTGCGACTGCTCCAGGCCTCGGGACCCAGCTCCCTCTAGGGCGGCACTAGCACTCAGCTCCTGTGGTGCCTGCCTTCCGGATGAATGGCCTCTCAGACCGAGGGTCCTCTCTTGGGGTCATCTTGGAAGAAGCAGCCCAGGGCTTCCCACTGAGAGCAGAGGCTTGTCTGGTGCTGGCTCAGGCTATTTGGTCACAGGAGCTGAGACTCACTGAGATGACCCTAGGAGAACTACCCTCTTTTATAACAGGACAGGGGCCAAGAGCTGGAAAGCGCTTCAGGAAAAGAGGCGACCTGAGGGACGGGCTTCTCTGTTCCCTCCCTGGGCTCCCATAGTTTGTCTCCAGGGTGAATCCAGGTTTTGTGGCACCTGAAGTTTATATAATTTGGGGGACCCTCTTTCAGAAAAAGAACACAGAATTTTGAATTGCTAAGGCTCCTCCCTGGGCTTATAGGGGTCTGTACTGGTGGGGGGCCCAAAGCTGCAGCTTCAACTTCACAGTAAATCTTCCTTTCTGAGCTCTCTGCTTTTCTCCACTTGTTAGTTCTGTCCTTACTACAGACTGCTGGGTTCTCTCCACAATGACCTATCCCAATATCTGCCTGGAGCAACAAATCAAACAGCCAGCCTCCCTAGCTCAGCAGCCTCTGGGTGGACTTCCTGGGGTCAGGTGGCCTCCAGTGGCCACCTCTGGCAAAGCTCAGCTCTAGCTGTCGGGACTATTTCATCTAGAAAAGTCATCAGACATGGCTGACGTGCTCCAAACAGGAGCTAAGAGAACATTTCCTCTTCCTGCCCATTCTGAAGACTGAATCTGTCTTCCCTTTAGAATCTGCCACCCCCCACCTTAAACCTTTGTGTTCCCTGAACGGTTGTTTGGGGGACGGGCAAAGTTTCCTCCTGCTTGCCTGTCCCTGCTACGCCAGACAAGCCTTTTCCTTTCACGGCCTCATTACGAGGCAGGGCTGGGAACAAGGGGAAGTAGAAGAAATCTTACCAGGTTCCTGCACCCCAGTACCTGATGCCCTTTCTATATGGCACCTGAATCCCAGTGAGCTCCCTATCTCCACTTCTTTTGCCCAGGCTGGGGTTCTGCAGTATCCCCTCTTTCAGGTGGCCCTGTCTCTCCTCAGTTCAGGCCCTTTGCTTCTGCTCCAAGGGGTTTGGCAGGTTGAACAATGGATGAGAACTAGTGTCCACTGAGGTGCCCTTGCCCCATGTGGGTGAGTGTGGATTCAGGGCCCCTTCAGCTGGAGGAGGCCCCATGGCTCTCCGTACACTGAAAGACCCTCAGGCCATTCCCTCCAAAACTGAGGGTTTAGTGTACCTGCCTCGCTGACTTTGAGCCCACATCCAGAGCTAGACCCTGATGGCCAGAGCAAAGACACAGCAAAGACAGTTCTGGGACAGTGCTTGGTTCAGAGGGAGCTCACAGTCTTGACTCAGTGCCAGGATTCTTGCCTCCATGCCTGGCTTGTAGGGACCTGTGTAGGGAAGGCCTCTCTATAGGGGTGAGGGAGGCGTGGAGGGGGGCAGGGTCTGTCTGGCCAGGAGTGAGTTGTTGGCACTACTCACCTGGGAGGTAAGAGATTTTCAGAGGTTATGTGGGACTCAGTCTCATCTTAGCATACTTGGAGATGGGGCTCTCCTGGATTCAAGAGGAAATTTTGCACCCTGTAATGAAAGAATCCTATTCATAAGCAGGGACTTTATTAAGGGGGGAGGGGCTACACCCAAGCAGAGAAGAGGAGGGGCTGCTACCTATGCTCTGAAAATGTACTTCCCAGAGCCTGCAGGGCCTGGGGCCAAACACCTCGGTTTAAAGTGATTTCCTAAGAAGTGATGTCCAGCTGACTTCACAGACAGTACTAAGTATGGAGGGGCAGGGGCCCAGGGCTCCTTGGGCCCATGGTTCTGTGATCTTCTGTCCCAGGTTTTTCAGGGATTCCTGATTTCTAATATGCCATCCTTCTTTTACTTTGAGTACCCTCATCCCAGTTGGATGCCTGGGGGATGGTTTGGAAATCCTCTTCTCTTTCTAGTCCCCAGGAACTAGTCTACCACCCCCCACTTCACCCCTAGCACCAGGCAGAGGGAGACACTTGGCAAGCAGAGCAGGTCCCTCTGCTGCTCCCAGCTTCCTAGAGTGGGTGATGGCCTCCTTAAAGCCCCCACCCTCCTCATGATCCCCAGCCCAACCCTCGGATGAAGACAGCAGGAGAGGCAGCGGGGAGAGACCATAGGAGTCCCAGACCCACTTGGACACCCTGGGTAGAAACTAATGCTCTGGCTACCGCTCTACACATACCTGCTCAAATTCCCTTCTGCTCATGCCTGTCAACACGTTTGATTGGTTTTTCGGAATCACTTTTTTTTTTTTGGTTGAACTTGTGAGGGAGACATGACAGGCCCCCTGGGACGCTCCCTGGGCTGTTGCCAAATTCTCTTGGTTCAGTAGCACTCTGGCTGCAAGTATCTTCGGGAACCAGCAGGCCTTTTAAGGTTGGCTTGTTCCTATTGGCTGGCTGACCATGAAGGTCACCATGGCTGACCCAGAGACTCTGACCCCCTTCCCCACTCTCACCAGAGAGGAGCCTGGATCCCAGTGTGGGGTGAAAAGAGGGGGCTCCTCCTCAGTCCCCATCAGGCCTGGAGCTGAAGAGAAGGCCTGCAGCTGAATCCCACCTGAGCATGGAGGGCAGAGGCCTGGAGGTGGAGGGCAAGCCCAGTATCCCCCAGAGCCTCATTCTTGACTGCTTCTCTCCAGAGGATGCTGTGTTCCTGGCGAATGAAGCTCAACGCAGGGAGTACTTGCTGAACCAGAACGGCCTCATCTTCCTGGGCACAGCTGACTGCATCCAGGCTGAGCCCTGGGACTTTGGCCAGGTACAGGGCCCTCCGGGGAAGCCTCGGGGACAGTGAGTGTCCCATAACCTTCAGTACTCAGGTCAAACAGACTGGGCAGGTCCAAAATCCCCTGGTCATGAGGCCATTTCTTTATGCAGTTTCAGCCCCGTGGTACCTCTCCTCCCTCAGAGCCACACTAGACCATCCTCCACAGCTTCCAGAGTTATCTTCCTAAAGACAACGCAAATCAAACCTCTGTTAAATTCCCACCATCTACAGGATAAAACACAAATCCCCGGGCTTGACACGCAAGGCTCTTCACAGCCGGGCCACTGCTTTCCTTTCCCCAAGAGCCACTCCATGCTCCAGCCCCTGGCCATCCCTTGAATGTGCAGGCTGAATGTTCCCTCTGCCAGGAATACCTTCCCTCCCTTATCCCCTGGAAAACTCCTACCCATCTTTTAAGGCCCTCTGAAAGCCTTCCCCAGCCCCCAGAGGCAGAGTGACTCTCTCCACTGTGCTCTCTGGGTGGGCATCTCTCCTAGAGCCCTGGCCATGTTGCTGAGATCTGTAGCCTAAGCAGCCACATGTCCCCCTCACTCCTAACCCCGGGCTCCTCAAGAGCAGGAGCTGCCGTCTTATCTGCCCCCACACAGGACTGCCCTGTCAGGGGCAGTGGGAGCAAATGACACAGAAAACGATAGAAATGAGAGGACTCGACACGGCCCTGGCGCTCAAGAGCTCACGCTATCAGGAGTCAGACGACAGAAGAGGCAAAGGGCTGGAGTGCCGGGCACAGGGACCAGGCAGCCCTGGGGGCAGAGGGAAAAGCCAGAACTCCCGAGGGGGCAAGGCAGGAAGGAGTGGAGCCTGAGTCTGGAGAAGGACGAGGGGACGGGGTTGACTTGTGGGAAGAATGCCTGACCTGCACACCCACCATCATGGCCCTGTGTGGTCCTTATAGTTCGAGGAGGATGTCATCGACCTCAGCCTGGACTTACTGAGCGTGGACAAGCGGGTGGAGAAGTGGGGCAACCCCGTGCATGTGGCCCGTGTCTTGGGTGCATTGGTGAGTGAGGACAGGGTCGGGAGGGGGAGGTGACGAGACAGCAGCCCTCTGACAGAGCTGCCCCACCTCTACGGCCCTGGCGATCTTCAAATCACAAGTGGTCCCCTCCTCCCAGGGTGTGGGGGACAGTCCTTGAAGAAGGTTCTGAGTGAGGAGGGAAGGACAGTAGCATCCACAGGGGAGAGAAAAGCACAGGGAGGTGTCATCCCTCAGGACACAAGCCAGCAAGGACTAAAACTGGCCCGGATTTCCTTGGCCCCTCCCTTCCTCCCCACCCCCAGCCCAACCTGGGGGCTTAGGTCCCTGGGAGGAAGGGGGTCACATCCATCTTACCCAGTGTTTGCTGCTAAGGTGGTCAAAGGCATTTGTTCTCATTTCTAAATTATTCCCATGAAGGTAGCTTGGTGCTTTCCTGTTGTCCTTAAAAGTTCTCTCACAGGAATAACGTGTCCCGCATTTCCTCATGTGGCTCCGTCCACGCCTCTGAAGAGCTGGTGAGGGACAGGGCCAGCCTGCGAGGGGGAGGAAGCTTGGGATGCGTGGGCCTCGAGGCCCCAGGTGCAAACACTTACAAGGAATGGGAGCCAGGCAGGCCAAGGGGCAGCCCTCCTGCCGCTCTTGTGTCCTGAGTTTTGTTTTTCACGACGGTCCATGAAGCCCTGCTTCTGGAGGACTTGTTAAAAAGGAGGATTCCCAGGAATTCCCTGGTGGTCCAGTGGTTAGGACTCAGTGCTTTCACTGCCCAGGGACACACAGCTTTAACAAGTTCCAGGTGATTGCCATGCAGGTGGTCTGTTCACGCCCCCTTGGAGAACTGTGATGAGCCCTCCTTGCCCATTCACATTTCCCCAAACAGCTGCACGCCCTCAAGGAGAAGAGTGTCCTGCCCACCCCGCAGATCCAGACCACCGAGGAAAAGGCCTTGCTGAACAAGCGCCGGGGCAGCGCGCCCATCCTGCGGCAGTGGGTCAAGGGCCAGGGGAGGCCCGTGTATGATGGTCAGGCCTGGGTGTTGGCCGCCGTTGCTTGCACAGGTACAGAGCAGACTTGCCTGACGCACCCAAACGTCCCCTTGGCGACGGTGCAGTGTCTGCCCTGCTTCTTGGGTTGCCCCTCCTCCACCCGCAGCACTTCCCCGCCTCCAATCACACCCATAACTGCTTCCGGTGCAGTTATAACTGCTTCTGCTTCCGTCTGGCCAAGAAACCAGCTACTTATCCCAAGCAACTCCTCCCAACCAGCTGCCGCTCCTTTTGCCCCTTCGGCAAACTTGGGCCCATCTGGCGAGCTCTGCTCCCAAACTCACTTTTCCCCAAAGCTTCCCCTGGCCCTGCCCCAGGAAAGCAAGCCCTGCTGTGTATCCCGTAAGCCTCCCTCCGCTGTGTACTCTGCCTGCTGTGTAACTGGTTTGTTCCTCGTTTCTGGGCCCTCATATGGCCTGGGTCTGGCTGGTGTCAATTCTAACTTTCTGGTGCCTGTGCCCCTTCTCTTTCCACAATGTCACCTGGCATTTAAGATAGTGAAAGTGCCCGGTGTCCAGAGGAGACCCTGAAAACGCTAGCCATGTACCCTGCCCTCCATATCCCAGGCCTCTCTGGTGCCCTGACCCCCTGCCCCCTTCCATGCAGTGCTGCGAGGCCTGGGAATCCCTGCCCGCGTCGTTACCACGTTCACCTCAGCCCAGGGCACTGGCGGGGGCCTGCTCGTAGATGAGTACTACAGTGAGGAGGGGCTTCAGAATGGAGAAGGCCACAGAGGCAGAATCTGGTGAGAAGCCCGAAGGGGATGAGGTCCCAGACCTGGAAGGGCTCCAAGCCCACGGAGTGTCACCCATGGGAATCCCAAGGGGCCCTGCTGAGAGTAGGCCTTCAAGACTCTTGACAGCAGCATGCTGATGGTCAGGGTGAGTTGTGGAGTGCATGCCCCTTCCCAGGAGTGTTGCAACCACTTTTATGCAGCATCCTCCTATCCCCCTAGTAACAGCTCTGTCATTTCTAGGACCACTTCGGGACTCTTTTTTTCCCCATTTGAGTTGCTTCCTTTGCTACCTTCAGGATCTTCCAGACTTCCACGGAGTGCTGGATGGCTCGGCCTGCTCTGCCCCAGGGTTATGACGGATGGCAGATTCTGTACCCAAGTGCCCCTAATGGAGGTGGAGGTAAAGCCTGGGCATGGGCCCAGGACTTCCCTGGGCTGCACAGAGCTGCAGGAGGACAAAGAGTCCTTCGGAGAGGAAAGAGGGGTAGCAGGTGGTCCAAAGGGGGTCTGCATCCCCTAAAACAGGAGAAGCGCCAGGAATGATAGTGACCAGCAGAATGCTGACCTGATGCCCACAGGCTCAAGGGAACAAATGAGTTAGCCATCTTGGCCCCAAGGTCTCAGGGAGACTAGCCCCCCTCAGAGCAACAGGTGAGGGAGCTGAGTCTCATGGAAGGGCAGAGGGTCTTAAGACAGCTTGTAGAGTGGGACTTCTGGGGTTCTGGATGTGGATGAAGAGGATATCAGGATAGGCTCAAGCTCAGAAAAGGAATCTTCAGGAGTTATAAAAGGATGGCTCTTCCTTTCCCAGGAACAGAACTGTCACAGAGCCTGGCACATAGGAAGTGCTCAGCAAAGGCAACCTATCCCTATCACATCTGTAGTCAAGCTGGTTTAGGAACTCCCGTGTACTCTGTACCTCTGAGGTTATTACCTATCCAGTTTCTGAGAGGGCTCCTGCCATAGGCCATGACCAAAAAGTGTTGTCGCTAAATAGTGAGTTTCACCTCAGCAGTGCCCTCTCAGAAACCTTGCCTAGTGCCCACCTCTGACCTTGATCCCAGGGGAGGGACAATAGGGCATAGGATGGGGACTGCTGTTGTGAGCTCTGACCCAAGCTGAGGTCTGGGCGTGGTTCCTCTCGCTCACCGACCTTTCTCCCTTTCTCTTCCTCAGTCCTGGAGGCCTGTGATCTGGTCCCAGTCAAAGCAGTCAAGGAGGGGATGCTGGGGCTGACCCCTGCAGTATCAGACATTTTTGCCTCGATAAATGCCTCATGTGTGGTCTGGAAGTGCCATGAGGATGGGACACTGGAGCTGACCGACTCCAACACTAAGTATGTTGGCAACAACATCAGCACCAAGGGTGTGGACTGTGACCGCTGTGAGGACATCACACAGAACTACAAGTATCCTGAAGGTACTGGGCAGAGGAGGGCCCTGAAACAGCAACAGGAGGAAAAGAATGGGCCAGACACACGCAGGCCAAAGAGAGGTCCTTTCCCCACCATATAAAACAGGATTTCTCAGCCCTGTTTGACATTATTCACATTCTGGACTGGCTAACTTCGTTGTGGAGGGCTGTGCACCATAGGACATTCAGCAGCATTCCTGGCCTCTATCCACTAGATGCCAGCTCCCCCTCAACCACTGTCACCAGTTGTGACAACCAGAAATGTCTCCCGACATTTCCAGATGTCCCCTGGGGGCACAATTGCCCCCAGTTAAGAACCACTGCTATACAACAGCACAGTTAATACCAAGCCCAGCTGCCAAGAGATGTTCTCTATCTTCTGCTCTCCTTCAACACCCCTCCAAGCTGATTTGGAGCCCACCACTGCAGTGTCCACCCATTTGTCCAAACAAGAAGCCCTGCACTGTCCTTGAGTCTCCCCCATCACCACCCCACTGTACTCTCACACCCATCTCCTCATCTCTTTCCCCATTGCCTGTAGGTCATCCAGGGCCTCATCATCTCTCGTCTAAAGTATTGCAGCAGCCTCCTAACTAGACCCCCGCCTCCAGTCTCCCCATCATTACTCTATTTTCAACTTACAGTTTCCAGAATGAGCTTCACAAGACACAAATATAATTATGTTACAGAATATTCCTGTTCCAGAATATTCCATGGCCTCCATTGCCCTTGGAATAAGTCCAAACTTCTTCACTTAGGAAGATTCAAGTCCCTGCAACTTGTACAAAAACTAGCTCTCTCACCGTTCAAGGGGCAAATTCATAGCACTTGAAGAACTTGATCCCGTGAGTGGCTTGGAAGAGATACACTGTATCTGTGGTGGGTCTAACACAGATCTTTTTTTAGCTAAATATGGACCTAGAGGTTTGCAAAGCTCATGTGGCTTTGGCATTTGAACAGCAGCGGGGAAATGAACCTTAATCCTGGGCTGCTATTAGAAGGGTCTACAGCTGCTGGGTAAGAGGTCTGCTTTGTTTACTCCATTCTTCAGGATCTCTTCAAGAAAAAGAGGTGCTGGAGAAGGTCCAGGAAAACAGAATGAAACATGGGAAAGACGATGGCATCCATCCTCCCAGTCTCGAGACTGATGATCCTTTACATTTCTTCTTGGAAGCACCCAGCTCCCTAGCCCTGGGAGGGGACGCCCGGTTCTCTGTGAACTTGTTAAACCCTAGTGACCATGATAAAGAGGTGCAGCTGGCTGTTGGGCTGCAGGCAGTGTACTACAATGGTGTCCTTGCTGCCAAGCTCTGGACGAAGAAGCTTGTCCTTACACTCAGGGCCAACTCAGGTAACTCTCTACGGCCCCCCTCCCCAGACACTCCACACACCCAGCTCCCGCCCTGGGCAGGCAGCAGCCATACAGCACCCCCTGCAGATCTGAAGAGATAGCATCTAGCCCCTGGTGTGCCCTCTCTCTCTCTTTTTCTCTCTCTCTTTCTCATTCAACACATATTTATTGAGCTTCACACAGGGAAAAAACCCCACAATTCTGATTGCAGTTATATAAGCAAACAGACAGTGTAAGAAGTGTTTGATAAGGTAAACAGAGTACAATGGCAGGTTAGCGTCTTACCCAGGCTGGAGCAGACTGCCCCCAGGTAAATCGGGCTGCCCTCGGTCTTGAAGGTTGAGTAGGACAGTGTCAGACAGTAAAGTGAGTCAAGGGCGGGCTTCCCTGGTGGCGCAGTGGTTGAGAGTCCGCCTGCCAATGCAGGGGACGCGGGTTCGTGCCCCAGTCCGGGAGGATCCCACATGCCGCGGAGTGGCTGGGCCCGTGAGCCATGGCTGCTGGGCCTGCGCGTCTGGAGCCTGTGCTCTGCAACGGGAGAGGCCCGCGTACCGCAAAAAGAAAAGAAAAAAAAGTGGGTCAAGGGCATTCCAGGAAGAAGGGACATATGTTCAGGTTCTTCCTCCTCCTTCAGATTCTTATTTAATTGAGTTGGGATGGGATCCAGGCACTGGTATTTTTTCAGAGCTCCCTGGGTTATTCTAGGGTTGAAATTCCCTGGACTAGAGCAGTTGTTCTCCAACTTTGCTGCTATCAGAACCACCTGGGGGAAGTTTGATGCTCAGCCTGCACCCCAGACCAATTAAGTCAGAAACTCTATGGTTTGGCCCAAACATCAAAAAAGGTTTTAAGTCCTTGGGTGATTCCAATGTGCAGGCAAGAGACTCAGTGGAATAGTGCTTGTGCACATGATTGCAGCAGCCTCCTGATGGGTCCCCCTGCCTCCAGTCCCTCCACCCTGATCCCTTTCCAAGGGAGGGAGGGATGGAGTGCGGGAGTGGTGTGAGAGCTGGACAAGGCCAGATCATGAAGGGGCTTGTAGGTCCTGCTGAGGAGTTTGGGTTTTGTTCTCCGGGCAGTGGGGAGCTGGTGGGAGGTTTTAACCAGGGGAGTCAATGTGATCAGAAATTCATGGGCAGAATGGAATGGAAGGGGTCGTATTAGAGTCGTGGTTCTCAACCTTGGCTGCACGTTGAACCACCTGGGGAATTTAAAAAATACTGATGCTTGGGCCTCACCGTCAGAGTCTGTTATAATTGATTTGGGGTGTGGCCTGGCACTGGGATTGTTTTATAAAGCTTTCCATATGATTCTAATGTACATCCAATGTTGACAACCACTGGATTGGAGGTTGGAAGGTTTTGTAATAATCAAGCCAAGAAATAAAGGACAAACTAAACTAGCTGCACTTTTCAAATGAAGTCATATTGAAGAGGTAGACTAGATTGAACTCGTGTATGTGGGGAGAGGGTGCTTCCAGCTTGGGTGAGCCTCCAGAATAGGGCAAATGGGGAAGAGCAGGTTTGGGGAGAAAGATGTTGAGTTCTGTTTGTGGCATGTTGGATTTGAAAGCCCATAAGACATCCAAGCTGTGACGGCCAGTAGGCAGCTGGAAACCTAAACCTGGTATTCAAGATAAAGGCCTGATTGGGGGTGGGGGGAGTGGGAGAGGACTGTGAGAGGGTGAGGAGGAAACCCAGGCAGCACCAGCATGTTGGGGTGCAGGGGGCAGTCAGGGAAAGAGCAGAGTGAGAGACTGAGAAGTGAAAGAGAGGATGGGGGCACGAAGCAAGGTCAGCAGAGAGGCCATGAGAGGTCAGGGCTGAAAAGCATCCACTGACAGAGTGGTCTGACAGAGAAGCAATGGCAAAGACCAGGTTCCTGGGGCTTAAACAGATTGAGAGTTGAGGAAGTGAGACAAGGTGTGCAGTCCTTCCTGGAAGAGTGGATGGAAAAAGAAGGGAGACCTGGTGGTAGTCAGCTAGGGACACTGGGGAGGAGGGTGTTCTTTGTTTTCTTTTAAGATGAGAGACAGCAGAATCCACTTACATGCTGAGGAAGAATCAGCAGAGAGAAAAGGACGGAAACCTCAGGAGAGATGGGTTATAATTGATGGTGCAATCCTTGGGGAAATGAGAGGCAACTAGAATAATTATAGCTCACATTTATCGAGCACTTATTTTTGGCAAACATGGTGTTAAATGTTCTATATGCATCATCTCATTTATCTTCATAACGACCTTATGAGGCAGGACCCATTATTATCCCACTTTACAGATGAGGAGACCAAGACACAGAGAATTAAATAATTTGCCCGAAGTTACACAGCTAAGCAGTGGTGGGATCAGGGTGGGGCACTGATTTAAAAAGCAAAGGACTGGACTTGGGCAGGGGGGATGCCTCACCCTCCGGGGGGGGTTAACAGCAGGGATAGATGTCTATGTCTGTAGGTTGCGAATGAGAACATGAGCTCGAGAGGCTTCCTCAAGGACGAAGGATGGCTTCATTTTCTCTGCAAAAGGGAAAGAGCAGAAGCAGAGAAGGGGAGGGGACTAAGCATACATATATTCAGCCACGGCTGGGTGGCAGGTCTGAGACCAGCACTTAATGACTGTCTCGTGAACCACAAGCCGGCCCTCCAGGTAGGCATTGTTATTAGACAAGGAAACAGGCTCCAAGAGCTTCACTTGTTCTAGTTCACAGGGGCCCTTTCCCCAGCCCTGTGGAGGTGGTCCATCAAGAGTGTTAGTGGCGGCAGTGATGGTGGTCACGGGTGGGTTCTTGACTGAGTTCAATTTTGAAATTGCTGTGAGGAATGAGGCATCTTTCTGGCTTCAGTGAGGTCCCGACTCCTTTGTGCTGTGTGTGAAACTACTGCTTGTTTCCAGGGCGCATGCACTCACCCCTGGGCGCTGACTCCACCTGTCATATGTTTCAGCTGAGAAAATCTCCACCTTCCTGTCCTTCTCCAATTTTAAACAAAACCCACCAGAGAATAGTTTCCTCAGACTCACGGCTATGGCAACACACTCCAGCCCTACCTGCTTTGCTCAGCAAGACATCGCCATTTGCAGACCACACCTTGCCATCGAGGTAGGCACCAGTCCTTCCCCATATCACTGGCATTTGCCGCTACTCAGGTCCCCATTTCAGAAGGCACCGAGCCTCTCCAGCTTCAGAGCAGTTGACCGTGCTGAAGAACTACCAGGAAACGCTGGGTTGAGAGCTCCTTCTCTTGAAAGAGATCGTTTCTTATACATGCTATTAAAGTTTAAATCTTCCAACTTTAGTTCAGATTAAGTAAAGATTTCTAAAATTGGGGTCTTCCCAGTTGCTGCCTCTATACTTACAGAGATAATAACAGCCTATGTTTATTTAGCACTTTGTACATGTGCCAATGTATTTTCACCTCTTTTACTTCTTTTAATACAAAAGCCCTGGGAGGTGGAATTGTTCCCATTGTTCAGAGGAGGAAACAGTCCCAGAGAGCATCATGCCCACAATCATAAAAATAGGACATTTTAGAGGCTCTTGGTCCAGTACTCTTTCCACATGTCTACCCAGACCAAAACGAATGTGACCTGGTGTCTGCTCTGGAAGAGGTTATTACAGTTGGGCAAGGGAGACACAACACAATGTCAGAGCTTTAGGAGAGGTACAAAGTCGCTCTGGGACAAGTGAAGTAAAGGGGATTAATTCCAGCTGGTGGGTTTGGGGAAGACTTCATGGAGGATGTGGCATTTGTGTTGGGCCTTGAAAAATGGGTAAGCTTTCAGTGCAGAGGTGGGGGAAGGCCGTTGCAGAGAGAAGGCTGAGTAAAGAGGCCCAAAGGAGGGGAGCCTGAGGGGTGCATTGAGGCTCCGAAGGTGCCCGAAGAGGCTGGCGTGTCTTGCAGTCAGGGGAGGAACAGATGAGCCTGCAGGTAGATTGGGAGCAGATCAGGAAGGGCTCTGAATGCCAACCGAAGCTGGATTCTGAGGACAATGGGAAACCCTCCAAAGTTTCTAAGTGAGGGAAAGGCACCATCAGAAGTTGTCAGTGATGGGTCAAGGGTGAGAGTAAATGCAGGAAGAGCAGGTAGAGGAGTAGAGAAGTCAGCTGTGGAGTTTGGGTGAGGATGGCAGAGCTAGGAGAGTAACTGAGGAGGCTTCAGGGAGGGTGGCCAGGAGGGGAAGGAGCGACTGCAGCTCTGTGCTCTTGGCATCTCCCACAGATGCCAGAGACAGCAGAGCAACATCAGCCCCTTACGGCCTCAGTCAGCATCCATAACTCCTTAGATGCTCCCATGAAGGGCTGTGTGATCTCCATCTTCGGAAGGGGACTCATTCACAGAGAGAAGAGCTACAGGTAAGAGACCGCAAGCTTCTCAACCCACAAAAACATCTCAACTGGTCAGAAAGGCAGGAACCCAAGATCAATGACTGTCTTTTTGTTTTGTCTATGGAGACAGAGCAAATACCTGCCAGAGTTAAACTAAAGGATTAGGGCCTCTCTCATCCTGGGGCCACCAATGTGGGTGCAGGAGTGACGGAGGAGGCTCTGTGCCTCTCGGGCACCTGACGCTGGCCGCGGCTCTGGTCACACAGGGAGAGCCTGGGTATTGCTGGTGAATGCAGGTGAGGGGGTTAGGGCTGGGTGGGAGGGAATGCCACAGGGAGGGTAGGCTACCTCTCAGTGAAGCCAGAGAGCTGCATTCTACTAGTGACAACACAATACAGAATTTTGTTTATTTCTACATTCTCTTTTACTCCTATTCCCTACCCCCATTCCCACTACCACCCTTCATATCCTTTTAGTATGTATGAGTACTGTTGCTTCATGAGTACTGTATTCTTAACTTACGTAAATGGTGTTACGTCTAATTTTCTTTTCACTCAGAACTATGTTTTTACGATTCATCCACATGTCAAGTTCATTGCTTCTGCTACATATTACTCCATTGTGTACACCCCCGACTTCCTACCACGCCACTCCACAGCGCCTCCAACTCTCAGACACTACAGATATACGTCCCCTTACATACTCGCTTGAAAAGCTGTGGGAGGTGGGGGGAAATATGCACAGGAATGGAGTAGCTGAGACATAGGATATGACCTGGTTTGACCACGTGCTATCAGATTGGCTTGCATAATGGCTGCAAGAGTCTACAACTCCCTCCAGCAGTACTTGACAGTTTCTATCTTCCTACGATTCCTCCATTCTTGGCAATACCCAGCTTTGTCTTTTTTTCCAGTCTAACAGGATAAGGTAATATCTCATTATTGTTTTAATTTGTAACTCTTCATATGTTTATTAGCCTTTTCCATTTCCTCCTCTGTATAGTTTGTTTTTAACTTTGCCCACTTTTCTTTTGGTGTTCCTGCCTTTTTTTTCCTTGTTGATTTGTGTGTGTGTGTGTGTGTGTGTGTGTGTGTGTGTGTGTGTATATACACAAACCCTGTATAGTCTAGATTAGTGCCTTGTTGGTTTTAGATGTTGTATCTTCGTTCATTATTGCTCCTTCTCTCAAGAAGTCCACAGCATCTTCTGCTGAATACATACGTACAGTTTAGAGTTCACGATGCCTACTCCTACCACCCATGAGGTCCCTCACAGGTTGTCTGGTTGTTGAGCCACTGCCTCAACCTCAAGAAACTCAGTGGGTCAGTCTTGCCCGTAAGTTGAGAGGAGGGACTACCAACATTTAACCAGACTTCTGTGTTCTCCCAGCTCAACTGTGGGGCAAAGCTCCTCAAAAATATCTGCACCATTCCCTCAGTCAACATAAGAAGGTCCACAGGCAGACTAGAAGGTTGCTAATAGGGCTGCAAAACACCACCTGTTGACATACTGACATCTCAATATGCCCATTGGACCCACTGCAGTTAGCAACGAGGATTCCAAAACAGCCTTCCCAAACATACTATTACTAAGAACGAGACCAGACTGAAGTCGCAGGTGATAAACGAAACAACAGGTGTAACTTGGAAGCCCTTAGAATAGGATGTTTCTCTTCTCAAACATACAACTGCTCACCATAGGAGGCTCCTGCCTTCCATCCCCTTCAAACCTCCTCTGTTTTAACAGCAAGGTACTTGGATGTTTATTTCTTCAGAGTCCACTTCTTTAAGCAGGTAAGGATCAGAGTCACTGGGACCAGCAAAGCAATGACCCTGGGACAGAACTAGCACCTGCCTTTTCCTTTATTTCAGATTAAGTTCGGTGCAGTCCAGAAACACCTTGCGCACCCAACTCGAGTTCACACCAATGCAGGTGGGGCTCCAGAGGCTCACTGTGGAAATGGACTGCAACATGTTCCAGAACCTAACCAACTTCAGAAGTGTCACTGTGGTAGCCCCTGAAACTCCAGCTTAAACTTCCAGCTCCAGCATCACTCTCCCCAACCACCCCTTGAATCTACAATCTAAAACCGAATGTGCTGGGAAGAGAAACTCTGCTTATCAGACAAGTAGATCTCTGTTCAGGTTGACCAGAAGAGTGACCAAGAACAAAACTAGATTCCCAGAAATCAATAGAAAAGACATTCATTCATTTCTGTCACCCCAGCTCAAGGCACCCATGAAGACTAGTTGTCTTAGAACGGAAACTACTGGGCTTGAGGAATAAAAAGAAGCCTTTGTAAAGGTACTCAGATAAGTAAATTCAGATTTTTTGAGTCCAGGGTTCTTCATAACCATTTACTGTTCACTCATACATTAATTTATAAAGGAAAAGAACCTAACATTTAAATCATTCTTGTATTTCTAATGAAATGGGACAATATTAGCTAAAAATATGATTTTTAGGTAATCCTAAAATTACACTGACCAGTGCCATCCCTGACCATTATCCTTAAAGATCCAAAGATGACTGAAGAAAGTTATAAAACACACAGCATGAGACCAGAGCACAGAATGATATTCTAGATTCAGCTACAGATAAGTCCTTATTAGAGTTAAATATTATTAAATATTAAATATCCCACAATTAAGTCTGATGTTAATAACATAAATTTGGTCCAGTAGAGAAATACACAATTATTAAGTGTAAAGAAAATAGGACCTATTAAAAAAAAGAAAAAGAAAATAGGACCTATAAAGAAAGATAAAAGAACTGGACTCCTTTTGTACAAAGTTACAAGTTTTTTTGTTTGCTTACATTTTGTTGCTTTGATACTCTGTTTGATTTTAGTTCCTTTTCCTTATAACACTTTTTAATAAAAGTACAGAATGGCACTTTATAAAAGTAAATTAAAACTCTTAAAAAAATAAAATAAAACTCTTGACTCAAGGAATTTCGACCCCAAGTACACACTAGTCTCTCAAAAGAATGGCTGCTGGACTTGGAGGGTACTATGCTAAGTGAAATAAGACAGAGAACTATAAATACTGTATGATATCACTTATATGTGGAATCTAAAAAATACAACAAACTACTGAAGATAACAAAGAAGGGTGGTGGGAATTAAAAAAATGGATAGCTGCTGTTGCTGATCATACCTAAAGAGACCACGGGGACATCAGAAGGGCAGATGTGATGAAGTACATCTATACAAGACAAAGGACCAGCAATAGAAGTGTGGAGACCTGTAGTACATACATAAGGCCTAAGTCAGGTCACCAGAATATACATCACTGTGTACCTTGCTCTCTAAGATATGACCTTCCAGGTTTACCATGCTTTCCAAGATGTGATTTTCCAGACTGATGCAAAAATATAATTAACTGGCGATGGTTTTGCAAAAGGATTAACTGAAGAGGCCCTTAATATTATATAAACTCTCTTATACATTTAAAATTTTTTGATTTATAAAAATTTTGTACTTACATTTGGGGATACATAATACAAAATAGAGAACAACAATACAAGTATGTATAAGGAAAACAACCCTGTTCAATAAGGTGAACAAACCTAACAACTGAGCTTGTTAACCTAAAAAAACAGCCACTTATTTTACCAGCAAGATGGGTTTATTCAGGAATAACAACTGCAATTCGGGTCAAACAGGCTATAGTAAAAGCCACAGGCAAGTCCCACAAATGAAGGAGTAAAAAGGAGGAAGCTGGAGTTCTGAACAAAATTCCATGGAGGAAAGCAAGAATTCAGGGTGATGAGGGGTTCTCACTGGCTTAGTAGCTGGGGTAGTCAGTTTCTCCTAGGAGAGGCAATATATATCATTCCTGTCTGTAACTGACAGTCCTTCCTGTTATTGACCTAGAGTGGTACTGCATGAGAGCCGCCCCCCCCCGCCTTTCTGGCCTCTCAACTCCATTTTAAAGAAGGTTCCCCTTTATTAATTTTCACAAGCTCAATACCAATAGAGGCATGGAGTAAACTGGAATAATATTCAGAAGAACCTTCTGGTGAGAATAATTATATTCTATAACATGCTGAAGTACTAAGAGGGGTTCTGGAGACATCTGCTCTAAAAAAAGTCAAGTCTTTTTCTTCTAAATGTATTTCTGAGCAGAATCAGATCTTTAGACCTATAAACCTAAACAAAAGCAATGTTGTTAGTCTCAACCCACATATTTCTGGTAGAAAAGACTTTGGAAAGGTACTCATTTAACCACTAGCAGGTCAGCATTTTATTGAGACTATCAACATCTTTAACAATGAAATGACACACGTTATTGCAAATAGGGAATAAGGCAGCTTCCCCAGGAATCTCTGAGAGGCAACTCAAGAACAAAAACTCATAGTTATCTTTTATATCTGGCACAGAAAAACATATCATATTCATATGGTTTATAAATAATTGCCAGTTTGGCCTAATCAACAAACTTTGGTAATAGCGTCTCTAGATAAGTATAGATAGGACCTCCCTTTCGATCCAGAAAGTATCCTAGCCCCATTCTAAAAGCAGACATCAGAGCTTGGCTGCGACAGTAAGAAAGGGAGAGAGGCGAGTACAAATGAGCCTGAAAATTCATAATTCAACTTCATGCTGAGTGAGCTCCTTGATTCTGTTCATGCAATGATCAACAGCATTAATAAGTAAAGGGATCCAACTATCTTCTGGCTGTGGGGTCACATGACTTGCTCTGCAAATGGAATGGGAAAACCAGAAGTTAAATTTATTATACTGTCAAGGAAAAAGCTATCCTCAAAAGGGAGCACAGGGAAAATTACAGTAAGAAAAGGCAAGTTTCTCTGCAGAAATACAGCTGCTCCACAGGTAAAGTTGAAAGAAAACACTACACTCACCTTCTACTCCTCAAAATGGGGGGTTGGGAGTTGAGAATGGCTATATAGGTTTATTCTCAAAAAGCTATTTGGGGATAAGTCTTCATACTCACTTTGTAATTTCAAGTGCCTTCTTTAAAACGGATACAAGTTTTGCACACTAGAAAAAAACAAGAGAAGTTACTCACCCTGAGCCCCACCATAAAAAGGAAAGGAGGGAAAAATAGGGGGTGGGGGGGAAGGAGAGCTAAAATATTTTAATACTCAAGTAATAAAGTCATTGTTAAAAAGTCATTAAGTATTATTACTTAATACTCAAGTAATAAAAAATCCATTGGAGAAAACAGTGAAAAACAACAATGTTGATTAGATTAGGGTGGTGGGATCATGGATTCTTCTCTATTTAGCAAAATCTTATTAATACTGTTGCTATAACATCTTTTTTTAAAAAATAAACTTATTTATTTATTTACTTTTGGCTGCATTGGGTCTTCCATTGCTGTGCCGGCTTTCTCTAGTTGCGGTGAGCAGGGGCTAGTCTTCATTGTGGTGTGCAGTCTTCTCATTGCAGTGGCTTCTTTTGTTGTAGAGCACGGGCTCTAGGCACGCAGGCTTCAGTAGTTGTGGCATGTGAGCTCAGTAGTTGTGGCTCGCAGGCTCTAGGGCACAGGCTCAGTAGTTGTGGCGCTCGGGCTTAGTTGCTCTGCGGCATGTGAGATGTTCCCAGACCAGGGCTTGAACCCGTGTCCCCTGCATTCGCAGGCGGATTCTTAACCACTGCACCACCAGGGAAGCCAGCTATAACATCTTTGTAAGTTTTTCTATATTTAAAATATTTTTTAATTATAGAAAACAGAAAAAGGAAGAATATAACCTGAATTTGTCCCAATTGCTGATAGCTCAGGATATATAATAGCAGAAACAACTGGATTTTTTTTTTTTTTTTTTTTTTTGGCTGCATTGGGTCTTCCTTGCTGCACAGGCTTTCTTTAGTTGCGGTGAGCGGGGGATACTCTTCACTGTGGTGCACAGGTTTCTCACTGCAGTGGCTTCTCTTGTTGTGGAGCATGGACTCCAGGTGCGTGGGCTTCAGGTGGTCACAAAGCACCAAGCTGATTTCCCTGTGCTATGTGGCTGCTTCCCACTACCTATCTATTTTATGTTTGGTAATGTATATATGACCATTGCACTCTCACTTTGTCACAGCTTACCCTTCCCCCTCCCCATATCATCAAGTCCATTCTCTAGTAGTAGGTATGTGTCTTTATTCCTGTCTTACGCCTAGGTTCTTCATGACATTTTTTTTTTCTTGGATTCCATATATATGTGTTAGCACATGGTATTTGTCTTTCTTTTTCTGACTTCACACTGTATGACAGACTCTAGGTCCATCCACCTCACCACAAATAACTCAATTTCGTTTCTTTTTAAGGCTGAGTAATATTCCATTGTATATATGTGCCACATCTTCTTTATCCATTCATCCGACGATGGACACTTAGGTTGTTTCCATCTCCTGGCTATTGTAAATAGAGCTGCAATGAACATTTTGGTACATGACTCTTTTTGAATTATGGTTTTCTCAGGGTATATGCCCAATAGTGGGATTGCTGGGCCTCTCTTGTTGCAGAGCACAGGCTCCAGACGCGCAGGCTCAGTAGTTGTGGCTCATGGGCCCAGTTGCTCCGTGACATGTCGGATCTTCCCAGACCAGGGCTCAAACCCATGTTCCGTGCATTAGCAGGAAGATTCTCAACCACTGTGCCACCAGGAAAGCCCCTATTTGTAGTTTTTTAAGGACCTCCATACTGTTCTCCACAGTGTCTGTACCAATTCACATTCCCACCAGCAGTGCAAGAGTGTTCCCTTTTCTCCACACCCTCTCCAGCATTTGTTTCTAGATTTTTTGATGATGGCCATTCTGACTGGTGTGAGATGATATCTCATTGTAGTTTTGATTTGCATTTCTCTAATGATTACTGATGTTGAGCATTCTTTCATGTGTTTGTTGGCAATCTGTATATCTTCTTTGGAGAAATGTCTATTTAGGTCTTCTGCCCATTTTTGGATTGGGTTCTTTGTTTTTTTGTTATTGAGCTGCATGAGCTGCTTGTAAATTTTGGAGATTAATCCTTTGTCAGTTGCTTCATTTGCAAATATCTTCTCCCATTCTGAGGGTTGTCTTTTGGTCTTGTTTATGGCTTCCTTTGCTGTGCAAAAGCTTTGAAGTTTCATTAGGTCCCATTTGTTTATTTTGGTTTTTATTTCCATTTCTCTAGGAGGTGGGTCAAAAAGGATCTTGCTGTGATTTGTGTCATAGAGTGTTCTGCCTGTGTTTTCCTCTGAGAGTTTGATACTTTCTGGCCTTACATTTAGGTCTTTAATCCATCTTGAGCTTATTTTTGTGTATGGTGTTAGGGATTGTTTTAATCTCATACTTTTATATGTACCTGTCCAGTTTTCCCAGCACCACTTATTGAAGAGGCTGTCCTTTCTCCACTGTACATTCCTGCCTCCTTTATCAAAGATAAGGTGACCATATGTGCGTGGGTTTATCCCTGGGCTTTCTATCCTGTTCCACTGAACTATATTTCTGTTTTTGTGCCAGTACCATACTGTCTTGATTACTGTAGCTTTGTAGTATACCCTGAAGTCAGGGAGCCTGATTCCTCCAGCTCGTTTTTCGTTGTCAAGATTGCTTTGGCTATTCGGGGTCTTTTGTGTTTCCATACAAATTGTGAAATTTTTTGTTCTAGTTCTGTGAAAAATGCCAGTGGTAGTTTCATAGGGATTGCATTGAATCTGTAGATTGCTTTGGGTAGTAGAGTCATTTTCACAATGTTGATTCTTCCAATCCAAGAACATGGTATATCTCTCCATCTGTTTGTATCATCTTTAATTTCTTTCATCCGTGTTTTATAATTTTCTGCATACAGGTTTTTTGTCTCCTTAGGTAGGTTTATTCATAGATATTTTATTCTTTTTGTTGCAATGGTAAATGGGAGTGTTTTCTTGATTTCACTTTCAGATTTTTCATCATTAGTGTATAGGAATGCCAGAGATTTCTGTGCACTAATTTTGTATCCCGCTACTTTACCTAATTCATTGATTAGCTCTAGTAGTTTTCTGGTAGCATCTTTAGGATTCTCTATGTATAGTATCATGTCATCTGCAAACAGTGACATGCTTTACTTCTTTTTCAATTTGGATTCGATTTGGATTCCTTTTATTTCCTTTTCTTCTCTGATTCCAAAACTATGTTGAATAAGAGTGGTGAGAGTGGGCAACCTTGTCTTGTTCCTGATCTTAGTGGAAATGGTTTCAGTTTTTCACCACTGAGGACGATGTTGGCTGTGGGTTTGTCATATATGGCCTTTACTATGTGGAGGAAAGTTCCCTCTATGCCTACTTTCTGCAGGGTTTTTATCATAAATGGCTGTTGAATTTTGTCGAAAGCTTTCTCTGCATCTATTGAGATGATCATATGGTTTTTCTCCTTCAATTTGTTAATGTGGTGTATCACGTTGAATGATTTGCGTATATTGAAGAATACTTGCATTCCTGGGATAAACCTCAGTTTATAATGGTCTATGATCCTTTTAATGTGCTGTTGGATTCTGTTTGCTAGTATTTTGTTGAGGATTCTTGCATCTATGTTCATCAGTGACACTGGCCTGTAGTTTTCTTTCTTTGTGACATCCTTGTCTGGTTTTGGTATCAGGGTGATGGTGGCCTCCTAGAATGAGTTTGGGAGTGTTCCTCCCTCTGCTATATTTTGGAAGAGTTTGAGAAGAATAGGTGTTAACTCTTCTCTAAATGTTTGCTAGAATTTGCCTGTGAAGCCATCTGGTCCTGGGCTTTTGTTTGTTGAAGATTTTTAATCACAGTTGCAATTTCAGTGCTTGTGATTGGTCTGTTCATATTTTCTATTTCTTCCTGATTCAGTCTTGGCAGGTTGTGCATTTCTAAGAATTTGTCCATTTCTTCCAGGTTGTCCATTTTATTGGCATAGAGTTGCTTGTAGTAATCTCTCATGATCTTTTGTATTTCTGCAGTGTCATTTGTTACTTCTCCTTTTTCATTTCTAACTCTATTGATTTGAGTCTTCTCCCTTTTTTTCTTGATGAGTCTGGCTAATGGTTTATCAATTTTGTTTATGTTCTCAAAGAACCAGCTTTTAGTTTTATTGATCTTTGCTTCGTTTCCTTCATTTCTTTTTCATTTATTTCTGTTCTGATCTTTATGATTTCTTTCCTTCTGCTAACTTTGGGGGGTTTTTGTTCTTCT